>NC_060172.1:23430218-23533859 GCF_021292245.1 Micropterus dolomieu | reverse complement strand
ATTTAAATAATTTTTTTTTTTTTTTTTTTTGGGGGGGGGGGGGTTGTATGCAGCTCATAAATTAATATCCCTGAACATATACACAAATAAACAGTTTATTCCAAATATTAACATGGATGGTTAGCTAACGTGGAAGGTTAGCATATATGTTCAGGTTATGAATAGTAAATACAAAATCTTATCTGACTTTCTACACACAGGTGAGAATGGTGTGTGTGCATTAAGCTCCTTTGGGCAACCTTTTCTCTGAATCCCAATATTAATGTTTGCACGACAGCTCTGCAGGTTTTCATGTAACAGTTTCAAACACAAAAAGAAATTATACCTTTAAAACCCGTTATGTGCTTGCTCCCTTTAGGTTAGATAGGTTTGAGCAACAGACATGATACATTCAGTCTGAGTTGTGTCTTTCTTTTGGTTTCTCTTTGTTGCAAGACAGTAAAATAGAAGTTATGCAGGCAGAATTACATTTTCAAGGTTTGAGTGAAGAACCTATATACACTTGACGCTACACTCAGTCGGACTGTACATCATCACAGAGTCACAGAGGGGAGCAATGTTTCAGCTGCTTCTTCAGGAATTCTTTCATGGTTTATACATTTAACCTTTATCCCGTCATCTCACTGACAAACAGATAACACTATTTACAGAACAATGTAACTTTGTACCAACTAAAACAACTTTTTTCTGGATCAAAACAAACCCCGCTCTGAAGATTAGTGCTGTTTTCATGGGAAATCACAAAAAGAAAGCCCCTCCCCCCTTCACATTGCAAAGCACTGAAATCAATACAAAGCTAAAGGGAAAAGACATGAAATGCACTGTATAAAATGAGTTGTGCATGTGTGCAAGAGTCAATGAAACAAATGATGCAGAGAGAGAACTCCCAGAGAAATGAGCAGAGAAGCTATATTTTTTGGCTTCCACAAAAAAAAAGTTACATTTGCTAAATCTTACCCCAAGTGACCTGTGGCAAGAGTAATATCACATTTGACAAACTCAGACTTATCATTTATGTCCTATCATTTGAAAACTACAAGTTCACCACAGTGTTTCCAAATGTTTGTGTCAGATCCTCTGTGACCTTTCCATGTAGTCCAAATGTCTCACACCTCTGACTTAGGAACAATGATGCCGTTCACAAGAATGGCATCATTGAAAGTGATGTCAACATCTTTTGGTACAGTTTAGGACAATACAAAGATTATACGTCAGACAGACACACAGCCCTGTCTGCAGACCGCAGAGAGTCTTTAAAGCAAGAGTGCCCATCAGAACGGATCCTGGATCAAACTGCCAGACCATTTAGAGTAAAAAATGGCTTACAAGGGCACTGCAAATCTACATAAGCCATAAAAGCCATGCCACATTTACACCCTGTTGGGGCTATTCTCTCTTAAAGGGACATGCGCACAGTTTACAAACAGAGGAGGCAAAAACATTGCTGAGAAAGCAGCAGGGTTGGGAAAGTTGTTTTCAAAGTCTTACACAGTGCTGGTTCCTGATTGCCAATTTTAAAATGTAATAACTAACATATTGAACTCTAATTTAAAAGCCAATAAATCAATTGCTGTTGCAATATCATCCATTTACTTTAGATGTAATTTGTGCCAAAATCAATCATTATTTCTATGTGTGTCGATATTTCGTTACTTTGAAAGTAATAAATCAATTTGCATGTTTTTTAAACACATGTGATCTGTTCTACAGTTATACCAGACTGGATTAGGTTGTTTTTTAACAGTCAGATCACAGTAATGACTCTACAAGTAATCCATTGTTCCCAACCCTGTAAAGCAGTGAGCGTGGCAGACCAGTCACATGCACACTATGGGAAATGTTAGGCTAGACACATGAGTACTAACCTTTGGCTCTCTGGCTGCTGGGTACTAAACATCATACAGAATAACAGGCAGCTGCGAGGGGAGGAGACTCAGATGTCCAATGAAAGCACCGTTCACTCAGTAAAGTTGCATTTTAGCACAGAGGTGTTTTTGATTTGATTAATTAGAGTCAAATCTGCTCTGACAACAGTTGGATATCTTTCAACCTCTCTTGGTCTCTGTGGAAGGCAGAGACCTGTCGCTCCAACCAACTTCAGCCTCCGCCTCTGTAAAAATAATTAGTCTGTGAGCTATTGGCAGTGAGCAATCTATGAAGTGTTTTTTTTTTTTTTGCCACAATTGAGAGATTTTTTTTTCATACATGACACAATGTACTGCGCAAAATGGATATGCGCACATACTGGAAGCATAATGTTGCTGAGAACATGCAAGTTGTTGAGTATACAGCAGAGCAAAAAGCGATGTTTCCCATTGTCCGTGTCTTCTTCATCTTCTTGAAACATCATCATTCACTCAGATTTGCATCTTCAAGCACGCAACTCTTTCTTTGAGTGTGGTTTATTTCCCAGCAGGGCATCAATCTCGGTAATGGTTTGAGGGGTCATTTGGGATAAAATCTGCAAGGAGGAAGGACGGCAATCAGTTTAAAATGTGATCTGTAATTTGTTGTCACTTTTGTCACATTGTATTGCACACAAAGTAGTGTATCTATTGTTTCAAACAACTATGGCTCAGTATGGAGTAAAAAAAAAGAAAACAAATCTACCCGGAGGGCACCCAGATTCTCAAGTAGCTGGTCTGTATTAGAAACACCCAGAAGTACTGAGCTGACTCCCTCACTGCGCAGACACCAGGCTGTAAAAAAAAAAACAAAAAGAAGAGAGAAAAACACTAAAACTCAAGCTCAGTTAAAACTGATAGCCAGTGATTTTTTGCAGGAATGGGATCATGCCAGCAATTCTGACCTAAGATCAGTTTACCAAATTCGTTTGAAAGGTCATATATTATGGAAAAAGTCATGTAATTAACTATTAAGGTCATTGAGCTAGTGCAGAGGAAACATTCATGTGAAGCACTAAATCATGCTCAGATCTGTTGCCGAACTTTCTCTTTATTACATGTGTGAAATAAAAGTGAACAAACATTTTGAAGCAACAGTTTTGTGTGTTTTGCAGTTCAATCTTAACCTCAAGTCACACAACAATAAAATAAACAAAGAACAAGTCTCTGCATGTCTCCACTGTACAATTATGTTGTTTGCCTGGGTCATACCTATGGCTAACTGTGCAGCGGTGCAGCCCAGTCTGTCCGCCAGTAGATGGAGCTCCTTGATTTTAGCGAGCTGCCTGCGGCCCTCCTCGCTGTTCACTCGCTCCTTGAGCCACTGGTATCCCTTCACCAGTGAGCAAAATGGAGAAAAGCATTGACACAGCACTGCAATACCCCACTGATCAGGGAGAATTACACTGATACTGATTTTCAGTGAGAAAAATCCCAGAAGAGGGCCGGTAAAATCAAACTGACCTTCATTGATGCTCTGGAGCACTCTGGTACGCCATCACTGTACTTCCCTGTGATTAATCCACAAGCAAGTGGAGACCAGGTCATCGCTCCAACACCTGAAAGAGTAGAATAAGGGTTAGACATACCAAGGAAATTAAATTAACTTCTAATTTAAAAAGTACAGATAGATAGTGCTGCAAGACAGGTGGATGTCTGACCGATCTTGTGGTAGAGCTCAGGAAGCTGCACCTCGACTTTATCCCTCTGGAAATAGTGATACTCTGCCTGCTCACACACAGGTGGTATCAGGTTGAACTGGCGTGCCACTGAGTACGCCTCCTGGTGCCAAACAGACAGAAACAAAATGCCATGGTTACCAAATCAGCATGTATATCAAATGCTGACAGCATTGCATTTGTCAAACTTTTCTAAATGGGAGATCAGCCTTCACCATGATTTCCATGGCACTCCAGCGTGAGGTTCCCCAGTACATGGCCATACCCTGGTTTATTACAAACGTCATGGCCCGTACAATCTCTGCAAATCACATTATATAACATCATATAACATATTTAAATTACATTTATTTCAACACTCTAAGGTAAATGTTTGCATCTTTTTAAAAAAAACATATAGTATATACGCACATAAGCAAGCAAACAACCATAATCAATTTAAACATTTATAACTGACCTTCCATCGGACTGTTGACATCATTTCTATTGGCAAAAACGATGTCCACATAATCTAGCTGCAGTCTGGATAAGGATCCTCTTAAACCTGTCATAAACAATGGTCAAAAATTAATCCTCATCATCATCAGTTTGCTCATTCATTGTACCTTGTAACAAGACTAACAATCTACAGCAACACAAGCGGGTCTCTGCTCTAACATCAGCAAGCTAACATGCTTACAATGTCTACCTCATGGTGGCGCTAGATGAAAAGTCAGGGGATCACCAAACTTAGTAGGGTACATTGTCTTGCAACTATGACTGCCTGTACAATACATCATGATAATCCATCAATATTTGCAGAAATATTGCAGTGTGGACCAAACACACTAAAGTGACGGACTGACTGAAGAATTCTAAGCTAGATTTTGGTCACTGTCTCCTGTGTGCCAACTTTCCAACCTTTGGTGTGTTAGCAATTAGATGTACAGTTTAAAGTCACAAACGAAGTCAAATATGAAGTCCAAATATGAGCTCTGTCTCATTACGCAATGGACTCATGACAATGACAGCCATACAGCCCATTCAACTCCTTGGTAAATGGCCACCCCAAGGCCATGCTACTTACAAAACAAAGAAGATTATGATATACAAGGCCAATAGCCTCTTGGCTTTCTTTAGGATTATTTTTGGGAGGGCAAACTGATTAAGTGGCTGTAGTCTTTCTTTGTCCCAGAAACAAGACAGGATTCAGTTAGTTACATCTGATGACTAAAACACCTAAACATCAAACCTTATTTCTACATTTCCATTCTTCAACTTCATCCTTCTAACCTTCGATAAAATCAGGCACCTCCTCACCCACTAACATATGTTTACAACCATGGACGTAAACTCAGGCATAATAAAGTTATATTAATCAGTTATAATGACTTTCTCCTTTTTTACTGGGATTTATATGCGTAGTATTTGTGGTAGGAAAGAGGTTTGACTTTGTTTTTATCCAGTGTTTATCATTAATAATCTATAAATGCTATTCATGAAAGCCATTAGTACAACACAATGTGTGACTTGTTATTGATCTAGATTATCGACTATATCTGCTAACAATTTTTGTTTAGCGTTGGCAGAGTATTCAGCTAATAATAACGTACTATACTGTCCCGGAGAGAGAGAGAGATGAACCCCTGAATGTCGCACAGCATTTTCTCTCTCAGCACCCTCAACTCTGACTGACTTCCAGCGACCCTGTTCGCAACCATTACATACTGCAAAGGAACGTACTCAGTTTTTCTTTAGCTGTTACAAAACATAGTATTGTTTAGTTTAAATTTTAAGGCACACTGATGTATTTACTGTGACATGTAGTGGCTTTAAGTGAGCAAGACAAGCATCGCTCACACTCACAGATTAAAGGGCAATCAAATGATTCATCACAACTCAGTCTGTTTTGGGGTTGAACTAATGCACTCTGGGAAACAGTTTAAATATAATAAAAGTACCATACACTCCACAAAAAAATAAATTTGAAGTAAGTAATCTCTAAATTTATGGACAGCAAATTGACAGAAATTTAGTAATTTAGTAATTTTTGGCTTTCTGAATATATTTGAGCTGTGGGATAACATGTACTGTGAGGAACTCCTGTTTCAGGGCCTGTACCAGGAACCTTCTTGTATTTGGTTATAACTCTTCATAAATGAATTCCAGGTACTTTACTGTAAAAAATGTATTATTCTCTACCTTCAATAATGTGCTTTCTAGAGAGTCCTCTCTCTGTTTCTGCTCTGTGGAGTGATGAAAATACACATTAATAATGTTCCATTGAATTTATAAAGGGAAACAAGGACTTTGATTAAAAAGAAAGAAAAAATATGTTAGTATGATACTTACTGGCCTCCCCAGTAGATCTTTGTTGTGATGACAAAACTTGAACGCCTGGCAAGGACAAAAATTGGTTAAATTATTATATTACTTCTCCACTTCTATTACTATGTAAGTATGTAAGTTTTCTTTCTCTGTGCCTGCAATCTTTGGCACATTTATAAAATATATTTGGACCAGCATTGTATTTCTTTCTTTCTTTTGACATTTAGTTATTTATTTTTTTCTCCAGATTAAACATTTCTCAAGGATTTCCCACATGTTTTGTGATTGGAGTTTATTTTCACATGGTAACATTTTTATCCTTTTATAGTCTTTCTGAGGTTGAAGCTCCTCATTTGTCTAAAAAGTATGAATTTCCCTTGAGATAATTTGATGGTGCGCCTGTGCCAAAAGTAATAAAAACATGTGGTAATGCAGTGGATTTCAGAAAAGACAGGGATTATTGGGGATTATTTACATTTCAAAAGATATAATAAGAGTTAAAAAGCATTTCACATGCATGTGAGTCAGTGTGTAAAAATGAGTTACATCACCTCCATCCTTTCTTCTTGATAATGTTCCCCAGAGTGATTTCCGCTCTGTGGACAAACATCATTTTACTTCACATCACTGCACAACAACATTAAATCATATATGTGCAGACATGTCATATGTTAAAGAAAGCTGAACACAGAATTATTCATTAAGGATATAAAACACGCCTAGAAGTACTCTACAAGAATGAAAAGTAGCAAAAGTTTGAATTAATGCTTGGAAGGAAAAGTGCAGTCTCACCTTCCAGAAGCGTACACCTCTGCTGTGTCAAACAGGTTCACTCCGTTCTCATAAGCTATGGCCATCAGGTTCTCAGCCATCTGGGGGAACACAAAAATTATGAAACTGAGCAACAGAGATGATGGATAAATTCCAATTACCTGGAAATTGTCTGTGAAGGGCACTTTGAAGGGATTTAGAAACATTTCTATAATTGAAAACACAGGTGAGATTTTTTGACTGAGAATGGGCTCACAGTGCAGAGCGTTTTCCACATAAGGAATATGAGCGAGACACAACCGAATTCTCACCTCATCAGAGATCTGTGATCCAAATGTCACCCAGGTGCCTGAACGAAAGGGGAGACAGAGACGTTTGTATTGTTTGAGGGATGGAAACAGAGGAGTATGTTTGCCTTCAAACCAACTCACCTAACCCGAGGCAGGAAACACGTAGGCCTGACTTCCCCAGGTTTCTGTGGGAAAAAAGAAAACAGACAGTGAAGCTCAGGAATAAACAACAAAAAGACGGTATGATGTGTGGGTATTTAGGATACATTTGCACACACAATAGCTTGGGAGATCCAATGGTGTGTGCGTGAGTGACGAGAGCAGATAAATCCTGAATAGTAACAAGACTTGGTTACATGTTCTCCAGTGCTACTGAGCATTGATGGAAAGTAACTCATAAGTACTTTTACTGAAGTGCTGCACTTGTACTTTATGCTATGTTATATTTTTACTCCACTACATTTCAGAGGCATATATTGTTCTTCATAACAGCTTATGAAGTAGTTAAATGTTTTTCCCAGCTGCACACAACAGTGACAATAATCTACTAATACAATTTGATGTAGATTTGCATATTTTATTTTTACTTGAGATACTTTTGCGTAAGATATAGAAGTATTACAGTATTTTGACAATATTGTAGTGCTACTTGGACTCACGTAAAGCAGTGCTCGTGCAAGTATACTCAAAAAACTAAAAATGCTGAAAATAGATTTAATCTTACGTGCATCATGCACATACCAAAAAAACTTAAATTAATTATAATAATGTAAATATAATGTAACACAACCCAGGTGTTATGCATGAAACTAGAGTATGACATGAGATGAATAGACTAAATGTTAACATAAGACTTTCCATAGTCTTCCTGGATGTGAATTCTTCCTCCACTACTGCTGCTGAGTCAAAGTCTTTCTCGCCTGTGGTTAAATTACTGCCTGTGTCTAATTATTTCTGAACAATTGACCTTTCATCCTTCTTATGTTAACAGTTCAGTGTATTACACTGGGTCAGTGAAACAGCTGGAGGGAAGAGAGCTCAGCTCAGACAGAGTCAATGCAAAAGCTCCTCTGGTCTGTGCTGTAAATGGCCCAAAATGTCCCATAAGCCAAAGAGGAGTCCATTACCCAACATGCCACATCTGATTATCCAGACAGCTGAATTTTGAAGGGCAAGCAGGGAGAAGCAGAGAGCTGCATTTCTGACCACGGGAGCATGTACGGCTGAAAATGATGTGAGCTTCATGTCGCTCTCCTCCTCCCTGCGTGCTCTCCCCCATTCTAATTAGCCGGGGAGCCAGCTGGAGAGGCAGCAGAACTGCAGTGCAACTCTCTGCTCGCCGTCTTTTCATCTCCAGCGCCTCTCCCCTCTCTGCCTGTCTGCCCGCCTGCCCGCCTTCCTGCGTCCGCCACAAATAGCCAAATTCAGAAAGACAGACTGTCAGAGCATTTAGACTCAGTCGAACGAGTCCTGCTTTTATTTTCCCTGGTCTATTTTTAATGCCTGACCTTAAGCTATTTTTAGGTTCCTGCATATGTAAGCGTTTGTGTCACACTGCGTGAGCGTTTGCTGTCTGGGGGCGTCAGTGTTCATGTGTGCACTGTGTGTGGGTGTGAAGTGCATACTGTTTCTGTCATTTCTTTAAACTCTGTCAAAATAACGAACAGGTGGAAGGTCAGGAATGGTATACAGAGGGGACAAGTGTTAGCGGGGTTTGATGATGATGATTCCTTGTATGGTAATCTGGCTCTGGTTCACCATTTGTCCAACCAATGAGCTCTGCTTGTTCTCACACACTGACAGTCACTTTGAACAGTGGGAATAAATATAAACGAGTCACATGGGAGAAAACATGCTTCAGAGACTTTTCTAAAGCTTTTTTTTTTCAAATAAACATTTTTTTTTCATTTGTTTTGTTCTCCTTTACTGGCATTTTTTGTTACATATATCAAATTAAGCAGTTTTGCCTCAACTTCAGTCAGGGAAAGTTAAAGGAAAAAAATATTTGTCTAACATTTGACAAGGTTGGACCAATAACAGCATCCCCAAATAATTCCCTGCTAGTTAAAACAGTTTACCTCAGCTTCACAGCAAAAAGGCTAGAATTTCATCAAAAAGACCAGTAATTTGATCTTAACATCACCTGCAAGATTACTGCCGTATCTGCACGCTCAGCGCATATAAATGACATGGTTGACATTTTGGTGTCTCAAAAGTGCAGTCCCAAACTGGACCCTTATTTTAAAAGATTAATATTATATTAACCTTTATTTAAAACATTATATTCAGCAGACTGGATGATTTTGTGGTATTATTTTCATTATACCATTTAAAATATTCAGTTTTACGTATTTAGCATTATGTATGAAAAGCCTTTTATTTAGCCTGAGGCTATCTTGCTTGGGTAATAAATGTGATTTAATGACATTATTAAAGCCTAGCTCCAACTGTGTTTACCACCTTAGTCACACTAGAGTACACCTTTTTTCCGTACTTTCCCTTTCACATCGCATCATCCTGAAAATACAGAAAGGTTATGTGTGACAAATAAAAGAAATGCAACAACTGAACATGAGTCAGCATTAAGAGAATGTCAAGCATCCAGTAGCATCCACAACTGCTGCACAAATGCACGCTTTCTTCTGTGCTTATATTAAATAATGCTTTTTAAAGATGGAAAATAAGTGCATGAAGCCGGAAGACTAACATTTTGGTTATGTTATTACAGGAGCAAATGAGGACCTTAGTGGGTGAATTTCATGATTGCTGTGCCTCATAAAATACCTTTTTTATTTTGTTTCTGGGCAATGGAGGATGTGATTGTTTCTTTTGTGTGACAACTGGCTGCCCCCTCCCTGCTTTCAACTCCACCGCTCTCTGCAGTGCTGCAGTCTGCTAAATTACTATCAGTGAGCCTGGAGAGACACATGCTCTCTCTTTCCTCTCACTATCTCCTCCGTGACAGTCTCTGCCACACTCTCTCTCTCTCACATGTACACAGACACTCCTACATTTCCTTTGACATGGATTTGGCAGACGTTAATGTGAAAACTGGTTAGCCATCTATACTGTGCAAGAGTCAGTGGGGCCGGTCTATGCTTTCACGTGATCATTCACGCTTGATGGGAAATACACCATAACACAGGCACAGATCTACATATGGTCACGCATGAATGCACTCATGAGCCGGGCACACAAAACCACAGATGCTTCTCTGTAGCCTTTATAAGTAGGGCTTCCTGTGTTTTTCTATTTTTCCTCCCGCCATAAATCATGAACTCCAAACAAGGTGGTTATGGGGACTTGGCTGTTACACACATTATTAATGGAGGAGAGAAAGGAGGCACACAGGTGCTCTGTCATGGTGTAGTCAGCATTTTAACCTGTGCTGACATTTACAGTTAGTTTTCACCTGAGACAGGAGCAAGACACTATGTACAGATGGTTAGTTGCAAATGATGGAGTTTTCTTTTTCCTGCACTTGTCATAAAATGCCACACACATGCTGAGCAGGCTCTTCTCCAGAGGGAAGCACACCTAGATATTAATAACACTCACGTCAGAGCATATGTGTGTGTGTGTGTGTGTGTGTGTGTGTGTGTGTGTATGTGTGTGTGCGTGCGCGCTTATACACGCATTTCTCTGAGCATGAGAACTCAGGGTTTTAAAGGGTCAGTTCACCCAAATTACAAAGAACTTACTTTGTCACCCATGCAGAGATTTCAGCATCTACCTCAATAAAACAGAGGCAAATTCATTTTCATTCGTGATGCTCATAGCCTCGACAAATTACTTTTCTTTTCTTATTTTAAATCAGCACCAGTGTCTCTTTTCTATGATCAGTGTCCTTTTTCTTTGGTAGAAAACAGTTTCACTGAAAGGATTATCCAGAGCATCAGGGACGTTGCTTCTGCTGCTGCTGAATTTAAAAAAGATGTCTTTTCAGTGCCACAAACAGAATACCCTTCACTTCCATTGTATGAAGGTAGAGTTCAGAGAGAAATATCTCACAAGCAGGACAAATAAAACAAAAAATTATCTGCGCTGCTAGACACCACAATAAGTGAGAAAATGTAATGTGTGTGACCCTTTAACTCTAAGGGACAAGAACCCAATGTAATTCTGACTCAAATTTTCCTGTAATGTGATGTTTTTAATTCAGTCATATTAAAACAGTTAGGAAAGTAGGTCTGTCCTAATTATAAAATACACATGCTGTGAGCGGAGCAAATGGGGAGAAAAACACAAAGACAGACTCTCACAGTCACAGACACACAAACCCAGCTGTTCTCCTCCAATGTTGCGTATCAACTGCTAACACTTTATTAGTGGTCTCCTTTTAACTGAAAATAATGTGATGAA
This sequence comes from Micropterus dolomieu, assembly GCF_021292245.1. NCBI lineage: Eukaryota > Metazoa > Chordata > Actinopteri > Centrarchiformes > Centrarchidae > Micropterus > Micropterus dolomieu. The sequence goes on along the minus strand of NC_060172.1, from coordinate 23,522,546 downwards.
GTGGCAAAGCTGAGTGATTACAGCAACTGATATTAAAACTATGAACCTTTTTTACATGTGTGAATTTTCTGTTTGGGTCTGGACATATGGACATATGTAGCACTCCTTTTGTTAGCGTGGATTATGTTTTAAAGGTAACTGGGTGTAAAATGTTACTCAAAGGTAAAACTATTCAAAAATGTCTACATAGTTTGTAGTTTGAGTTTTTGCGCTGTCAAAAGCAGTTTATTAATGAAGTTCAGTGTTTGAAAAGGTCACTGCACTGTGACCTGTTAGGTCTGTTATGATCTGTTATGCTGTGAGACCAAATATTGGAATATGTCAGTTTCCTGGCCTGGTGCCTCATAAATATAGACTTTGACAGCTCGAGTTATTAAATGCTGCCACTAAGATGCTTTTGAATGTCACGCTGTCCCTCAGTTCGTCTTGTCTTATTTGAAACATCTCAGCTACTTTGCAACAAGGAATTAAGTAGTAAAGTTTGTGGAAATACTGAAATTACTATTACAGTGTATGCAGCTTAGCTATGTTTCACCCGTTTCACTTGAAACGGCCGCGCCCTACAAAGGGCCCCCGACTGACATACAGTAATTGAATAATTCACCCACTTTTAAAATAAACTAGGCCTATTCACTCAATGCGCCATAGACATTGGAAGAAGGAGTGCTGCAAAACCAGCCATTATAAAAACCACCAATTGATTATAAGTGTGATGCAGACTCACAGCTGAGAAAGAGAGAGAGCTCTTGCGAGGGCGAGAGAGAGAAGGGAGCATATGTGTATGGACAGAAGTGTGTCAATGTGATATTAAAACTTTATTTGATCATGAAGCCTAATGTTACTCTGCAATTATGTGGTTTATCAGTCAAGTACATCAACTACACTACGGAGTCTAGTTTAACAGTGACAGACAGACGCTCGTCTCCTCTATGAAACATCTGTATCCTCACTGCACTGCATTATTATATATAATGATTGCCCCTACAAAAAACACATACTATAAATAATTACTATAGAAATACCACAAAAATAAAAATAAGGGTAAAACTAGTATAATATCAGTATTACTATTATTCTATGTTTAATACTATTGAGTTGGATATGGTGCTCTTGTAGTGAAGTTAGTGTTATACTATAGTGTTTTCTATTTGTTTTTTCAGATGCACTGTAGAAAGTTGCGATAATAATACTATACATTTACTATAACATCATGGTATTACTATAGGAATATTCTATAGTGTAAAAACAACTACCGAAACACGATATAATATACTATAATAATACTTTTTAAAATAATATAGGAATACTACAAAGATACACTGTATTACTATTGAAATATTATAGGGCTACTATATCTAATAAAATAGCACTACAGAAAAAACTATTGCAGTACCATAGGTGGTGAAAAATACTATAGAACACTACAAACTTACAATGGGACACTTTACAATTCTCATAGTATACTACAGTATAGTAATACTATGGGTCATTTTCATATAGGTGGGGTTGGTTGGCACACTTTTCAGTCTATGCCGTTTTTTTCTGGCATCATTTCTGTTGAGTATTAAATAATCTAACAAACAGCAAATGAAAAGTTAAGGTCTCAATTTAAAAAAAAAGTTTTTGTACACAAATGTTTTCTAAAATTACGTTATGCGTGATTAAAGTCATTTTATTTTTCTGGTCTTTTAAAGGTCACAGAAACAAAAATGTAACAACAAAAAACATTATTAATGCAAACCCCACTTTTTTCTCTTTTATGTTTAGGTTGTAGGGCCCCCGAGATGCTTAAGGCTGCCCCTGAGTATATGTTCATGTTTCAGACAACTGAATCTTGGGTAAAATCAAGAAAAATATATTTAAAGCTACCTGGAATTAAGTCCAAAGAGTTTTTTATAACGTTAAGATATTTAAGATCTAAAATTTAAATCATATATTGAAATACTTTTGAAGACTTTTCCAGAACATTAGGATACTCTTTTTCATTATGCTGTGTTTCTGCTCTTACATGACATGCAATGATGACTCTGTCTCTGCCAGAAGACAATATCAGACTTTGACTTTGACTACATGGCCTGACGGTGGACCTGACATTTTCTGGCCCTGAATATGATGCTGGCAGTTCATAACAAGCCTGCTGATTGCTGCTGCCACTGCTTCTATCCACAGACAAATATTGACAAATGTAAGCCTCATTAAACAACACTGACCCAGCAGTCACTTCACATTTAGGAAAGATTAAGTTGTCTGCTTTATGTACTTTTCTATGCACAGGTTTAAAACAACTTACAACAACACAACCAATATCGTAATATATATATATTATATATATATTATATATATATATATATATATATATAGTTTGCAGTTTAGCAGCAAAAAACAGATCTGTCTGGATATCTTTTGGTTATGACCAAGACTGAAATCAAGCAAGTGAGGATAAAGTGTGACTTTGAGTCCTTGCAGGACCTGAAAGTGATGTCAGTAATCTGTTCAGTCAACCGGGAACTCAAAAATCCAGTGAGAGGAGAGTTGAAGGTCAAGGTTGTTGCAGCAAACACTCTTGATCTCCTCCCTGCCACACAGTTTGTTTCCAGTGATTATTAATCATGATAACAATATGAGGCCAAATTACTTAATTACCACTTAATTATTATTCATGATGACTCCACTCTGTAAAGCCCATATTTTATCACTGTTTGGAATTTGGTTAAATACATGTGGTGTCCGTCAGGTTTTATGAAAGTGGGAATAGTGTAGCTATTAGCATGAATTTTTTCCCACAGCTTTTCAGAGTTGTATATATGAGGCAAGTCTAAAACCACATTACTTAAATTAAATAGTCTGGGATCCAATTAACAAACTGAATCTGTGAATTCATTGTGCCCTCAGCTTGCATAAAAAACTGGCATACTGTGAGAGTAATAAGACTGGGGCTGGGTCACTGTCTCATAGCACTAAATGACCACAATATGTCTGTAACACTTGACAGAGCTGTTCATCAGTGCGAACGACTCAATCATTACTTCATAAGCTGCTGAGAGTTCAAGCTTTCAAAACTCACTCGTTCAAGTGTACTCTGTTAGAGAATGGCACCTCTCTGCATGGTTGAATGTCAGGACACTTGATCCTGATACAAATGCAAATACATGCAGATGCATGTGAAGCCTGAATATTAGGTGCTCACCTTAACAGTTTTGTCATCTGTTAACTATCCAGTATCTAGTCATCTGCGTTGGATGAGAAGGTTGATACCACTCTTGCACCTGTCCATTAAATATGAAGCTTCAACCAGTTAGCTCAGCTCAGCACAAAGACTGGAAACAGCTAACCTGTCCAAAGGTAACAAAACTTGCCTGCCAGCTCCTCTAAAGCTAACTAATGAACACATTATATTGTTTGTTTAATCCATACAAAAACGCCAGCTATAGCTTCATATTTCGATACAGCCAATAAGTGTCTATTATAATATTTAGTATAGTATAGTATTTGTCAATATTGCCTTGACAAATACTTGAACCAAATTCACTGCACAGAACCAAAATGTTGGATTTAGAAACAGCAGAGTGGCATTTACGTGTCGTCATCATGGTTTTAGAAGATACGACCAAACTTTTCTTTAAGTGTCTGACTCTCTTTCCTGGTGTGTCATAGTGTTGAATGTTTTATGTAAGTATGGCATCCCTACTTACACGCACCTCCTCTCACTCATGCATGAAGATAGTGGCATCTAGCTCCCTGTTACTGACCCACTGTGTCGTGAGGCCATTAGATTACAAAAAAAATCTGTAACACATAAATCTATGCTGGAAACGCAACTGACCTGCTTACCGGGTCGCTCTTGGTAAAAAGAGAGGGCCTGGTTACCATGGAAACGGCCAATTTGCTGAGTGATAGAACTTCGCCTGACTGACTTCTAGACTCACCCCGCTATAGGTCCCAAAACAAAATAGAATATTATTGTTGTTTTCAAAAGATTTAGAAGATTTTAAAATGTCCAGCAAAAAAATTTTTTTTAATACAACTATGCTTATTGAGGAATTCATTTAAGTTTGTGAAAACGCATTGCACAACAATACTTGATCCAATTCCATCCATCCATTCATCCATCCTATGTACAGGGTCGTGGGGGACAATTCTTCAACAATATTATTGTATATGTTTAACATTGGAAAATAATGTTTATCTATTGATTTTGAGCAGGGGGTGACAGTAGGGGCTCATGGGAGTGATAACTGGCAGCAGGTGCCTCAGTCTGTGACCTGCTGGTGAGTGATGAATACTCAGGTTAAAGAGATAGCAGGAGGGATTAGAAAACATGTCAAGCAAGTCAAATAATGGTAACAATGGTTTCCATCTACAAAATGGAATTCAGATGAGATCAGTTCACTCGTAACTGTTCACTTCTGCTCTATAATGGTATTCGTTTGGCCTCAATCTATGTCATGTCAAGAAATCCACAACATTTCCTCTCCGCACGGATACACAGACTCATTCAGCATGCTGACATGTTTTATGTACATTCCTGTTCCCTCCTGACAGTCTGATTGTGACAAAGTGTGTAAAATGGAGAATGTGCGACCACTGTGCTGCCACAAACACACTCTGTGGCCGGGTGCTGCAGGGGCTCTGAGCGGACTCAGTTGCAGAAAGAACTGGTAAGTGACAGCAGTGCTGGCTGATTAGGAAATAAGACAGACAAAAACTAAAGGCAATGCCTGGGGTGTTGCCCCTGGCAACTGGAGCTGGCCATATGCTGTATAGACTTATTGTGCTGCTGCACTCGCTATTAGTGACACTTTTCCAAAAACAGCAGAGCAACCAGAAGAACCCAACCCAATCAGAAGTATGGATGCAATTCTCAAGGAAGAAATGTGGAGATATCCGAGTGTCATCTTGTGCCTCATTCCTTTTTTAAACATCCTATTAAATGAAAACTAAATTGACTGAAGATAATGGCAGCAATTCAATCAACCTGATTACCAGGAAAACAGGTCATTAGAACTCTCCTCCTAGTTGTTGAATTTTACAGTCTAAATGAGGCGATATGAGGTTATGGTCTTAAAGTCAATGTTAAGCGCATGCTGTGTGTTTTTATGTGCATATTTTTATAAACATGCATTATTTGCCACTGCTCATGAGGAGCCCTCTGTAAGTGGAGGCTACATGAACATCTGTCCTTGTCAACCTGAAGCTTTTCTTCCATCAAGGTGAAAATAATCTAACTGAAAAAATAATTGTTGCCCCTACATTATAAGGCAGACCTGCTGCACCACTATTTTATTAAAATGAAATGCTTTTAAAACCTGCTTTTAAAGAAAAGCTGAATGTCCTGGGGTGATTTTAGGTAAGCTGTTACTGGAGGCAGGCTTTTTATTAATCTGTGGTGAAGAGCAAAGGGCCCAGGCAAAATCTGCATGAAATACATAAGCCTATGCCGAATGCTCCTATATGCATACTGTCTGTTACACTGTGATAACATTATAGCTGTTTGCTATGGATTATATAAGCACTTTTACATCCATCTGCGTAAGCGTTTTTTGAGTAAATGTCATATTTTCATGTCAATAACATCCCTGCCGCATGTGCACTCACCGAGGTGCATCTCATCATTGCTAATGGATATGTAGGCAGCCTGCACAATATGCTACAGAATGCATGTTGGTGACAATTTAAGCTAACCTACCATTCACCTCACATCTCAACAAAGAGGGTGACAGAAATATGAATAAAAGAAAGGCTGGCTGGTAGAGCTTTGTGATGAGAGGAGGGCCGATCACGTCACCTGCCACTTGTTCCTGGAGGAGGATTTGCCACTGATGCTCATTGTGATATAATCTAGAAGTCAAAAGGCTGTAGTAACCAACATGAAATAAAAACCACCCCCCTGATCTCCATACTCACCTGTACTTCATACTGGTGTGGCGCCCAATGGCCTCCTTCATGTGGGCATGGCCGTGTGGGGCCTGACGGGACCCGGACCCGTCCCTAGTCTTGACTGAGCCTTGGGACATGTAGTTGCCATTACTCCCTTGTCCACTACCTCCTCCTCCTCCTCCTCCACCACCACCACCACCACCACCCCCACAACCTCCTCCTCCTCCACCACCGCCTCCCCCTCCTCCTCCACTGCTTCCTCCAGGAGGTGGAGCGGTGCGAAGGCCACAAAGTCGGTCCTCACTACGACTCTTGAGGTTGTGCTCAGTGCAGGCGAAGGACACCTGCATCCTGACCCTGGTTTCCTGGGAGGGGGCTTTTTAAGGAAGTCACACAAACAATAATGTCTGTAAACGGTTGGTGCTGCTTGACACTGTTCCCCCGTTGTGCTGTTGTGGCAAAGCAGTGATGCTCCTGAAAAGGGCTCAGACAGGGGAGGTCAGAGATTTTGGCTGAGAGCTGGAGGGAGCAGGCAGGAGTCCAGCCTCTAACATGACACACACAGAGTTACCGTCTGCTCTGTCTCCTGTCTGGTGATGCAAACCTGGCAAAAGGGCTCTTTGAGTTTTCACACTCACAAGATGCATCAGGGCTCTTCTCCAGAAATCATCAGGAAGCTTGTAAGCTCACAGCAGTCCTCAGACGGATTTGGAGATGTGTCAGTTCATGGGAACCCCTCAAACCTCAGTGCAACAAACGACTCCCTCTAGAGTGTCAGTAGCTCGGCCTTTCCCCGCATACATGCGCGGGCTCGTATGGCTTATGTTGGGTGGTAAAGCACTTGATTGCTTGCTGTCTTCTCTTCAGCTGAGGTTAGGTGTGTGTGCCTTGAGCCGAGGAGCTCCGGAGTGTGCCGCAGCAAAGACACAACCACAGGTACAAGCATCTTCGCACCTCGCGTCGAAATAAGGCATTTTTTTTTGTCGCAAGGCGGGTCATCAAAAACGGTCCTAATTGCACGAATTTAGTCTACATAGCCGAGTCGAACAGTCCAATCAGACTTGAAGTGATGCCAATTCACACAGTCAAACCCCACCGATGTATCATCGCCCAGCAGCCTCACGCAGCATCAAATTGATGCAAGAGAGAGAGAGAAAAAATAAACACCGAGCCGGTTTTTTATTACCTTCAGCGTGTGAAGTCGCTCACATACCGGTAGCAGCAGCAACAGTGCAGGTCTTCCGTCATTCGGCAAAATCTCACTGTGCACGGGTTTGAAAAAAATGCCGGCATACTGGCCCCAAAATCAGCTGCAGCAAACATTTCAAACGCTCGGTACCGCCTCTTGGCTCTCCCTCAGCATCATGTTGTCAGTTCAGAGTCTGACTTTTGTATTTGTTTTGTTTTTTTGTCTTTCCTTTTTTCCAGCGGCTCCAAAAATGTTCACGACACACAAGCAATGTGGGGGTTTTGAAGATGCTCTCTCTCTCTCTCTCTCTCTCTCTCTCTCTCTCTCTCTCTCTCTCGGGTGTGATCTCTACATTATTCACCACACGGTTGTACTACACATCTCATCACATCGCCACAGTATGTAAGTGAAGCTAACACACACACACTCACACACTATCTTTTTTTATATTTGCACACATAAAGATCAGGCATCACATGAATCATATTCTATCATTGTAATTTCTGCATATAGTCGACGTTTGCACCAGCTCCATATGCAGGGATCTCTGTCTGTTTACCACACTCATGATCAAAACACTCTTTTCCCTCACTTTATTCATCTATATGGCCAACCATCAGAATCATACTGCAACACCATCATCATCATCATCATCATCATCATCATCATCATCATCTCACAACAGAGAGCAGATATACGACTTCTAAGTCACATCACATCACATCATGACATAGCATAGCATGGCATATCATATCATATTGCATCACATCACGTCATGTTCAAATAAAACTGATGTGTCATTTAGTGGCCAGGCAATGATAATAGCTCCTCCAAGGCTGTGTTTACAATCCAAAACAATGCTGCCACATCCTTAGAGGAGACTGTCAGTCCAAAAAGTTTCAGTTGGTATGCAGGACGATCTGCAAAACACCTCCCAAAAGATGCAGACACATTCATAATTTCTGTCAATTTGCTCTCAGTAGTCGTGTCTAATGAAATCTTGCTTTAGAGCAACCTGCAGTTCCAGGATGATCCCAGAGCAGATTGCGTGACAGTCAGCTTCCAGTAGAATGTAACTTCGAGTTGACAATCAGCTATTTTTAAAGAGCCATTCAGTGCAAGTTGGGACGGGGATAGGCAGAAAGAAAATGGGAATGCCACCCACTGTGACGTGTTAAAAGGGAAGATGGTTTAATGAGCTCCTGTCCTGTTAAAGCATGGTGAGCGCCTACACAGATAAATGGAATCACTTTATTCTGTTTTCCAAACAAATCTGCATAATAACTTTGACAGGTCTTCATCTACACATAGGCTCAGCCTTCACCTCCACTCCAAACAATGTCCATCACCATTATCATCATCATCATCATTGTCACTTTAAACAGCAATGACACACTGATCCTGCTCAACAGTTCAGCTATATATTGCACTAAAATTGAGCTTCCCTACACTTCACACAGAGCACCAGCTGCTCCATCTTGAAGTTCTGTATCGACAGACAACAAAAATTAGCGTGTCTTTAGATACATCTGTTCACTTTTCTGCAAATAAGAAGGCTGCAACTGCAGTCTCAGGAAGTGAGGAGACAGATGTCCATCATTCTTAAGGAGATGCATTATATAACAGATTGTATAATAAGAATGTCCTTGAAAGGGTAGATGTTTTGTACAACTCTGCCATTAGACTCGGCACCAAAGCTTATTACAAATCGTGTCCCTTCTAACTGTGTTCCTCTATAAACTGCCAAGTCCCCATCCAGGATAAAATGCTCAAGCTCATTTACATAATGATGTTTTTGGTTGACAAAATGTTGTTTAAATCTGTTATTGGAGTGCAAATAAATAGGTCCACCCAGTGATTTTAGGTGAGTGTAGACCTTCTGCTATGTCCTTGATCACAAATAACCTCAAACCCAAATGCAGCAGGGTTGTTGAATAACTGTATGTGTGTCCCGATATAGAGGAGATTAGTTTCAGTTGAATGATAATTGTTGTAAGTTTGCATCAGAAAAGTGTGCATTATTCATTTGTAGGCTTCATCACCACGGCCTTATTCAGTCAAGAAAGCGTAACAATTTTCAGTAACAACTGACAAAAACACCCTTGTTTATAACACGTAAAGTTTGGTTACTTATAAAATGCAATAAGTCTGTCCAGTAGGAACTCTAGATGGAGTGAGGAAACACATCTCCCACAGTGACACATTTTTCTTGTGGCTGCAGAGCCGTTAACAGCTGATTTTGACTTCTTTGGACTGATGCAGAAATAAAGAATTGTTTGTGGTGTGCATGTAGTTTAGCAAAGCTGAAAGTATTTATTCTATTGAAGTATTCCCTCAGACATCTTGTTCCTGTTGTGGTTTTGGTTCATCTTAAAACAATTCAGCTTCACGTTAAGTTTGTCATAGAGAGGGCAACCAGAGGACAGTTATCAAACGCTTTTAGCAGAATTGGTTTTACTTAAATCCGTCAAATATTCTGAATCCATCTGACTGATATATATGTTTAAATATGTCCAACCTTTAAGCTTTATTTTATTCAAAGACAAGATTATGCACTCGGCCCTCATAATCTGTTTGTCAGAATATATGTATCTGTCTCACTTTCTCAAATTTGCCCTACACTCAGGAGATCAGCGGATGTGGAAAATTGTCGTTTCCAGCAAAACCAGCAAATTACATAGAGCGCCAAGGTAGACTGTCGCTGTGTTGATTAACAGTAATCATTCTCAGTCTTGGGGGAGTTTAAATGTGATGCATCATTACACAAATGAACCAAGGCTAATGTGTCACATGCACAGTGGCTGTATAGAGACTGCTGCCGTTACAGACACCAAGTGAGAGCAGAAATTCACAAGCGCCCAGCACCAGTGATGGAAGCAGTGCTGCCAGAGAATCTGTTCAACTGCATAATCCAATATGTCATTAATTTATGTCAATTATCTAATCTATGCTGCTAGAATATGCTAGGCTACTGATTTTGAGGCATGGTTTTTGTCACTTGTTCACACAACATGAGACTCTTTAAGCTGTAGATTCGGTTCCTTTTTTGGTTTTGAGTCATTGTGCCATGGGGCAGTCATGTCATCTCATCTGGGTAACACTGCCACCTAGAGGCAACTTTAATGGAGTCTTAATGCCTATGTGAGTCTGCTCGGGAAATGGTGTGTCAAATAAAATGCCAGATTGTTTCTTGACAACTCTGTTTCCTATAAATTAGATTTTATACTAATATTTTTCAGCCAATATATCACGAGTGACACTCACAAAGTATCCACTGATATTCCTACACACAAACCTACAAAGATGAAATCTGCAACTATACACTATGTGTCTTCTATGTTTATGCTGTAATTTATGTCCTCTTGTCTCTGTCACGTTTTTCACTGAAAATGGAGTCATGGAAACCTTTTCATCCAAAAATAGCTAAATGGAGCTCTTTAAACTGAGAGATACAAGCATTGTAACAACCAACTGCCCGTCCCCTGCTGTCAAATCATGCATCATTAACCCTAAACCTGTGACCCACTGATGTACAACCTGTCAAGTCTTTTGGAGCAGAATTAGACAATGGTTGATTAAGTCCCATGTAAGTTACTGTATCTGGCATTAACACTAGTGATCCTGTACAACCAGATGTTTCTGCAGTCCAGTCACATTTATTCAGCCCTGCTGTGCTTTGAAATCTCATCAAACGCATGATATTTCTTTCTAGGTCACTGGTGGGGGGAGAGAAAAAACTGCAACTATATTTCTTTTTTTTTCACCCATGGATGATGTTTCCACTCACTGCCTTCAATTGTAGCCCTCTTCAAACACTCAACTACATTCATGCATTAGTAATATATTAGAAAAATATTAATCATGTTATTTAAATGGATCATCCACAGAGGGCTGAGTGCTCAGGATGGTCTGAATAGAAGCATTTGAAAAATCAAACCTCCTGTTAAATCTGTAAGTAAGTCAGTGTGTACATATCTAATTATTTGACATAATTTTATTTAATGTTCTCATTGTGATCTCTCTAATGTGCAGGTTGTTACAATAAATGTAACGCTACTTGTGAAAGCAAGAGAAAGGTTTAATTTTAAGGTGTTTTACATACATCTGTCATCACTAAAATCTTTTTATTCTCAATAATCTTGTTGAATTGTGGTTTTACATTATAAATTTGCCGCACTCCTACTTTTCCCCCTCTTTCAGCTTCCTTCCCTCTTACTTGTACACCATTGCAGAGCGCTCAGCCTCGCACTCTGCCAGGGAGAGGCCACATTCTCTCAGGTAAAGCTCCAGTCGGCGTCGCTCCACCAGCCTGTGCGCCGCTTCCAGGATCTGAGAAGCCAGGGCCTCTGACTCGGTCCTCTGCTCCGGGGTCTTGCTGCTCCGAGCTCCAGATTTGGCCACAATACTCCCAGAGGAGGACGACGCCTTGGGCTTCTTACTGATGCCATAGAGGTCTTCCACTGAGTATTTCCCTCCCTTACCTCCTCCACTTGCACCGCGACTGGCAAACATTATTATCTGGAATCGAGTGCTGCAAAGTGATGAAAATCCTTCGTCTCTTTTGCTCAGTTTAGCCTGCTATATCTACTTTAGGCAAAAGCTGCTTCTGAGATAGAAATAGCTATTTTGATCGAGATTCATGAAGATTTGAAACACCCAGCCCGAGGATGTCAGACATCAAACAACAAGAACTTAAATCACCTGTAAAATATCAAAAAGTCTTGATTGCTCCTTTGTGGAGTCTAAATCCAAAATAAAACAAAGCCAGTGCCAACATGTCAGCAGCAACACCCAGTCACAAACAATGACTCCTGCTGATGTGAGGTGCTTCTTTGAGTAGAAATGGATAGGAAAAGCAATCAGCATCTTTCTCTCTTTATCTCTTAAAAGAGGGATTTGTGTTGAAGCTTACATTTGTTCAGATTAAGAGAGCGCCCGGATGAAGTATCTGTAGTTCTGTGACTGCCGTATAATCTGAATCAGTGGAAGCTGTGAGAGTTCAGCTCTCTGACCTTTTCTTCTGATACTGAGTAGTAATGATTTTTTTTCTCACTAACATGGACAATTATTAGTTGATCTGCAGGGGCAATGTCATCGTAACTAACAGTCTCGCTGCCTTCCAGCTCCTGTTGGCTCAAACAAAGAGAGAGTGGCATCCTCCCAAAGCCTGGCACCGGCTTCAGGCCAGTGCTGAGCGTTGTTGTCGGGGTCAGGGTTAATGTGCAAGCCAAACCCCTAGTGCCTGATTTTCACACAAACCATAAAGGAGCACATAATGTGTGAACCTCATTCCACTGGAGGGGAAAGTAATATATCTTACCACTCATGTACTCTTTGTAAAAAAGGGATCATCTGCATGCTAAAGTTAAATGAAATCAACAGAAATAATACAGAAACAAAGGAGGTTGAAGTTTACAAAATGATAATATTGATGCAGAGGATTGCTTAACTTTTCAACAGGATATGCAAAGAAATCCATCTTCTATTTCTTTCTATCTACCGTAAATTTTTCTATGTCACAATTTAAAGACCAATACTGGAGACAAAAATGAATTTGTATCATACAATTAATAATAATTAATCACACTATCCCACCATGAAATAACTGTTATTTTGATTTTCCAAGGCAGATATGTTTTCCATTTCAGAAACAAAGCAATCAGATGAGTCATTATTGATATTTTGAAGTCAGTGAAAATGTTTGCTCCTACAGTGGGTCAAAGGTTGGATACAGAATTGAACTGTCAGTTACTTATTCTATGACTGAATGTGCATCAGTACACAAAAGTCAAGCTCATTGACTGTTTGAGAATCCATTCATGCATCCATCTCTTTCTGTTCCTTGATCTTCAAGCTGTCACAGTGGCCAGGCACTATCCCTAAGCTCAGTCCTTCCTGACGCTGATGCAGTGGCTTTCAGAAGCAGAGATCATCTGGGATTAAGCCGCTATAATCGCGCTCTTTCGATTGACTACAATCACTCAGGCAGCTGCTGGAGGTCAGTCTTGATGCTGGCTGTGATCTTCAGTGTAAATTATCACACTGAGTGTTTCTGGGCTACAGAGGTGCATGATGGCCTCCACCAGTGCTAAGTAGTGGGATTATTATGATGTGCAGTATGAGAAATACTAGATTTAAAAATAAATGTTTGCATTTGAGTGAGCGATCTTGGCCTCCACATTGTATAACTGCCTGACTGATATCTGGGTTAGAACAGTGGAGTTTGTTTTTAGTAATCTGTTGCATAACTGCAAAGATAGATTTAGTCAGTCTGATAATATAGTAACTCAGGAATATAGAGCACAAAACTATGGGGGAGTAGTGCTATTTTTTGCCAAGTTGTACATACTGTACAGTGATGAGAGGGTGGTCAGCTCAATTGTTTGTGAGAGAAGTGGGTTTATTGCAGATGGAGGCATTTTCCCTGTGTGTGGCAGAAAAAGCCAACTTTTAATCAGAAATCATGCCACCCCTGTTCAGGATCCCTGTCCAGCTTCAGTGTTACTCGCCCACTTGCACCTTTATACACAGTTGCACCGAAGCATTTCAGATACTTACTGTAACTATGAGAGTGATGTGGCAGAGACAGTCTGTAAAAGTCAAGGTGGTAAATCACCAAACCATACTAAGGGACTGTGTGAAAATTATGCAACAAGTCCTCCAACTTTAACAGCAAAACACATTGTTTGCTTATGCCCTCTAGAACGTCACATCAAAGAAGAATTTTCTAATCTGAATCCTCTATCTGCAAGATGACATCATTTGTCTGTACCTTCCCAAACTGTCAGAGCTGAAAAAAAAATCTGTTTTATGATGTGACAACACTCTGGGTAGGTAATTTATTTCACAAACATTTTTTGTTATATTTGTTGATATTTTCTTCTCTTCAAATGCTCTGACACAAAAAAAAAATCCAGTACCAGTAAAGGGCTGCAAAAAGTACGTTTTGAATTGCTTGTCCCATTGACTTTCTACCTACCTGCACTCCCTGCCCAAATGTGTTTGGACAAATGTGTTTTGGGGGAGTGGCTTTGGAGGGAGGCCTGAAGGGAGGGATAGGATTTCTTCTATTATCTATTCAAAATCTATCTCTTGCTAGTTTCTCCAACGTTGCGTTAGGCAGGGTTAGGCAGCAAAACAAGTTGGCTGCATTTAGGAAGACATCACGGTTTGGGTTCATTTTCACAAAGACACATTTTACTTGACTCCAGTATTGCTTTTTGTTAAGATGCACAATAAAGTGAATCTGCTGACAAACTATGTGCTCTCTGGATAGAAGAAATTATATCACTAAACCACGCTGACTGATACAGTGTCTCAGGCCCTATCCATACTACTTTTACTTTTTGTTTAAAAACGGAGTTTTAAAACAAATATGAGGCAGTGTTTTAGCCTCATATCAGAGTTGATCTCTATCTTTATTAAAACGACTAAAAACACACATCTAGTGGCTGTTCACGTACACTGGGCATGCATGTGCGCGTGTAAACATGAAGCAGATTATCTATTCCATAGTTACAGAAGATTTTGCAAAATATTATAGCACCACAGACAAAGAACCATACCAGATTTTATTTTGCATGGACCAGGACAAATTGGGAATGTTACTGAATGTTACACGGAAGTTAAAAATGGCTGTGGCGGAAAAAAATTCTGGGAGTCATTGCAAAGTAAATATGGCAACAGGCATAGTACAAGTAAGTGTAGGCTATAAGTGTTATTTGCAGGGTACAAAATATTTTAATAAAAATACAAAGTCAAAAACTCTGTCAGTAGCATTGTGTTTCTACTTCCGCATGACTTATGAGACCCAAACATTAGCGTCTGCATCATCGTTTCTGAAAATCCACCGTTTTTCCCATCCACAATAAAATGCTCTCCAGAGTTTAAAACGAAAAACATGGTCAGTAGTGTTTTTCTCCGTTTTAGGTCTTTGTTTTTGCCGTTTTAGTCTGGACGGGAGGTGCAAACCTAGCAAAAGGTCTCTTTTAAAACACACACACACACACATGCACACACTCTTCAGCAAAAAGGAAAAAAGAATACCCAACTCCCCCTTTTCTGAATTTTCTTAATAATTTTCGTACAGTCCCTAAGAACTCATTATAGCCCAAATGCACCTATTAATTAATAATTTAATTAAGTAATTATTGACTTTTGTTATTTTATGATATGAGTAGTGTGTGTGTGTGTGTGTGTGTGTGTGTCCACAGCTAATCTCCACTCTACTGGAACCATCAGCCTAATGTTGTTTGATCACATTTATGGCTGTATGCTCAAGAACTATATTGCGGCGATTCCCAATTTATGAAAAAACATTTTATTGACTGAGCCTATGTAAAGCTCAGACTTTAGTCTTTTCAGCAGTATTCGCCTGTGTGTGTGTGTGTGTGTGCGTGTGTTTGTGCGCGCGCGCTTGCATGTGCGTGTATGGATTCATCTTTGTGACAGCAGTGAAAACGCCCCATGCGACCCTTCAGACCTCCAACTGTGGTCGGCCAAGCGAGACATGACTGTGCGTTTCCTTCAGGGTGCAACACCTTGCCATCAGCGCTAGGAGGCGACAACGCAGCGCAGCTGAAAGATACTGCCATTGATGGATTTATGTGAGAATTATTTAAAAAAACAAACTACCTTTCAATTTAGATTGAGACAAGAGACGACTCTTCCCTGTGATATACAAAGGAGACATATATGATCATCAATAGTTAAAATGCTGTCAAACGCCCCGCCCTTAAAACTCTATAATAAACAGGACGTGACAGTGCCTTAAATAGCCTACTACAGATGAGAACTCCAGAACCGCACCTGAACTCCTGATAATTTCACACATGCTGCTCTCTGCTCTGTTCTCTTCAACTGATTTTGTCTATCCGGCCATGTGGAGGCGATGGCGTATGCTTCACCCCGTAATGTAACGTTAGCCTAGATTTGGGGAGCAGACTGTGGCAGACGAACAAGAATCCGCCATTAAAATGCTTTGCTGTTTGCGTGACACGGGGCTTATCGATCCGGGCAGCAGGTTTTGTGATTGTTAAACTGGGGTGATGTCTCAGAAGAAAATATGCTGAGACACTGCGCGCACAGCCCAACTCCCGGACAGCAGCTTACTTCCATGGCCGAAGGTCATTCAAGCTTCACAACTTTGACACTGATCAGCCTGAAAGCATATATCAAGATAAACGTGGAGTTTCATTGTTTTTTCTCATCATTAGAATAAAAACAGAGATTGGGCTTTCTGCACACTAGATGGAGCTCATGATACAGTAAATAATGCCATTGTCTTCTTGGGGGGTTTATTTCTTCTAGTCTGGGTATGTTATGTAGCCTATTGGAAGAGGTGTGGTGGTCACTGCCATTGCACATGACCTGTGATAAATTGAAGAGTAGGCTATGCTATAAGCCCATAGTTGATTACAGTTAGGGCTGCTTTATTTCTGTAATCTGATTACATTCGATACTGCACACAGACACACTTTATACTGTAAACCTAGTTTTATTGCATCCAGATGCTGGTTAAATTATAACCATATGCTCCTTCCTCAGATTTCTAAGTGGGCTCTAAACAAAGGTGCAGAGAAACCCACAGACTCTGTCATACACACGCACACACACACAGAGTCCTGACTGCCTTGCAGATTGTCACAATGCGAGCCCCGGTTTGTTCATGGGGTCAGTAATAAACGTGAGTGGTCATGTTTCTATAGTATAATCAACAGATGTAATGAATGTAATTTATCCAAACCAAGCTGAAAGAGTGAGGGTATGTTTGGGGGGGCACAGGGGAACAGAGGGGTGTGCTTTAATCTTTAGGCCTGCTGTGTGAGGAGCTGCATTTGTGGGGCCAAAAAGAGACTGAATTAGGTTCAGACTGTACATCTAAGAGCAAAATCGGTCCTCAGTAACTCACACGTGTACGCTTGTTTATCTAAATATTCAGTGTTTATTGCTCATTTGCTTGGTAAACGTCTATGAAAAATTGCTCATTTAGGCTACTGGTTTGCTGAACTATAAACTATGTCATTTTAATGTAGAAAAAGAAGAGGGACATGCAGTTGAAGTAAACAGCTATGACCACAATACAAATATAAAGACCAGACTTCACTGTAATCATGAAAAACAGAACAAACAGACAAAGTTGAGGACTTAACTGCAGCACATAACAAAACCCTTAGATGTTTTACAGTGATGCTCTTTGGTAGTTTCTTCATATCCTGAAAGCTCTATAAACTTCTTTTGTCTGATTAAATCAAACCTCAAAAATGTGTGGTGGTAAGAAAAGGCACTGTTTCTTAGTTTGTGATGAGCAGACTTTTGGTGGATACACATTTGTCAGCTGATAGTAAAGATTTATATTCATGGGGTACAGAGGTGTGGAGGAGCTAGGTTGAGTTAGGAGATGAAGGTGAAGCCTGTGCAAGAGGTTAAGCACAACACCGTAGAGTAAACTCATCAATCAGTTCAATAAGGCTAGTTCAAAAAGGAAATCAATCACACTGATCAGAAACATCTTTAGCATGACATGTCTACTGTGTCTGATCACTGTCTTTTTTATCAGCTTTCCTTCACTTCAGACACACACACTCACACTCCTTTTTGTCATGCGAAGCCTTACTACTACTTCTCTCCCCCAGCTTAGTGGCCCTTGACACATGTGGATTGAGTTTTCAGAATATGGGGCGATTCACACAGAGCGAATAAGAAACAGGGCAGGTCACACTCCTTTCATTTCCTCACAGTAGGCAACGAGCACATCTTAGCGGAGTGCAAAACAAAAGGGCGCCACAGGGGAGAAGGAGGGCTGCTGTGTGTGTACACTGAAAGCTGAGACAGAGCAGGAACCTGCAAACACCTTTATAGGGGCCAGTTGCTTGTCCTCAAGGTGGTAACGCTCATATTCACATTCCTCATCCCACTAACACCTCCATCGAACACATGATCTGCTCTTTGAAGTTTGGTGAAGAAGAGTTGGATACCAGCTATAAATGTGTGACTTGGAGCCATAATATGTATTGGAAAACTATTTGGCTTTATAAATTATCGTTTTTTTTTGGAGCAAACAGATGCAGGAGGAGCAAATTGGACGTGTCTTTATTTAACTGTGATGGGGCCAAATGTATTCTTAACTAGTAATTCAGAAAATTCCCATAAATTGAGACACAGCTAAATAAATGAAATCTGAAGGTGACAGCCTGGAAGTAGATAATAAAAATATATTTAAATATTCTGCTACAACAAATAATAACAATAATAACACCGAGGAGACAGCAGGGGCCTGTAATCTAAAGGTTTACATTGATTAACTGGATCAAGTGCATAATGAAAAGAACCAGGCTAATTCCAAGTCAAACTGTATCGCAGAATGAAAGTATAATTAAATTCTAAAAACCTTTATTTGACCAGGTGGGTCAGCTAAGAACAAACTCTTATTGACAGCGATGGCCTGGCACAAGCTCCTGCAAAGTCAACAGATTTGCTGTAGAACAGTGGGAAGAGACAACTTTCCCAGTGATCAGATTTAATACGAAACAGAGTGGAAGCGCTCTGCTGAGCAATGTGCCTCCCATCTTTCGCCACAAACACCCTGCATACACAGGTGAAAAATAATCTAGCTGGCTGCTCGGTGGATTTGCTCAGAAATATTGGGCCATTTTGATCAAATTGTCTTCAAGTCATCTCAGGGAGGAAATCTGGCGCCTGAAGTGGAGGGAGTGGCACAGGAATGACAATCTCAAATCTAACTTTCCATCTTCAAGCTTCTGCTGTTGAGGAAAATCTAAGCAATTCTGCAGATCCAAAAAGAAGACTGATGGAGAATGAAATTAGTCAGTGGTTTCCAAAAGCTGATCTAGTTTTACACGTTAAAGGGGCATTCCACCCATTTTCACATGAAGCTTAGTTGACTTTTCACAAGGAATACTCCTCAAGGTGGGGTCATGCTGGTAACAAACTAGTTTGTCCTACGAGACGTCCAGTTGCAGCACAAGTGCTGTTGTTCCAAATGGTCACACTCGAATGTCATTAAGAGGAGCAAACTATGATAATCATTTAAATATGGGGATAAAGGTGCACACTCTAGTAAGGCATTCATAGTGTTGCACTATTTCTGTGAAGGTTCTGAGTCATCCAGGTCATAGTTATCCAAGGAAGGTTAAAGTCAATAGTAAAGGGACTTGAAGATACTTGAAGACGTTTTGTCCCTCATTTGACAGATCTTCAAGTATCTTTAACCAAGTCCACTTTAACCTTCCTTGGATCGTCTTACACTGGTTTGTATGCACACAAAAAGAGATCCTGCTCACTTTCTTATCTCTGCACCCCTGGCAAAACGCTGAAAGAAATGTCAAATGCTACCCCCTCAAATTCCAAAAATGTGTAGGGGATTGGATTTCAGGTGCTGTTCGACCGTCTGACGTGCACTTCAATTGGAGCATACTGACACCTTCAATCTGTGACAACAGTTGCATAATGTCTTCAGTGGATCTGGAGGGAGCTTTCCATAGTTTAAAAAAATAACCCCCATGAGGCCTGCGTTAAAAACTGGAGGTGTGGGAGGGAGGGTCTACTGAAAGATGCTACTGAGTTGTGTTATGGGAATTGTATGATACAGTGTTTTTGAAGCTTGACCCATACTAGAAGCTAAAATTCAGGACACTTCTGCCTCAGCTGTTTCGAATTTGACCATTCATTCTTCGCTCCCCCAGATCTATGGAAATGCAACAGTAAACCTTTAATGCTGCACATTTTATGCAGGATCACTCTTTGATTTTCTGAGCTGTTTACTGCTGCAGACAGGGTGAAACCATTTCAGATGGCCTCTTATCCCGTCTCTCCCTCCCTGCCCCCCTTGCTTGCAAACACACATGTACCTGTCCCGCTGGTTAGCCCCCCACCCCTACCATCCATCCATCCACCCATCCACCCACACACACACAGTCTACACTTGAATGCACAGGAATGCGAGGGGAATGACACAATCCAACGAATGCTAAAACCTGGCCGGCCTGGTCTGCTCCCTTCTCAACAGCCGCCCATTAAATGAATAGCCATTCAGACACACACAAAGCTGGGGCTGGATGTGCACTATACGGCGAGGTCAGGGGTCACGCAAAGCACTGACAGAAGTAGAAACCAGAGATGAATGCCCGACTCTCTCTTTGAAACACTGAATCACTCGGACACTGAGATTCAAACACTCCGAAACACACTGTGGCGTAAAAAAGAAATGCTTACAAGAACAGTTACTCATCATTATTTATCTCCACTACAGGGAAGTGTACTTTGTACTTTGTGGGCCACACGAGAGCAGTAGAACAAGAGGATTGAGTCAGTAACAGAGAGATAATCAAAGTACATTAATCAATGAACCTAAACACTTCTTGAAGCCCTGGCAGCTTTGCCTGGTTATGGTAGCTTTGGAGATAGGAGGAAAAGGGGGAAAAAAGCTGTGAGTAAGAGTTTAAGCTTATGGTGTGCTATAAGCTGCTCTCAGCCCGAGGCACAGGAGAAGAAAAGAACATCTCTTCATGATTAAAAGGGCTGAGGACCAGGAAGGGAAACATAGGAGAGGACAAGCTTCCAGCCCTCGGGTATAAGTGCTCTCTGGAGAAACAGAAGGCAAGAGGAATGGCTGCGAGAAAGCAAAGCTGGGAAATGTAGGGGGAGTGAGACTCAATTCTCGCCCTCGCAGTCTCCTGTTTCTCTCGTATTATTAAAAAGGGGCGATGGGATAGATGAGAGGCATGTTTGCAACAAGAGCCACAAAGAAGACAGGAAAACACACCCCATTAGACATTGCACATTTCTGCTATGATCGTAGATAGTTCAGGCAGGGTATTACCTAACCAAAGCTAAAAACAAACAAAGAGAACCAAGAACTATTTATTTACTTCACATCTGTGAGCACTGAAATAAACTCAGTAGGGAATATAGGTTCTTGCAAATCCAGAAACATCAGTGTTTTTTTGGCAAATGTGGAGTTGCTTTGTTGTGAATTTGGGACAGAAGTCACTCGGGTCACTGGGACAGAACAGCGTGTCATTGGACTGCAGACAGGTAAGTTATGTGGATCTTCACTTTCAGGACAGATAGGAACTTCCTATGACGTCTATACGATGACATCCGCATATGTTTGTGCAGTAGTGTGAGAATGATTGATGAGATGGATAATCAACAGACCATCAGGCATGTTAATAAGCCAAAAATTAGTCCTTGATGGTAAACACTGGTGTGCATCTTTATTATGAATACTGAATACAGATTAGCCTACACACAGAACAGTAATCAAAACATACTTTATCTATTCATTATTTCAAAGTTGATTTTATTGAGATCTTCAATATGAAGACCACATTTCCCATAATCCTGAAAGAAATCTCTCAGACTCTTGCATAACAATACAAGTGTTTTTGATGAAGGCCTAACACATTCTGAAAAATATGATTTTTATGGTCACCGACGTTTTCACCACCCTTGGTCTTTCTCAAGTGCTGGCACAATCAATGGAAATGTGTGGCCATCACCACCGCTTATTTTTGGTGTACATTAACCAGACTTGAATATATGTTAATTATCACATATCGAAATGTTAATGTCAAAGGAGCTGTTAGCAAAAATCTGCTCCACTGGCGTCACTTAGCAGGAAAGGTAATGTTTTGTGATGCACATCCAAATTGTCATTTGACAAATAAAAAAAAAGACCAACTCATAAAGACATTCTTTCATAAAAGTGCACTGTGGCACAAAGGTAAAACCATTTAGAAAAAGTGATACTATACATTTCATATTCAACAAAGTTGTTTGGGTATGTTTTAGAAGCTGTTTAAGCTCTATTTTCCTGATTCATGGCAGGTCTGTGAGCTACTCTGAAAATTACGACCTAAAAAGGCTGGTATTATCCTTCAAGAGATGCAAAGTCTTCGAGCAGTACTTTGACATTTTGAACTCCAGTTTGTTATTCTTCTTAAACAAGCACTTGTAATAATGTGTGTGGGGGGATACTCTGCTAATCAAACAGCAGCTCAAAGGTATTATTCGCATTCCACCCTGAAACCAATGGATACTACTGGCTACAATCTCGCCTGTTAGCTGGTAGCTGCACATTGTTTTCCATGCTAAATGTTAAGAAATTATTTTGTGGAGGTTTGGGGTAAAAGCAGAAACATTTTGCTGACCACATAATCCAGCATTTGATGAAAGTAAATAACATACTAAACTTAAAAAGTAAGGGGGGCTGCGATGATAATCAAACAGCAACTCAACAATGTTGTTAGCAAAACTCAGCAGAAAACAATGCTTACTGCTGGCTGCAAACTAGTCTGTTAGCTTAACTGATAGCTGTACATAGTTTCCAGGGATAAATGTTAAGAAACTATTTATGTGCAGCTTTGAGGCAAAGGCAGGAATAATTTGCCAACTACACAACCAGCAGCTGATGACGGAAAATAATACACTCAACCTCAAAATGTCATGGTAACCCTTTAAGGTACATTTAAATGAGACAGTAACCCCTCATGAGAGATTTCTGCTTTATAAAATTGGCATTTAAGTCCACGACTGAATGGCACTGAAAGATGGCGAATACAGAGAATTAAAAATGTATCAGTTATATCAAGAAAAACGTTCAAGGTGAGATAGCTTCCTTGGTAAATTTCTACTGAGAAAACCAATTCTACAGTGTTCTCTGGTCTCTGAGTCCACTTGGTCCTTGTTCAGAGTATAATTAAACTGAGCTGCCAGCAGAAACACAGGCAGTAGAAACAACCAACCACACTCAAGGAGAAACACATTGAGTTACTGAAGATTACAATTCAGTCTGAAATGACAAAAGTGCCGATATGTCTCGGAGTCTCTCTTCTCCTCACATGTTGTGGAGATGGTGAGGGGAAAGTCAGACTGGGGAGTATGACAGAATTCTTATTAGGTCGAGTACAACGCTCTCCCAAGTCTGCAATACACATCACACCTGAGTAAAAAGGAGATAACGTTGAAATCAAATGATTGGGGGGGCGAAAATCTGACAGTTAAAATGTCTCGATGTAAAAATTGTCTCTGTAGTAATGTCATCCAGATGGATTTTATGCAAGACACCCAGGGTGAAAGTAGTGCTCATTTATAACTACTCAACAATATGGGAACTGAAATCCTTGGATTGCCACTGGCTTTTCCTTTTGTCTCCATTGGTGAAGTGACTTTTTATTGGGACAACAAACCAGTCAACTGCCAGTTTTCAAAATGACATAGTACAGAAACTTTGTAAACTCTGATCCGTCTCTCCTCTTGGTTTAGCACATTTATTGGGTCCTAACCTCGGGTAGATATAAAAACACTGAACACAAACTTTAAAAAGTAGTCGGTCCAAACAATGTCAACTTCCTCCCCTGGTCACGTGGGAGACAGCTGTGGGGACAACTCTCAATTTTCTTGTGGCGACGAATCAAATCTGAAAATCTCTCTTGGAGTCCGTCATCAAAGTGGGTCACAGGAAAAGGACCCAGAGTGCTCACAGTACATGGCTGCACCTGTGCGCTGGTGTTCCAGGTTAGGAGACAGGCGAGCTAGAAGGTCACAGTTGCAGTGCTCTTGTTCCGAAAGGTCATTGTCTGGATGCTGGAAAGGATTTTCCTCTGATGCCCGGCCAAAGTCACTCCCATGTGCAGCAGATCCCTGAACACAGAGGAGAAAAAACAACAATTAGACAGGAAGAAGAGAGAAAAATCAAGTATGTAGATTTGATGGACAATAATTCAGTCACAAAATTGGGCTCTTCTTCTAGTCTTTCATAAAAATTCTACTTCTGGAAATTGTGCTCAGTAATCTAGCCTGTTTGCAGCTGTCACTACTAAAAGCTATGACACTAGCTCCCTGACCTTGTAGCCAGGATGTGTTAAGTGAAAAGTAAAAATGTTCCTCAAGAGATGATTATCAGTTCAGATAAGAAAACTGGAGATAGGAACTGACTGTGTGGTGATCTGTGCCAGCTGGTCCACCGAGTTGAAGCCGGCCTGCAGGAAGCTGTCCTCGTAGCGCTCCATCTTGATGGCCCTCAGCCATTCCCCAACAGAAGCACACGATGAGAGGGCTAAAGGTGCTCGCTGGTCCAGCAGGGGGTAGGAAGGCCTGGGGGACAGAGTAGAGAAACAAAGGGACAACTTACACACACTGTCACCAAAACAACAGTGAGGAGCTTATATATATCCTGCAGCAACATTCCAGTCAACAGGCAGAGGTATAATCTGAGGCTGAGTGACTGACAGGGACAAACAAAGGGATTTGTCAGGGGTGGAGCGTCCTCTGCTGTATGCGACCAGTTGACAGGCAGAATATGGAGGAAGGGAAATGGGCACAGCAAGAGGCTGACAGGTCACAGCAGGGCATTTAGTTGGTACATAAGATTGGCCAGTAGGAGGGTAATGTAACGGTTCGAATTCTAAATGGACGGAGTCATTATGAAAGGACAGACATGCTTCCTTTTTTCTGTTCATTCTCAAGCTGTATATTTACTTCCCCTGTGGCTGTATTGGGGCAGGTTTTTCTGTCAATCATCCTCACCCTGCTCCTTCTTGAGCAACTATTTTCAGCGACGCAGGGTTGCGGATCAGCTTGTCCAGAGCGCTGACGAGGTCCGCGAAGCGAGGACGTGCCGAGCGGTCCTTCTGCCAGCAGTCCAGCATCAGCTGGTGCAGGTGGGTGGGGCAGTCAGGGGGCGGGGGCAGCCGGTAGTCCTGCTCTATGGCATTGATTACCTGACAGGAAGAAAAGTTATCGTTATTCAAACCAATGCATTAACTTAGTGGTATTTCTTTTTAAACTGGAAGAAAAAATAAACTATACAGAAAAGGGAAAAGCAAGAAAATGCTGAACTTGATTTGTCCTGTATGACTGTGTTCCTTGGCAATCTCAATGATTAAGCTACTATTCAAACACTTCATTTATTCCCTGAAAAATTTTAACTATTGAGCTTAAATTTTGTTTTGGAAAAGCTGAAAAGACCTTAAAATCATTGTCAAGAATGGCCCAATTGTGGCTTTTGGTTTAAACTTACATCCTGGTTGCTCATGTCCCAGTACGGCCTCTCTCCAAAAGACATCACCTCCCACATGACAATGCCATAGCTCCACACATCTGAGGCGGATGTAAACTTTCTGAAGGCTATCGCCTCTGGTGCTGTCCAGCGGATTGGGATCTTACCTCCCTGCACAAAAAAGAAAACGATCAGCTCTGCAAAACTTCAACATCAACATGGTCAGATGGGAAGGCTATAAAATGATAACTTTAATGTTAATGAAGCAAAAATAACTTTTACTGCTGTAATTATATGATTTAATACAGAAATGTAAAAATACCATCTGACAAGCAGATATACTGTAGATGACTTAATGCAAGTGAATCTTAGGCAAGAGGACTGTCATCTCACCAGAGAGCTGGTGTACGTCGGGTCAGAGGAGTTCTCCTGCAGGAAGCGTGACAAGCCAAAGTCGGACACCTTGCACACCAGGTTGCTGTTGATCAGGATGTTACGGGCAGCCAGGTCTCGGTGGACGTAGCTCATCTCTGCCAGGTACTTCATGCCGGAGGCGATGCCGCGCAGCATACCCACCAGCTGGATGGGTGTGAACTGACTGTCATTCAGCTGTGGAGGAGAGAGAGAGTTCAGGTGGAGGAATGAGTGAAGTGGCTGTGTGTTTCAGGGTGTGTTCTCTTTGTCACACTGACCCGTAGAAATGAGTCCAGAGCTCCGTTCTCCATAAACTCTGTGAGGATCATGACTGGACAGCTGGCCGTGATGATCCCCTCCAAGTGGATGATGTTGGGGTGCTGGAATTGGCCCATGATGGACGCTTCAGACAGGAAGTCCCGTCTCTGCTTATCGGTGTAGCCTCCCTTTAGTGTCTTTATTGCTACGTAGTTTTCTTTTTTCCCGGGGATCTTCAGCCGTCCTCGACACACCTCCCCAAACTCTCCTGCAGCACACCGGCATACAAACACACATTGGTGAAGATGACTGTTGTCTTCGACAAACCTAAAGCTCCCTTGCAGCTTTACGGTGCCCTTTGGTTTGGAAATAGTGCTGACATAATTTATCAGTTAATTGTTTTATATACGCTGCAAAATTTAGGCAATGCTTTTAAATGTCACAGAATCAATTTGACTAAATTAGATATATTTTTAATAATGTTATTTGAGAACAATCTGTAAGACTACAACAAAAAAGTACACAGAAAGAGTTGACCAGTACAGAGTTTACACATTTGTGAATGATGGGAAAAGCATACAGCTGGGGCTTACCAGCACCGATAACCTCCTCAATCTTGACAAAGGAAACATCGATTTCCTTGGCAAATTCTCGCACGGCCTCATTTGGGTCCTCATAGGTGAAAGGGTCGATATAAACCTTGACCCCTGTGAGAGAACGACAAAGAGAGTCATGGGAAAGGAAAAGAAGAAATCTTTAGCGTACTATGAGGAGCAATGAACCCGGGCACATTAAAAATGATTTTCTTGATGTGAACGAGTTGTAAATCACAGCAGAGGTTTAGCGTGCGTGTCCTTGATATGTTACCTTGGCCAACAAGGTACTGGTTGTTTTTGTCGCTCAGTTCTGGATCCTTTACTCGGCTGTGTCTCCTGCAGGCAGAAGGAGATCAGGATAAATGAAATAAGATGGATGGCAGTGCAGTTATCTGAAGAATGGAAGAATGGAAGACTTTTTTCTTTGGCAGGCATTCCTAATGCTTTATCAGCCCAATGTGATGCAAATCAATGGTCTCACAACGTGGCTGTTCAGAACAGTACAATAACAAAGATGCCCTTTTGCAAAAATAAGCCAAAAATCACTAATTATATGAATATTTTTATTTGATGTTCTAGAATGCAAGCAAGCAACGATATGATAATTTATTGATCCCCGTGGGGAATATTGTCTATCCTGGCCCCAAGAACTGACAGGTCTGAAGTCAGTTCAGCTACAGACCAGTTCCCTCTAGCCAACAGACAAGGACACTGTCTGTTTCCAAAAACACTGCCATCATTTTAAAACTCTGCCTTGCTGACGAAAGGATTTTGCTGGCCTTAAACAATCCTCAGCGATCTCAAACGCACATTACAAGATTGCTTGTGGTAGTGGTAGCATACCTGAGCCAGCCTCTGTGGCTCTGCTCTTTGACACAAGCGGCTGCATTATAATTCTGCTGGCGCAAACTCATCCCTGCAAGACTGTAACAACCCCGTAGCTACTGGATTCATGCCTTCCTCCATTTCTCTCCCACCTCATAAGCCTAAAATAGCAATAATGCACCACCCTCAGTTAGTGGCAGATCTGGGCCTCAGCCATTGGTTTGTGTGTGTGTGTGTGTGTGCATGTGTGTGTGTGTGTGTGTGTCACAAGGTCACAGCTATTGTTCTCCTGTCCTGTGGAAACAGGGTTGGGACGCCTGCATCCTGTCTCTCCCTGCCCTCTACTTCTATCGTCATCTCTCTCTCTCTCTCTCTCTCACACACACACACACACACACCTTTTCTCCCTCTGATGGCATCCAACACTATTTACTCAAACAATGAAGCCTAAGGAAAACGTTGTAATGAGCAGGATAACTTTTAGCTGTGTAAGCAAAAGACATCGTGAGCATTGCTTTGTGTCTGAACTGCCTCACTCTGAAAAAATGGTGTAGGTAACAGAGTGCAAATCCACTGTTGATAAGATATGATTTGTATAAACAATAGAACAAAGTGGTGCAAAACTGTAAAATTGGGGTCACGGTTGTTATTGGTTTTCGATTTCCCCCGTTTTTCCATTTCCTGTTATTCTGTCAGCTTCTTTCCCTTTCAAATATCTTTTTCTTTGGCTCTTTCCCTACCGTTCGTTCTCACCGTATGCAGTAGGCGGCCACAAAGACGAAAGTGACAAGCAGCAGCATCCCAACAGCGATAAGGATGCCGGGCAGCAAGAACTGGGAGGCAGAGTCTTGTCCTGAGAGACGAGACAAACAAAAGAGACAGAACAGAAAGAGTTAGAGTGTAATGACAGAAATCAGGACAGGAGGTTTACATTGGTAGTAAAGAAAAGTATGAGAAGGGAAAAAAGAACATGACAGGAATTTATAATATTAAAAGCGGCTTAACACAAGGGCACTAACTCCATACAAGGACACAGGAAATAAATTCATAGAAGAAACTGTCTAAGGATATGGAGAAAAACCTCCCCAGTGGAAAGGAAAAAAACGTGTGAAAGAGAAAAAAAAAAGAGCAATGTGTGTGAAACTCCCTCTTCAAGAGCAAACAGGGCCTTTTCTTACCATCAGGAAGGGTGCGGAAGATGGCAGCACGACTGAAGCTGCCATAACCGGCCATGGTGCGCGCCCGAACCTGCACTTCATACTGAGTGGCCCTGCGGAGGTCTGTCAGCACAGCCTGGTTTCTGTTACTCTCTGTGTAGTGGCACTGATCTTCACTACGTCGCTCCTAACACATGAGAACAAGAGTTAGATTTAGTTAGGAATGCAGGAGAGAGTAAAAGCAGGAGTAAGTGAGGAAACAATGGGGCAATGTGTAGGAATTCAAATACAACTGCACAACATTGATATGCAGTTTAGTCAAACTGACCTGAACTGAACCTGGAGTGTCGTTCAATACAGTACAGCACATTAAAACATACTGATCAGAATGTTAACTAATATGTTGGAGGGGTACACATGTTTTGAGATTTCCTTCGTTCACACAAAAACATCTTGTGTCTCAGCTATGTGTCTCTCAGGTTTTCCTCTGTGTTTTTGTCAGAACAAAAACACAAACTCAGCCACAGTTGTCACATGCATCACTAAAACAAAGTATTATATATAGTATCTCTGAATTGACATGACACCATTACTTAAGCTAATATACTGCAATATATAATTTGCATAGTCAAGTATCTGGAGCATTGTTTGGCTGGGTAATCTACAAAACCACAGGCAATTTGGTTTCATTTCTCTTGACCTGCATGTTTTAGGACTGTGTGAGGAAATCCACTTTAACCACTAAGCCACTGTGCGTACCACACTTCTTTCCTAATCCTGAGCCACAGTGTGTAAAATCATGAAACCTGGAGAGTATGTGACCTTTAAGCCAGACAGTTGAGGGATGTTGTCGGGGTGCTCTCACCTTCTCACAGTAGCGTAGCTGGTACTGCAGGATGGTGTAATGTGGCTGAGCAGAGACTGACCAGTGCAGAGTCAGACTGCTCTCTGTGGACTCACTCTTCCGAATAGCAGACACCAGCGATGGCACTGCACAGATGGCAGAGGAATTATAAATACCACATGAAATTCTGACTATTTATACCTTTCTACCTCTTCCTCTGTCCCTCTTACCGTCATGGCTTGTGGTGATGTTGACACTTTCACTGGCAGGGTCCTTGCCGCTGAGCTGAGATACCCCGTTGAGGGCCTGGATAGTGAAGGTGTATGTGGTGTGAGGCAGCAGACCCCACACCTCCAGCCTGCGACCCAGCAGGCCGTGCTGCTCGGGCCGGTAGGTGACGCTGTCGCCGCAGGGGAGGCACGGCCCCTTGGGTGTCCTGCACACAGAGCACCTGACAGCGTAGCTCAGGTCTGTTCTGCCGCCGTTGTCCAGAGGCTCGTTCCACTCCAGACTGAGCGTGGTGTCATTGATATGGGTGACGATGCTGCGCGGGGCAGAGGGAGGTCCTACAGTGACAAAAAAATTTCCTGTATTTTAAATACTGGAGATAAACAGAATAAATGTCCTCCTGTAAAAACTCCTGTATTAGCAAATCATCCTGGTTAAAGTTATGTATATAATATTTTGGGAAATACATTTAGTTGTTTTCTTCTACTAAACTACCAGCAGTCATCCCCCAAATATTTTCACATTATTCGGTCAAAAATGTCATCCTATTTTAATATTTAGGCCTTGCTTAGCCCTGATGCAATCATAGTGTATAAAATGTCCAATGAAATCAAATTATAATCCCTGTTGTGTCATTTTACTGCTGTTTTACCTTTCCATGACCCACACAGACCATTTGTTTATGTTTATGTCAGTATATGGTGAGGACATTTTATTCAGTCTGCACATGAAGTCACGTAGCTGAATGATGCTCCTGCAGTGGCTTCGCATCACAGCGGGAGCATATGTGTTGCAGAATTTAACTGGTGCAATTACATTTGTCTAAAACTGGAGGATAATGATCACCGTCTGAAAATTGTAAGAAGATAGCTATTGCCTCAAGCCAAGCATAACTAAACAGCAATACCACTCAGCCACTATGAATGAGATTCTGTTCCTGCCAAGGAGACAGAGCTTTGTCACTGAGCCTGCAGCTAACTTAAGTGCTAATAGTGCTCTCATTGGAAACCCAAGTGGGGCAACATCATAGACAATCTGGGTGAGAATGAATTCAAAATTCAGAATTTGGGAATGGGGATTTTTAGAGGGGATACATTTTATGACTTAACAATCAGAATCCACTTCACCAAATCACCAAAGCTGTCACAGTAATTTTCAGGGGGGGGACGCTGCATGATTTATAGATTGTACACCTTGGTTGCAATTTAGCACACAAATTAAAAAATATAAGTGATGTGCAGAACTGCACAGGCAAGTCAGTACAATAACAGAATATATAATAGGAATGGCCTAATTAAGTGATTAATAATTAAGATAAAGCATTTGTAATTAAAGTTATCAGTAATAATGAAATTGGTAGTTGTAAAATTCTTGTTGCTATTGATATCACACCTGTGGGGAACAGGAACTGTCAACAGCCCAGCGCTGTTTCACATTGTTTCCCATCCTCTTTATGGCCATTCCAAAAGAGTGCACCTAATTAAAAAGTTCCTCCCATTCACACAACCAACATACAGCTGAATTGAAATTCCTGAATCCGAATTGGAGTTGTCACTTGAGCCCATCAATGCCTACGCTACTTTTGAGAGAAAGCCCTGCCCCCAACAACCTGTCACAAAAGACATGCATCTCAATGCCCAGCAGTGGGACAAAGGACAGATTAGATGAGTTTGGCTAAATGACACCAGAAGGAAAGAGAAATAACCCCAGAGATGGGAAAAACAAAGTGAAGAAGTGCAGGGGAAGGTAAAGAGTGAAAACGAGCGAAAGGATATTTGTGTTGCTTAGCACCTCCATATTTGCATGTGGATCCGTGCATAAGTACTGCTTTCTGCATACTTACTAGTGCATGGGGTGTCCGGGGCATCAGATTCTGCACGCAAGTATCCAGAACGACATGCACACACTGACGCCCCCCTGATGGTGGCGTGGCTGAATCCTGGACAGCCTGTACACTGTCCCTCGGCGCCCGGCTTGAACTGACCCACAGGACAGGCTGAAGAGGGCAGGAGGGGAAAACAAATGAAGGCAAATTATCATGGAGGTCTGATTCTCAACCTGTGAATAATACTACAGAACAATGCACACAGTCTCCACACCCACTGTGTCCCAGTCAAACATGGGTCAAACTGAATGTGCAAATGCATTTTTTCCCCCCAGGATACTTTGGTGCCAGATGGCTGCAGATTGACAGACAGGACCACGTAATGAGGGCTATAAACTGAAACTCAGTAATGAACATATAGTAATAGTCAATTTTGTGAATAAACCCTATGTGTTATTGACCATATCTGGATGAAGAGACCAAACATGTGATTTTGCTTTTTGACTCTGTTCCAAGTCTCCACACTAAAACCAAAAACAGACCGTGGCACTCAAGACACACCAGATTCAACACATGTCCCCCACGTGAATGAGCAGTGATTATGACGTGTTCATTGTGGCTGTTGAAATGCAGGTCCAGCTGCTGAGTGAGAGGAATAAAACAATAAACTTTCGCACCAAGTGGAGCATTGTTAATAGTCAAAACTGATTTGTTTGCAGGGTCTACACACTGGCCTTTCCGACTGACATTTTGCCAGCTGGAATTTCCCACGCGTGAACAATGTATTGGCGTGTGCCGAGCGCTGCTGCATATCACACCTATTCCAAGTTGTTCAAAGACATAGTGATAGTGATCATCATAATGCAGGATTATGAAACTAACCTTGGTGCTTTTGAGCTCTCATTCCACTCAGGATAACATAAATGACACTTACCTGTTCCTATTGTTCACTAAACTGATTTTTTCCATTTATTCATCTGTAACTGTTATGCACTTGCAGTAGTCCATGCCAATTTAAGTAATTATTTTGTTCTGAGTTCTCGCACTTTTTATGAAGATTGATATTGAGTTTGTTGACAGCTGCTAACATTTAGCTTTCTTTGTTTATTTGGGAATATTCAGGGTGTCATCTTGTACCCTTTTGTATTATATAACATTGTTAATGGGGAAATATACCCCTCCCATGTAACAGTATTTATAGCCTACTAGAGCTCTGCTTCCAAAAGACGTGTTTTAAATATTCTAATCTAGCTCATCTATAACACTAAATCTACTTGACAGCAAGTTTTGCGTTAAAGCATTGTGTTTGACCCAGAAAATATATGTATTGTCAATAGGAGATAATGGCGTTACAGCAAAATTAACTCAAGTAGACTTCAATTTCATCCTCTGAAATGACCGGCCTACAAAGCAAATTAACAGTTCAATCTTGCCATCAAGAAGATTTCCATTTATGGTCTGGTGAGTGTTTTTCCCTCACAGCTCTCTTCAGTGACAGAACGCTGGAAATGCCAACCTCACTTCACCAGAAATGATTTTGTGTCATGAAAAATCATTATACTTCCTGCAGAGATCAAACTGAATCCTACCTCCAAATACAGACAGATGCAACCGCAAAATTTACTTGAGAAAATGTTGCATTTCTTCTTGTGTTTCTTTGTTTTTACTGTTCAACATTTATCCATGTTGGTGTGCTGCAGAATGTGTGTGTGTGTGTGTGTGTGTGTGTGTGTGAGAATGTGCGTGGGGGGGGTGGGGGGGGGGGTTCATGCACGAGGCTTGTTAATTGGACTCATTAGACAGAGCTGCTGCACAGCTCCTGAGAGAATCATCCTGCTTCTTTCTTCTTTTTTTTGTCAGCTTTGCTTTGATGTTCCAAAAAGTGATATGATCTTTACCCAGAGCATTCCCCCCCTCTAGCTCCCTTCACCTCTACAGTCCTCCTGTGCTCATCCTATCTTAGCTGAGCCATGCGTTGGCGCAGCAGTAAGCCTTTGACCCTGCTCTTCCTTTCTGAGATAAGTGCTGCTCCACATGACCTCTCTCTGTCCCCTCTGTGGCACAGCCATTCCCCTGCCTCATTAACTTCCTCGGACTCTCATTTCCTCTCAAGCGCTTCGACCCTCAGTGAACCCCACCCTCATCTTACCATTGTTTTCTTGTTTAGTCTGCCTGCTCTGCTGCCTATGTGGTTGCTGTCTATATACATACTTGTATATGTAGCCTATCCTTGCCTCCTTCTTACCTGTGCATCTTGTGTGTCCTTCGGCGGGCTCAAATCCTGATACGCAGGCGCAGGTGGTTGTTGGCTGACCCACCCACTGGCCATCTTCCCCGCAGAACAGCTTAGGTGCACGAGGTCGGGGCCCCTGCTGGGCGGCATGCTCCACACACACACCCTGCGCCTCTTGCACCAGAGTGCGGGGAACAGTTTCGGGGAAAGAGGAAAGAGCACTGACCAGGGGGGGGCACTTCTTGAAGAACACCCTGACAGACAACAGGGCCATGTGGACGGCCTGAGCCTGAAAGGCCAAGTAGAAGCCTCTCTTAGATAGAGGGCCGATTCTTAAGGTCTTCACATTAAATTTCCGCTCCCCGCCCTTCCTTAGTAGAAAGTCTGCAGCCACTGTGTCCACCTAGGACAGGAAGAAAGATGTAATGTAATGGCCCTATTCCAACACACAGGATTTAGCCTTAAAAAGGACCAGACTGTCGGTTTTGCATGTTTTAGCCATTTTAGCCCATTAACTAGACACAACATATGCTTTATATTATTGAACATTTTCCAAAGCATACCACTTTGAGATTGATTTACTACCTTCCAGGCAGACATTGTTTCCCATTTGTTACAGTACGCGTTGAACCTCTACTTGCAGGGACTTGAAACGTGCTTGGGAGAAAGGTAATTCATCCTTGTGAACATTTCATCACTTTTATTTTTCTGTCAAAGTTACATTATGAAGTGGTAATGAAGTCGAGGAGCAGGGACTGTTTTTGAAACCTCTTTCTGGCGGTGTGTTCAAGGACGCTACAACATTTGAGGTTTGACGATGAGACGCCCAAAAGCACTGCACTTGTAAGCTCTGTGTTTGGTAAATGAAAGCCAGAAGATAAACAATAAGCAAACATACAGATTGAATGCACAGACGAGGAGCGTTTTCAAAACAGTCCTGCGGCCCCACAAGACAATAACTACAACATAAAATAAAAGTGCGCCATTGTTGACTGCAATAAACATAACTAACGCAACTTGTTGCAAGCTGATTTTGTAACTGTAAAGAAATAGAAGCCAACTGCATGTTAGAAGTCAATCTAAATAGTTAGGAATTAAAAGGTAAATTGTTAGCAGTCATATAACATCACGCATAGATGGATTTAAAATGCAAAACAAAGTCCTTTAATGAAATGTGGTCAAGGGAACTTAAAGCCTGTCTTGTTTTGGAGAGATTTACTAATATTGTCAAAGGGAAAGATAAGAACTTTCCTCGTTAACAGCCCTCATACAATTTATTTTGTAAACTTAACACTTTTCAATGATGTGGAAATGATCCACTTGTGTTCTTCTTTTCTGAATTCATTATGTGTTTTTTTTCTTGAATGCATTAAAAGTATACTGTAGTGATTTAATACTGCACTTACATAAATGTTAAAGGACTCACAAGAGACGGATGTTTTGAAAAGAATTTGATGCAGCAGAGGCACAAATATCCATACTTTTAGTCCCCAGTAAAACTACTGGATTCTACACCTCCCATAATGTCAGTGAATGTTCTCAGTCATCCAGGCCATAGTTATCCAATCCTATCTTCAACCAAGTCCAGTTCTCCTTGATTTTAACCTTCCTTGGACCTCCAAGACACGGTCAAGCGCTGTTCCTGGGGCACTTGTAATAGTTACAATCACTACCCAGAGGCTGAAAGGAAAAGTAAGATGTTTTCCCTTTCCAAAACCTAAAGCAAATCCAGAAAAATGTCAGCTGTGGATTGTTCCTCATGTAATGTTAGTTAGTTAAAACTAGCTAACTGTTTTTGCCTTTTAATGATTGTAATATTGAACAGAGACCTACCCAGCTGTACAGGAACAGTGTTGATCCTTAATATCGATATCCTCTTTCTCAATAGATAATAGGTTACAACGGTTCACTTTTACTCTGTGATCGGTAGGCTTTAGCTTCTGTCTTTACTTTTTTCACGTCAGTTTGAGTCAGTTTGACAGCATGAAGAAAATCTTCAGATGCACAACGCAACTGCAATAATGTTTGCTTCTTTCTGGGATCGCTCTTTCCAAAAATTAGACAATATTTCTCCAGGGAGTGCAGTAATAAACAGTGGCAGTCCGTCAGGACTTTTATCACGGCGCTGCCACTGTTAGCAACAGTGACTAAGGGAGGCGTGGCTTAGCAAAGGGTCAATTATAGTTTACAGTAATTACAGCACAGTAATTAATTACATTCTCAGATGGTTCTTCCAGAGCCAAATAAAACATTATACAGTGGTACTCACAGTCTGAATGGCGCTTACCATGGCAAATAAACTGATCTTCAAAAGTGGATATCCTATAGCACTTGTCATGGACGTACCTTGATATATGGGTTCTCCATCCAGGGTGGGTAAGTGGAAGTGGCCTCGTTGGAGTCTGCCTGGTAGTAGTAGAGGTTAAAGGTCTCCTTACAGCTGCGTTGGTGGGTGCTCCTGGATGAACACTCCATCATGGTGAATCGCAGTTCCACGTAAACCTGAGATGCTCCTCGTCGCTGGATGAAGCCACTGCGCAGCCAATGGCTGGATGAGCTGTCAGTCTGACAGATCTGATAGATCCTCACGCTGTTGTTCTCCTCATCTAAACCGCTTACTTCCTCCCACTGAGAGCAAAGATGAGAACAAAGGTAGTCAAGTTAAAATGACATCTTAACCAGAAAACTAGTATGTTTAATTCTCCTGTAAAGTCTTTCACTAGGCTTTTTATATAATTGGTCACATTAAAAGTCCTATTAATCATAATAATGTTGCAATTCTTTGTCGGCCCTCTGCTGTACTGCACCTGTCAGAGGCTGGATTTTGATCCAGCCCAAATTTAAATCTGGGCTGTTAAATCATTCCTCCTATGGAGCTGCAGCCCAGCGAGTGGGAATACAAGTCTCACTTGTCAAACAGAGCATACTACGGCACACAGTATCCGAGACAGGCACAGCTCTCTCACCCTTCAAACACACTTTCAGACTAAAATACTAGAATACAGAGGGGATATCACAAATATGTATGAAGTGAAAATCCTCCACAGGAATCTACCTTTGTTGGG
The DNA here is from genome assembly GCF_021292245.1 of Micropterus dolomieu. Lineage (NCBI taxonomy): Eukaryota > Metazoa > Chordata > Actinopteri > Centrarchiformes > Centrarchidae > Micropterus > Micropterus dolomieu. The sequence goes on along the minus strand of NC_060172.1, from coordinate 23,486,013 downwards.
GAGCCAAATGTAACTTAAATACTTAATGTTTAACTTCTGAGTCAAGAACTAACATGTTCACCATCACTATGTTCCCAAAAGCGGGAAACAAGCAAGAAATTAACATACTCAGGGCAGAATTTAGGAGATTTGCTGAACTTGAGGCTCAGAAATTCAGTTATGTAAATATGTAAATCTTTAAAAATCCATTTACAGATGTTGTGTTGAGTGAGGCAGAATACTGGTCTGAATGAATTACAGCGCAGCAGAGCACTGAGAGCCAGGTCTAAATCTCTTGAGGGGAGAATTTCCCTTTTAATCCTCCAAAAAATAAATATTATGGACACATATTTCTGTGAACAAAATCTTTTCTGCAACGAAGATGGACAGAATATCCCACAGGGCTCATGTGGATTTGACAAAAATCATGTAAAGCAGTTGTTAAAAATGTTTTTTGAAAGCAAATCAAGGAGATCTTTAAGCAAGGCCAATCACAATTGATTTTATACTTAACATCGAAGAATTGAGTTTGGTTGCCATGTCCTTTCTGTGCAAAGCTTAGGTCTGAGTGATGTGATTTACACTACTTTCTATCACACCCACACTGTCAAGTAATTAATATGAAATCGAGAAGCCAGACTTATCTGACAGGGTTAGGAGTTGCCACAAATATCTACTATGAGAGTATCATAACCCTTTAATGCTAAAAATAAATAAACCATATAATAGTCTTTTTATATCTGTAATCTTTAATGTCGACAGCTCATGGCATCTCTCCACTGCTGCCTGTCACTTTTGACTAAATCACAGCTTTATGCTCTTTACTGTTAAGTTAGTGTAATAAAACACAGTCCAGCCATGTATTTTGACAATGTGGAACTTTTGATAAACTGCTTCAGATGATAATGGCCGTGCAAACTATTTAGAGACTGTCGGCCTGTTTTTGCTTTGCATCTTAATCAAAAGCGCAGACACATTTGCTGAAAATTTCTCTCCGGTTCCAGAAATCTCCTTGCCAGCATCACTGTTACCATTTTCCTTGTGAGACATCAGCAAGTTGAGCAGTTTTGGTCACTGACGCTGCTGGCAAAAATACCCTAGCAACCACTCCTCAGTTGATCAAATTACAAATATGTCTTTTTCTGGCAGCAGTATTCAAAATTGTGGGCAGCTAGTGACTCCAACTCCAAGGTTGATGGGATATATCAAAGCATCTGCTTTCAATATACTTTGAACCCCACATTCACTCAGGCGATTCCTTTATTCTGTCAGTTACCTGCCATATAAGGAACTCTTTTATAGCCAAAGTAACAAAGGAACAGCAGGAGGGCAAAAATCCCCAGTCACCACAAGCTCTATGTTAGTAATACGGATAACATGTTGAAGCTGGGGCCCATACCTCGGGTTTGGCATTTGAGAAGATGGTCCATTTGAGATCAGACGTCTCTGTCTTAGTGTTCATCAGGACCTCTGTGGGGGAAAAAAAAAGGTTTAAAAGACATAAAATCACTCACAGCAGGAAATATAAAAGTGACATGTATGAGACTCATTTACATTCAAAGAAACACATAAATGAATTTAAAACCACATATTTCGAATCCCGAGTTCTCTGCCTATCAGCTATGGCTTATACTGGGATTAGAGTATGAGATGGAGTTTCACCAGTCAATTACATCTACAGAAAGATTCCCACTACCCTAAAATTGTCTTTCCTATCATGTTTGTTTTTATTCTCCCCAGTGTCCCTTGTGTTCCCAGCAACACACCATGCCTGTGGTCACACTAAACCCGGTGAAGAGAGTTTGCCTTTGTCAAGAGAGAGTAGGGACAAGTAGCTGGAACAAGACAATCGAACAGACTCTCATAGATACAGACACACACACGCACGCAGACACACGTACATAAAGATTTAAGCCCTTCCAGTCACGATCTGTGATTACAATAGAATAGATTTTTTTGTAATCTTTTGAGCGGCAGGCCGCCAGCTCACAATCAATCTGAGCTGTTCTGCTATGATTCAGTATCTCAATGAAATCCGGGACTTGAACTGCATGTAACCTGATGCAGAGTTGGGTTAGGGTGAAGGGACTTCTTCTCATGTGAGGAGGACATCTTTTTTTTCTCCCCAGCTGTCTTAGCAGATTGTCTCTGCTGAATTGTGACTTTCTCCTGATGGGATGAGGTTTCTGTCACAGGCCTGGCTTTAAGAGCCATGCATGTTCCCCGTGGAAGCTCATCTCAAGGGTGAGGCAGTTTGGCTTTACCAATAAACAGGATTTAATGCGGCTCTCCTGTGTGCCATGATCAAGGAGAGCACCTGCATGAAAATGGATGCCGGAGGAAATGGGGATTTCAGTGTGAGTTTATCACTGGGGTTATTAAGATGTTTTGTTGAATTAGCCTTCCAATATAAAGCTCAACGGTAAAACCTGGCACCCCATAACCCCACTAACACACACACACACACACACACATTTATAGACAAATACAATACAACCACTGCACTGGAAAAAAACATTTAATTTCCAAGTTTTATTTTCCCCGATGTTGGTATCTAAGTGTATTGATTTTTGCTTCATGAAAATAATAAAATCGTGCCTGAATTGCACTGAAACCATATCTTAAAATAAAAATGTAATTTTAGTAAGATTATTCTTATTACATTCTCATATTCATAACAAAAACATATCTTAAACATGTTTCACTCTGAATCCTGGATGAGGCCAAAGTGTTGTTTTCGTCAACTGTTTAAGATGTGTTGTTTCCACCTCCTACTTGCTTCAACATGTTGCTTTGTTGTACAAAACATCTGCTCTTAATATATGCCTGCAAGTCAAGTGTCTAATTTTATACACAGAATCAGTGATTCATTCTGTATTTATCCAAATGTGGAGACTATACTTCTTCCATTCGTTTAATAATGTTTAATGTGCTTTTGCCATTTGTGAAGCTGGCACTGGTACTGGTTTACCTTTTCAGAGATAAAGTTGTTAATTATTATCTACAATTAACCTATCTGAAATGTGCACTACACAGAATGTAATCTAAAACACCTCAACTAGAACTGCAAGTTTCCCATCGCCTGGAAAGGCAAAGTTAAGTAGTGGTAAAATGGTTGATTAGTTGACTGACCAAATATAAATTGGCAACCATTTTGAAAATCAATGAATCCTTTAAGACAACATCTAGAAAAACACCAAACATTGCCTTGGTTCCATACCTTTGGGTTTTGAACAGTTGGCCGGTGAAAACAAAAAAATTGAAGACATCACTTTGGGCACTGGGAAGTAGAACTGGCCATTTATGTTTGGAAACTGCTTTTGCACCAGACATTATGAAGATAATAATAATAATAATATTAATAATAATAATAATAATGTTTATTTATAGAGCACTTTTAAAACCAAACGTCACAAAGTGCTTAACATGAAGCAGTTATAACATAAAAACATATATAAAACAGTACAAGAAACAAAAGTCATGATAGATATGAAGGCTGTTAGGGACTCCTTGTGCTCTATGAATATATTTTGCACAACACTGTTCAACACAGGCACTTGTAGTATTTTACGAAAATAACTTCAGCCGCCTACAGTTACTAATCTCTGCGATCATGTGTAAAGTGAGAGGCAATCACATTTACCACTTTTCAACCCACATCCCAATGAAATACACATGAAGGCAGAAAAATCCTCCGATATAAGGCAGAGTCTGACTCTGGCTTCCTGCGGAGATCAATGTTACAGCTATAGCAGTCCAGAGACAGACGCCATTGTTTAACACTAATTAACCTTAAACTGTCAGTTAAAGATCAGATACTATATATATCAGATATAGAGGACAAGTGAGGTCTGTTCAGCATGGACAGTAAACAGTGTCTTTAATGCTTTCATAGCTGCACTCAACACTAAGCTTATAGTTTATGGTAAATCTGTTTGTTGTTCCTCTGTGCTGATGGAGAAGATAACATTTGATTATTTTATTTGAAATTTGAAATATCCTACAAGCCTCATTCTAAAAAAATACTAATGGGATGAATTAACAGGATAATACAGTTGGTCAGAGTCAGAATTTCAATAACAATACAAATACATATTACAGATAGATTTGATAACTGTATTAAATAAATATGCCCTACTCTGCCCAACAGCTATTCCTCCTTTAGATAAAAAAAAAATTGTAACACATGGATATTTTAATACAAAATAATTAACAGTAAAAGAACAAGTGCTTTAAGTGGAAAATATCTAGCGTCATATATAAATATCTGACTCTTTATATCCTTGCTTTTCCATAATGCTTTCAATGATCACACTCAATCATGCTGAGGGCTGCTCACATCTTAGCTCCTGCTAATTTAATGCATTTCCTCAGTGAAAAAAAAACCCACCCCCTCATACACAGAATTCATCCCCCTTCTCAACTCCACTCTCACTGCCATAAAGCCAAATTAACAAATCTTTCTTATTGCATTTCAACTCAGTGTCATTTTCTTGTTCCCATGGTCTGGGTGACCTGTCTCATGCACAGCATATGAAAGCAGTGACTTGATAACACTAATTATCAGGGCTGCATATGCCGCAATTTTGTCATTGTATCACACAGAGGTAAATGTGGCTTTTATTAATGACTTCTCCCTGTGTACTACCCGATTCTTTTTTGCAGCCTACTCATTTTACTCTCTCTATGCAAACTCTCTGTAAAGAAAACACAAATGTACATGCTTGTCACCCTCTTCCGCTTGAAAGCCCCAGAAGCCCACCAGCTTTGTAACAACAATGTGAGGCGATAAAGAAGAAGAAAGGAAAGTCTGCGGCAAGCAGAGAAAAAAAGGAGAGAGGTGGATGAGGAGGATAATTGGATGACAAAGTTCAGACAGGTGCTTTCCCCCACATTTAGTCTACCTCGAGTTCACTCCAGCATAATTTAAAAAAAAACACCTTCATAATACACATGCTCCAGTTTGGGGACTGCTCCGTCACCACCTTTCATATGCACACCTGCCTCTGTTTCGTTTTGTATTTTATTTTGAAGGAGTGGAAAAGAAACACCCCCCAGGCATGGTAATCACTGTTTATCGCACTCTACCATTAAGGTTTATGAGACAGGATGTGTGAGCGTGAGTGTTTCTATGAGATGGTGAGCATTTCTATTATGTGCCTGCACGGCCTTGCCTTTCACTGAAGTAGATCCAGACTTAAGCCCTGTTAGAGGAAGCTGGCTTTCCTTCATTGTAAGGCAGGGCCGCCCACCGCCATTTGCCATTTGCCAATTGCCCCTAGTGCTAGATAAATGAAGGAACAATGAAAATTCGTCATCTGGCCATATTTAACACCCAAAAGAAACAACTGTACAGTAATTACAGTACAATTGTCCACATTAGGAGACACAAGAGACGTCTAAACTGATACTGGCGCTGGGAAGAAGACCAGGACTGAGCCTTGGAATTACGGAGACATGTTATATGTTGTTAAATATTATAAAAAGACATTATTAGTCAAGTAATTACTCCAAGGAAAGACAATGAGAGGCCTGAAGTAGGTGAGATATCAGTATTAGCGTGGTATAGTTTTGATTTTAATCATCAAACCATGTCAGAAAAAAACAGACATGGGAAGGTATTCCATATGAAAGGCAGACAACAATAGAGGGTGCTGTACACATTTCTTTTGAAATGTAAAACTTGACCCTCTATTTCTGACGGGGGGGGGGGGGGGGGGGGGGGGGGGTATGCGCCAAATATTACTCCCTCATTTTCTATACAGTTGTCTTCAAGCTTTTGACAACTCACCTCAAATTCAACAGCAGGATCCATTTGCTCTGAATCCTGTTCGCCATTCTTCACTTTTGTGGTAATTTCTTTTCTGCGTGCCCTTTCCCTCCCTATTTTCTACTCTCTCCATGGCTCTGCAGTGTGATAGGGAAATTATAGGCCTATGAACATTTGCCCTGCTTCAGCTACAATTAGACCTCATTTTAATTAAAGAAACAGAGTGCCAATTACCCTCATACACCTAGAGAAATGGAGACAGAGGGGGATAACGGAAAAGAGGAACGTAAGATGGGAAGAGATAGTAGAAGGTTTGGGATTTACAGATGACAAATGTATAAAAACTAGATAGACTTTTCAGTGTGCCAATTTTACAGCTACATTCATCAAGCTTGCTCTGAATGTCTTTTTTTGTGCTTGGCTTGGCCAGCTAACATGAAGCCATGACAGGTTGATAACATATTGGTGTCATCATAATGTATTTCTGTACGCTCAGTACTTTCCTTTTCCATCTCATCCCGACATTGATACTACTGACATATACCACATGTGTAGCTTAATTATTTCAACATAAAAACAAACACTGACAATTTTTCTGTCAGAGAAATACATTGCTTTTTCTTATTAAAGTAATTTAATCAATACAAGACACAAAAAACGAAATAAATGATGCCGAGCAAAGAAATCATATCAGCTTGCATATTTGTTTGGTGGTTTGGGGCATATAGCTGCTCTGTTCCCTGCTCGATATGAAGGTTTGTCCTGCTTCTTGGAGTAGTGTGAAGTAATTTCTTGATAGGAGAGTTATTGTCCTCCAGGTGTAACTCAAAACCTCATGTGTTTCAGAGAATACTGCAAGCACATGTTTTAAATTTTGCAAAGCCAATACCCTGAAATTAGATGCTTATGGGATGTTCTGGTGCCTCTGGCAATTTGATACCTTCACGTTTCACATTTAAGTTAAAGGAATAGTTCAACATTTTGGAACATACACTTATTTGTTTTCTTGTCAAGAGTTAGATGAGAATATCGATACATCTCTAATGTCTGCACGGTTAGCTTAGCTTAGCACAAAAACTGGGAACAGGGGGAAAAGGCTTACTTGAAACTGCTCAATGGTTTAAAAAAAGAAAAAGAAAACTTGCCTACCACCTGCACCAAAGCTCACTAATGAACATGTTACATCTTGTTTGTTAAATCCGTACATCATCCGTAGATTTTTGATAGCTTCAGACTAAGTCAGCCTAGCCGGTTCCTTCATGTTCAGTCTTTGTCCTAGTCTAACGGTAGCTGGCTGTAGCTGAATATTTACAGTATAGACATGGAAGAGGCATTCTCTAAAGGCTCGCACAGACTACACGACTTTCATCGTCAGCCGAATGTCGTGCTGCTCAGATTACACAACGTCACTGATCGGTGGTGACAGGGGGCCACACACTACACGAGCTGACAATGTCTGTGTCACCTGACGGCTGGTGTCCAAACCACGTTTTGTAAGAAAACACACGTGAAATGTGAAACGGGAAATGACGCGATACTACACACAAAACAGCTGCTGTTTGTTAATATAAAAATAGTAATTATAAAGACAAAAATATGGGTGAAAGAATGGATTAGCACACACAGGTAGCAGGGATCGTCTAAGCTACAGAGAGAGCTGGAGGCGAGTAAAAAGTGTTTTGCAGTGAAAAAGTAGTTCTCTGTCCTGCCAGCTGCCTGTTATATATATACCTGCCTCGTGGAGTTGGCATAACGACGTTGGCTCACTGACCGGCAAATCAGGTTAAAAAATCGTGTAGCGTCAACTAGGCTTAGCATGACAATAATGTTGAACTATTCCTTAAAAAAAATAAAACAATACTCACTTTGGTCATTTTCTCTCCATTTTAACATCAGTGTTCCCCAGTGAGGTCGATGTTCTTAAGTGGCTAACTATGGTTACAATAAATGACGTCTGCATTAACATTAGTTTGTTTTGCTTGTTGGAGTATTCAAATAATTTCTTAGCAAAAGAGTATCATTATATGGTAGGAGTGACTGTTCTCCAGGTATTATTAACCACATGTTACAAAGGATTACGCTGGTTAATCATTAAAAATGCAAATTTTGGATGTCCTTGGTTATCTACAATGGAGCAGTTAAAGAAAGCAAATGAGAAGACAAACTGATTTTCCTTCACGTGCCAGCTGTCCAGTGTTGTTTTTAAGAGGGTAGGTTAGTGTGTGCATGTGAAAGAAAAACTTGCACTCAATATGTGTGTATGAATCATGTTTGTGTGTTTTTGACAGAGTTGTGTCTAGTGAGATTAGACCTCAGCTTCCTGTAGTTCCTGCCCCCCTTCCTGTCTCCTGGTCTGGTGGGGGCCGGCCGCCAACATGCACATCCTTCACATGCACAGCAACCAAGGGGGGCCCTCTTGAACTACTTGTCTACAACAAAATCCTCCTGTGGCACATGTGGATGAGCTCAGCTACTTCAAGTGTGTCATGGAGTAGCGAGATGATAGGAGCGAGGGTGAAATGAAGAAAAGGTGTTAATGTGTGACACGTTAGTTCTCTTGTTGGTCGGGACGCATATCAATGCGTGTTGTGGTTGGTCTCTGTCCCAGGACAGGATGTGGCCTAGTTAGGGAGGAGACTTCATACTGGACAGAAACCAAGGATGTCACCAGAGAGGATCAACACTGCTGTGAATGAAAGTGACTGACCCAAAGCAGTGAGGATTAAGTACAGGTCTAATTTACGCGACCTCTGAACGTTTTGGCATCAGTTTACAGTCACCAGAGATTCACCGGACAGAATCATTACATCAATTCATTCTCAGAGATCACACTGGAGAACTTGTAAGAGAGGTCAATCTTCCTTAGCTAATAATATATTCACTACAACACTGAAACCATTTTGATTTCTAGTTGTTGTTTCGCCTAACATACGATCCACCGGCAGATCACCCTTTTAATCTTTTCTAATTCTTGCTCACTGTTAAGTATGAATACATCTGTGAATCACAACAGAAGAAAGGATCTAACAAAAGCTTTGTGTTGGAACACGAAACAAATGTTGATTTATACAGGTAGAAGCACCTTCTATGATTCATGGCCATTCCCTTTTAATTAATTGCAGTAAAGTGGAAGGAAATGCTGCTACATTATTCAAGCCACACAAGTTCAAAGTGAATATTTACTCAATGGTGTAAAAAGTTTGGAGCCTCACGTAATATGAGAGGTTAAGGTTAAGAGGAAGTGAGACGTCGACTTGGTTCTGTGGCTTTTTATATCACCGCCTACGAGTAATGAGTTTTGACCTGTGGTGTTAACTGCTGAACAGCACTTGTGCATCTTGGACTCAGACAGCCTTTTTTCCTCAGACAAACAAAATTCACATAGCTGTGAGGCCTCAAGATATTCCCAAAGAGACTACATTAGATGAAATATGAACATCATCATCTACAGAGAGGTGACATCTATGACTGTTTGAGAATAGATTAGTGTTATTAAAGGGAGTGTTTGCTGTGTACAAGAGGAACTGAATAACATTGGCCAGAAGAAGAAAATTTCCACATTTAAATCCCAACATGACCAAAGGTAGGACACCTCACTTTTTTTTCTGGTTAAATTGTTAATCATTTTAACTCAAAGAACACAAATTTAAGAACGTCAAGCTTTACATACACAATTCGCCTCACTATCTCTAACGGTATGATTGATTAAAGTGCCTTGCTTTACAGTGCATTTCAGCCCTTTTGGAATACTAGTGCCCTCTTTCTTCATCTCTTCTTGAACGTACTGAACCAAGCGACGGAGAGCAAGCTTTACCCAACATGCTGTTCGGGGGCGAAACAGTGTAACGGGGGTCCCTTGTCAATACACTACACAGTCTATGTTCCAGCAGTAGTAATGCACTACTAATAAATATGTACCATAGATCTCACGAGCTTGCACAACACACTGTCAACACTGCACTTCCTTCCTCATCAATACACCTAACAAGGGCGATGTCAGGATTCCTTGTAAATTCACCTCAATTCGAAACAACAAGTCGGAAAGTCTGCGAAAACTTTGATATCCGCTTTGCTGAGTTGATGTCAAGTTGCAGAAACATGGTGGATGAAAGCAAATGTTGGGTTGATGGTAAGACACTTTTTATTTATTTATGTATTGTATATCAATGTTCTGCTAACAAACAGCTTTCTACGCGTGGTTTAAATGCTCTGAGCAAGAACATACAACACATCTCCTTTGTAGCTTCCATTTTGTCTCCAAATTATGACTTAAAACTCATGAATACACATACATACAAGTCGGAAGAACGACTTCCCAACTTGGGAAAAGGGACCATTCGAGGAGCATGTGAATACAAATAGAGATTTTTAGTGACTAGTGTAGCGCCCGTTCAAAACATACCCATTTGCAACGGGCCGAAATGCCTCTGGTATTCTCAATATCATCAACCTGCAGAGCCAGAGAGCCCCGCAGTTCAGACCCACTGTCTGACGTATGCATGCACCGCCAGTTTTTCCCCCTTTTTTAAACTTTATCAACAGCAAATATTACAATATGCCTTCAGTTTATTGAGGTGTTCCCAAAACATGAGACACACCCAAAATATTAATGATAATAGCTGAATGATTATTGTTATTTCTGCTTTACATTTAATGGACTGAATGTAGGCTAGACACACTGCACACATGAAAAGCTCAATGTAATGTTTATGTAATGATGTAAATGAAAGATGTGTTTATAAATGCATAACATTTACAGGAGATGCTGAAAGAAAAGCCCCTGCCACTGAAATCTAACTCTAAGAAGTTTCTGATCCAGACATAACCGTGAAAAAATGAAATCTTCCCAGGGCATTACAAAGGATAGGGTGACAGTATTCATTGAAGGTGGCAAGCCAACGTTAGCTTAGTAACATTAAGTTAACCACTGCGTAGGGTTATCAAAACATTAATATTTACACTCAAATTAGCGGATGCCACGTTAGGCATAAAGAATAACCAGGGTTAACCCTAACCCTCTCTCTACGTGGCTCTGGGTATAATGTAGTCACCGACTGTCACCGACTGTTGTTTTAACTCAAGCATGCGTACATCTAAAACTATGGGTCTGGAACTGAATGGTTGTTGAGAAAAATTTAAGAACATTTCCATCCATACATGCATAGACTCCTTCCATTTTAGTTAGATTGATCTGCCACTGAGTGAATTCACCTCCTGCTACTTCAAATTATGGACCCCATTTTCTCAAGGCCTCTTCAAAAATAACCCAACTCTGTGAAAATCTGAAAGCCTTCTTGAGAACATTGTTGCAGGCTAAACCAACTCCCTCATGGCTTCCTGATACAGAATCCTTTAAGAGGAGGAATGAATTACAAAGGAATTTAAGTTAAAGTTAAAAAATTATTTCTTTAAAAAGAATTTCTAATCATTATAGGGTTTAATGCACTTTTCAAAACCTCTGCATTTCCACAAGCAATTATTAAAGACCACTGTGAGGGGAAGAAGGGACAACACTTGAGACGATGCCCAAATTAGAAAGAAGACAAACCAGTGGTGTGTGCTCTGTTTGTTTTTGGGGTAGACAATCAGACTGATCATTTCCACTGTAACCTGGAGATTCATTTTATTATGAAACGCCACGACTAGAGCTGCAGCCAGAGATTATTCCATGAAATGTGGGTCACGTGTATTGATTAGTGTAGCCAGACACATTTTTATTCATCACTATGTTCATAGAAATTCTGCTGGAGTCTGACTGACTTAAGGGAATTCACTTTAATTCTACAATATTACATTATAGTATTTTATTAAAAGCATATGCAAACACGGCGAGACGGGGAATGCCTTATTTTTGTGAGCATGTCACATCTTTTAATCTTCAAAAGTGATGCAGTAACCTCTTCTGGGCTTAAAAACATGTATTATTTCTTGTCAGAGACCTTGATTCTACACAATTGAAAGGCAAGTGCCCCAGTAAACAGTTGTGTGCCGAATCATACATTTAACACTTTGGTGTTTTAAAAGACAATTTCTGTGCTAGCGGCCTTTACAAAAAGGTTTTACTTTGTTGGATGCTGTCAAAAGCTACAGACTGTACAACTGCAGAGTAGGAAAGAACATTTGTTAAACAAAAACTAACTCAAAGCCACACTCATCTACATAGAAAAGGTGTTTACATTGGGAAATGATACTCTGCTTGTTGATTGATCATCTGGGTGATGTGCTAGTCAACATCAGAGCAAAGCAATCTAGATCCTGTGATCAGAGTTGGCAGAAAAAAGCACCACATTTCTATGCTTGACTGCAAACAGACAAATGTCACACATTTTCAGTTTATGTAATGGGAAAGAAATTAACTATCATCTTGGAAGGAAGATTACACATAACTAAGATAGAAAGCTGTCAATACATCTGTGAGGGTTTTTTTTACCACAGCACCAAGATCCTCATGAACAAAATTTACTTCTGACAACTTTATAGACACTTCCCTGCTCAATACCTGGAAGCTATCACACATCATCACTCTGTGGCCTCTACAAAGTAATGAGCCACCATGTTGCCATTTCCTTTATAGACAGCTTGAAGGCAGCAGATAATCCGTGAAGCCACAGAGCTGAGCTAGGTGTCATCATGGCAAAAGCACCATGTGAAAGTGCAGGTTGTGTGCTTGTTTTCAAACACTTTCTCAATCCTTGAAGAGGACATTCATCCTGTGAAAGGATACTCATTGTCTTCTCCTGTCCACAGGGAGGCCTGAGGTCGGGGTTAGTCATAGACTGGCACCCCTGCAGGGCGGACACTTTGGAGTCATGCAGCACTGAAATCCAGGATGATCTTTTTTTACCAGCAGGAGACTCTGCCACCCCCGTGAGTGCTGTGTCTTCCAATAATTAGACCAGATAGTTTGCCAGCTAGATGACTATAGATTAATTATTGGCATGTGTCTTGGGTCATTTGATAAAAAGACTGGGATCCACTTCAAAATGTGGTAATGTGTGCATTCACCAACAGCGCTGCAATGATATATTATCCCATAGAGCAGCAGCAGCAAAATGAACTCCTGTTTGTTAAAGCTGAAAAGACATGATAATGTGAATGTTTATATAGTAATATATGACAGGTGACCCATTTCATTTAAAAATTTGCTTGATGAAAAACTCACATAGCTCCATCTACTGCTGTGATGCATCTAACAAACTCTCCATGAGCCCCAAAAATGTCGACGGCTGTGCTTAAAACAGAGTTGGTGTTTTTTACCACAGCAATATCTTTCAACAATTCATTTTGGGGGAAAAATAAAATCTTGCTCAAGAATTCTTGCCCCCCCCCCCCCACACACACACACACACACACACACACTGACACACACACAGCTTTCAATGACTAATCTGCTGTGGGAGGTGGACAGCTTGAAGCCAGCAGTACAAACTACAGCTAAATAAACCATCTAAGGATTGACACATCTAAGTAGAGATACAAGAAAACAGACTCTCAGCGAGACTCTCTCTTTTATTCTGACACATCACACTTCTTCATATTCAAACAACAACAGACACGCTGAGGGCTAATTCTCTTCATCAGTCTAAGCCTTACTCCTACAAGCCTGCGACTGGGTGTTTGTGTGGCGATGACCGATTTATCTAGAATAAAGATAGACTCATCTTTGGATGTGGAGTCATTTGTTAGAGTACAAAGAGCTTAATTTTCCTTCCTCAGCCAACCATACTATGTTTTTTGGCAAGGAGTGAATTACCATACTTTTGTCCAATCTCAGAAAAATCGATTATTTAAATGGATTTCAATAATACAATGACCCTTCTGCGATAATTGGATGGGTGGAGCAGAGACAGCAATCAGTTATCATTGAAGCAATGGTGATATGTAAGAACATGAAGGTAGGCAGGGAGTGAAAGAACATTTTGTGTGCAGCACTCACTAAAAATAAGATACCAAGCTGCCAAAAAAAAGGTGTTTAATGCTTCTTTATGTGAACTGACCCACTCCTTTCGGAGCAGGACTCCCTCTTAAAGCTCTTAGCTGTGTGCAAGCTGTAGGAGGGCAGCTAGCGCACAGGAATGTCTGTGTTGTGCCGTACACAGCAGAGCCTACTTGGTTCAATGCAGTATATAAAAGCAGGCCCTGGGAGACGAGCCGTGTGCAAGCATGAAGGTGAAAGCAAATGCGCACGTGTTCTCTAGGTTGTTGTCGAACCGAGTGAATAGCATTTTAACTTAAAACGGGCATATCAAAAACAAGATGTAGGTCAACCTATGACGCAGAGAGGAAAATATCCCAGACTCAAATCGAATCAAGTCACGCGCATGCTTCAAGCAGAGAAATTTTTACATCAAGGTTGCTTTTTTTAATCAATTCTTGCACATCCAGGCTCAGACGCCTCACCAGCCTCATGTTGCCCCCCCCCCTTCAAGATTTCATTCTATTTTTTAAAGTAACGACAAAAACATCACAAGGCGTAAGACAATAATGGTATGTAGAAACGCTTCACAAAAGATTTTTTTCCCCAACACAATGCGCAGTAAGCCTCAAATAACAGCTGCGATTAGAGTGCAAGATAAATGAGAAAGATGGACCTGAGATAAATAGCTCCTTCTCAGTTGCTGTTGTCTAAGTACAGTAAAGGCCTTTTTAATCCCTTTGTTATAATCACGTATTCAGCTCATCACATGTATCTCACAAATCTGGCCCCAGGTGTGTATGATTACAGAATGCAAATAGGCAGTATACCTACTTTGCTCATTATGCAGCGCGCAGACGTGCACACACTTGCACCATTCTTGCCCTCTCTGCGCTTGCTCTTTCTATTTCGTCAACTCATGACGGTCTCCCCATCTCTCCTTGACTCACTTCAAAGAGAACCCCCATCCCTCTAAAAGTGCCATTCTCCTTGGTGCTTATGGCTGATAGGCTGTGGCCTCATTCCCTCTCTGCTGCAGCCTGTCCCCATTGTGTCCCACTCACAGAGAGTAGCGTGTGGGTGGAGGACAGACTGGCTCTCCAAAGTGAATGCCTGACATGGATGTATGGGCTGGGGGTGTATCCTCTCACTGAGCTAAACTATCATCCACCTGCATTTCCCGGCTGCCATATGCATCCTTCTTCGGCGAGAGGGGAAAAGAGAGAGAGAGGGAGAGAGAGAGAGAGACATGGAGTGAGAGTACTTGTGGCACTCGGATGCCTGTTTAACTCTTGAGGAAGCTAATCATCGGATTGAGGTACTGAGGATGATGGGCTACAGGCTTTCCGAGAGGGGGGAGGTTGCTTTAAATGCAAATCCCTTTCTTATAAAAATCGGTTCCGTTTAAAAGGATTTCTGGGAAACGATCCACATTTCCACGGCAGGGGAGACAGTCAGCAAGAGGAAACAGCATAGCACCAGTCAAACATCAAGGAGACAGAGGACGTGGAAAGAGTAGCAAAAGAAAAGGCTACATGTCTGTGAAAGAAGGGATTGAGGCTCAAGTAAGGCCTCTTGGATGAAAACATCCTTTTTTGCATTTGAAACACTTAGTGAGTTTTGGTTTAGATTGAGAAGCATTACGCTATTCATCATGCTAGTTATGCCACGGAGGAGTCAGGAGGTGAAAGAATAAACAGAAGACAGACGGTGTACAAAACACGAGAATGTCCCCACTTTTTGGACATTTTTTAGAGGGTTGGTGTCAATCTTGCCTTCCACCTAAAAGCGTCTAACAGCAGATTACATAAATATGAGGCTTGAATATTTTGTTTAATTCCACATAAAGAAGCCTGCTTTTTAAGCTGAATGGATATGAGGGACAGATGTGCATTGGCGTCCCTCGCTGCCTCCACACAATCCACTACCAATCCACTGTCACTATCAACAGTACTGCAAGTTATTTCTTACACACACACACACACACACACACACAGACACACACACACACACACACCCTTCTTCGGATTAAATTGTGTATATATATATATATATATATATATATATATATATTCAATTTACAATGTTTTAAATCATGTAACACTAATGGAAATGCAACTCAGTTGTCATTACTCCCACTTGGCCCCCGGCACATCTACTTGTAGCTGTGTGAGCTCATTGCTGAGAATGGAGTCTGCACATGTGCCAAACAAAACATGTTAACATCACCTCTTTTGTATAGGGTTGCTTTGGTTTGGGCGAGCATGATATAGAACGGCTGCTGTGTGCAAAGTTTGCAAGAGACAGGATGACACATCACCCCTCTTTCCTTTAGTAGAGGCTTAAAGAGCTGTCCATGTTTTTGACCCCATCAACAAGAATGCTAAAACAAATTGCACTGGCAGATGCACTCGCTTGTTGCACATTACGTGAAAAGCTTTGTAAATAGAAGGATGTAGGAGCTGCAATAACATACCATATTGCAGAGGGTATACTCTCCACTGCCAGCAGGATTTACAACACTGTAAAAACTATAAGCACAAAGTACAAGCCTCCCAGACAAAAGTAAACAATTTTGCTAAATAGACACTGTCTATACTTCACACATATACTTCAGAATCTCAGCTAATTCTCCACCACAATCAAGCTACAGTCAAGTTTCATGAACACATGTAACAAGAGTCGCATGATGCATCCACCACTTTCAATTTGCACATAAAAGAAAAGGTCTAAATATTGCAAAACATTTGCAGTGGATGGAAATGTATCTATCTATTAACCTTTTCTTTAGCCGATTCTCTGGTACACTTGGATGGAAACATGACTATCGATATTAAGAGAGACCGTCTACAAACTTGTTACACTACAGGTGTTTCAGTGGTGCTCCCTCTCAGAAATGCCTTAAAGCTATGGAAATAAGATAGGACAGAATAGAAATGTGGTACACCTGGGTGGAAAATTGTCCTATAAGTCTAGATGAGCACAGACGAGTTTTCATCATTTGAGCTCTGGACCTGAACAGGTGGGGAAGACTGCAGTGCTTTTGTCACAGGCTGCATCTTGCCATTGGTAAGAGAGAGAAACTGTATGTGCAAGGAATAACGAGGGGCAGGGAGAAAAACAAAATGGGTACTTTATAGGTTGCGCCTGTGTGTGGGAGGATAACAAACATTTATAACTTACATTTACAGTTAAATATGTTTTAAAATCGCAGTAGGGCTACATTAGTGAGAATTATTAATACTGGACAAAAAGCACATGCCTTTTCCATTTAAGGCCATGGTCAGAGATCTCTGTACATGACACACTTTATATATGCAAGGCGAGGCAGAGCGTGTTACTTTCTTCTGTGTGTGTGACAATGTGTGCGTGTGCATCCTCGTTACTAATTTCCACCCAAAGCTTGCTATTAATTTCCAGCCAAAGTAATTTTCTGATCAAGAGGTCCGTGTTTTAATCTTCACGGAGACAGAAGCAAGAGAGATCCACGCGCTGAAGGAGCAAGTGGTGTGTGTAAGTGAGTCATTTATCCTTTAGTTGGAAAAGGAGGAGATATTTGGCAGCAGTGAGCTTCATCTACCCTCCCATCAGTTCATTACAGAATTCCCTACTAGGTGGAGAACAAGGGGGAGGACGATCCAGAGTGTGCTGGCAGAGCAGCGGGCCATTACACAAGACATGGAAACCAGACATCTTGTTCACACTTGGCAAGCCACAGATGTTCTGGAGTCAGTCGACAAGGCGCTACGACCCCCTCAGCTCCCGACTACATGTCTGTCCTCCACGCTGTGCCTGTGCTGCACCTGTTTGGAACCAATATCAGCAAGTGGGAAACAGAGCCAAGTCGATTGAGACTATTATTCATTTTCTAAAAGGGAAACATTTGATGAATTCTGCCACTAAAAAACCTGCTGGGCATCGCTTCCTAACACACACAACTGAGGTTGGGCACCTCTTATGTCGAGGAGGAAAAGACCGAAGATCAAATTCCTGGCTCCCAGAAAACTATGACCAATTGTTACGTGTCTGGGAAAATCCCAAACTTCTCTCTTGAAATACAAAGTCAACAAAGTAGCTGCGGTAATTTTACATCTTCTTCTGGTGGGTGTGTACTCACAAGCGGCAAATCCAGGCTTTAAAAAACCCTTCAGAAAACCACGGTTGAAGTCACATACTGTATGCTACATCCATGTGTTTGTACAGTCTACAGTAGAAGCCATACTGTAAGTCCACCCCTCCAAGAAAGGGCATTTAGTGCCAGCGAATGTGGCGTCCGGCCTCAAACCAGAGGCAGTTGACAGATTCATGTTCCTGCCATAGAATATGTGTAGTCATGCATGTTCATGGTGTTCCTGTTTATGGCAACTATTGATTGGACTGAACATTATTGTTCAAGTGCTCATTGTTTTCGGGGCAAATTTATTTATTTTTTGTAACAAAACACCTACCTCATGTAGCAGTACACGTTGGGAATTGGCCAGAGAAATTACTGTTGTGTCAATGTTTTGTTTTATTTTAATGTATATACACCGTATATATGTCCATTACAACTAGAGCACATGCTAGTCGTGCCCCAATGAAGCAACATCACCTCAAGCAGCTGTGTATAAGCTTAAAACAACACCAACCAGAAAAGAAATCAGAGATTATAGAGTGGTAACAGACCTGTTATTCCCATAGACTGTTTTTGGATCAAAGGTATTACAGAAAGTTGTCTCAGCGGCATTGTTAACGAACTCAAATCAGCTTTCAGCTCCCTCCACAGCACTGAAACGTCCCCATTAATGTCACATAAAGACAGCGACATGGCAGGAGATTAAAAATAAACAAACACCCAGCTTTCTAGTTTCTTATTTGTCAGTGTGGCTCACTGAGGCTCTGTCTCTCAACCCTGCATTAAGCAAATTATCCACACACTGGCCCTGTTGTTATGCTGACGATGCTGAGCTGTACTCACCTGTGAAAACAGGCAATTTGAAACCATCATTTTCTTTAACACTGTGACAGCTAATTTCATACTGTGTTACTTGTCCCTCCAAGGTTCACAAAGCAGATCCAGGACAATTTTGCCAGTTAATGTCAAGTCTGCTGCCAGAAACTAATATAAATTATGAACGAGATTATATATTTGATACAAAGCGTTGTTCCTCAAGGCTAAAATGCCTCATGTAGATGTCTACATTAAACCCGCATAAAACACACCAGCCCTGCATTAGCCCTAACGCACCAGATGATTTATAGATTATAGGGTGAGCTGGATAAGATTCTTAGGGTGCAGCCTGGGAAGTTATTGATGATTTGAAAGTGAAAACTAAAAGTATGTCTTAGAAATGCCCTTCGCGAAGATATCAGGTGGGCAAAACCTTTTCTTTGGCAACATGTGGAAGAAACTCTTTCTAAATAAGCTTAATAGCCCACTGCCAGAGGAAGAAGATTCTTACATGGTGATGATGCTATTGGATTAATGCTTTGCCTGTAACATACAGTGCTTCTTATCAGTGAGGCTGCAGTCATATCCTGCCATGATATTTTGATTAGTCCCCTGAGATTTAGGTAAAGTTCTTGAGTGGTCTTTGAATTTAGCATGCTTTTAAATTGCCTTGTGGTTTTTACTACACTTCCTTTCAGGGTAAGGAACACGATGTAATACTAATTGGACTCATCTCACTCAGTCATGTAACCAGAGAAAACAAGTCTGGGCAGCATTTGAATAAAAACTCCAGACTCACCTTCCTCTGCAGAAGCCAGAAGAGCCCAGTCCAGGAAGATGCTCCCCAGCAGGACAATGCTCCTGTATGTCAGCTCCATATTGCTGTTACTACTAAATGGTAAAAAAGAACCGACTTCTGATTTGCCTTGAATTAAAAAATCAAGTGGCTGTGGCAGCTCGGCGGTGCACTCACTGACCGCAAACCAGTCCGCATTTAAAGTAGACTTCAGTTCAGAGAGCCTCACACTTCGGCTGCTAAATGCGGTTATCAGTCTATAGAGATTATAAAGCACGTCTAATTAGTCGGGTTCCGGCACTTTAAATAAAAAGTGACTGGAAACTTCTCCGAATTGTCCAACTTTGTGTTGTGGTGAAAGTCTGGTCAGAAACAAACAAACACTGCTGCAGCTCCTCTCCCACCTCAGTTCTCGGTCAGCACAAGGGGTGCATGGTTGAAACTTGTTGTGTCCTCGGCTTTAACCAGCTCTTTGTGCTCCACACGACTTCTCCCAAAATCTCCCCCTCAGCTAGATGGCCGTGCAGGCTGAATCCGCAACCACGGCACCTCACTGCATATCTGTTAGTGACAGCGACAATCCTCATTATCAGTCGATGCATACCTATTTCCACATCTTCTTGTCATGTTCGGCAAACAGTCCGCCTAAGTGTGTCTTGTTTTCCTTTTTCCCCAGTTAAAGAACCAGACTATTTGCCTGCGGGAGAAAAAAAAATCCACGAAAGGTGGTGGGGATTTTGCGCGACACGTCTAGTCTGGACTGGATTAACATGCAAAATTAGGCTGAAACTGAGGGGAAATGTCTAGTTTGTTCTCTGGATACTCAGCAGACTGCACGCACAGCGGTTATTAAAAGTTGAGCGGTAAAGCAGCTCTGAGGGATGACTACAGTAAGCTAGTGGTCACCGAGGACTTCATCGCCGCATCAAACCCGGAGTCGAATGGCACCAGCAAGCTCCGCCCCCTCAGGTCTCCTCACAGCTGAGTGAAGAGCACGCGATAAGGTATATCATTTCCGGAGAGGGCATTCAAAATAAAATCCATAATAACAAACATTTGGATAGTATTAAATATCCAAAATGAATGATTAGAGAAACAATTTAATTTTGTATTGTTTTCTAATATTGGCCTTTTTGATTTTTTTTAGCTTATAAGCTACGTACACTCACACTAGACTATATGTTGACAGGCTTATATAGGGCCTACCACAATTTGCAGAAATATTTTTTATTGATCCCAGGCAGGGACAATTACACATTGTCACAGTACAAAATTAGTTTAGTCAGTATTTTGCACATTCCCTCCTCGTTGTTTTAAACACTGTAGGCTACATCTCTTTTCATTTTAAAAGAAATAGTATAATATATATTATATATATTTGTATTTTATATTTAGGATTCTTGACTTTTGCTGTAGGCCTATATGTTTTTTCTTCTCATTTACTATGTTTATTGTGACTGCTATGCACCAAAAAAACCTAACCGAAGTCTATTAAATACGACAAAGAGCAAGTTAAATTGGAATTATATGGGCTGGCTTGACAACGTCTTTCTAAGCTCTTGTGCTTGTTCATGTAGAGTAGGGGACTTGAGTTACGCTACACAGTCATCCAGATTAACGTATTGGTTATATATAAATTAGATTCTGTAAATATAAGTTCAATGTGACTTCATACACAAGCTCCATGGGGAAACATCTGCTTCTGAAATTAATCATAGGCTACATGTACAGTATATATGTTTAGCACTGTGGGAAAGTCACTATAATTTGGTTTCTAATAGCATAAGCAAGGGGTCTCTATATGTAGGCTACTCTCCCGCACCTGCACCAACAGAAAACCTGGTGCAATTACACTTTACTAAGCTCAGGTTTAAACACAATAGGCAAAGAAAAGATGCTTTATTTTTACAACAGAGTCGCACGACTTCCGGTATTATTTTGACTATTTCTGAGTGTCTTGAGTCCAAAACAACAATTAAGTCCGTCCTATCTACAAGTGCTGTCATGCTGTTTCAATACACTGTCCTCGAGTCGACATGAAAGCTGCAGGTAAGTGGTGGTACAGCCATCCAGAGTTGGGTTCAGTGTACTGATATTGGCCTGACTCAAGCCCAATTAGTCGGGAAATCAGTCAGCTTGTATAGCCTACCCATCCCTAATGCAGACCAAAATCAAGTTCATCTTTACTAAAATATGTTTGATTTAACATGTAATGACTTCCCATTAAGGGCAACTCTGAGCCACAGAGGGGCATCGCTGAAGGATACATGCCGCCAAGGACATGTAAGCAAGGCTGATAAACTCTGGCACTGGGGATTTCAGCACAGTAGCCTATGTGGTGTCCAGTTGAGGTCGAAGTTGTGAAATGCAGATAAACCAACTTAGTACATAACCAGACTCATGATGCAACCCTGCTGCCATATTGCCTTTGACAGATAAGTTCTTGCGATATCATGAAAAAATAAAGTTTTTGCATAATTACCATGGCTAGCACAAAAAAGGGAGCTATCATGCATCCAGGCCACCACACTGGCCAGTTTTAAACTTGTATGTTTTATGACATCTCTCTCTTAGATGCATATTTTTCTGCAACTAACCATCGGAACACATCATATTTTAATGAGAACCATAACATTACCGATTCATTACATCAGTGTTGCAGCACAGCCTATTTTCTTATTTAATTAATGGGTGTTTTCCTCAAGGGGAACTGAATGGAATCACTTTTTGAAGAAGATCGGGGAGAGACAGCGGCATAAATAAAAGAAAATGCAAATTTTAAGTCTAAATGACAAAATGTAAATAAGACATTAGCAATTCAAGCTCACTAACAAGGCCAGACTGATGTTTAATTTTGGCAAGGCGAGGCCAGTGTTTCTTTATCTCTGGGTTAAACTTGTGTAGTTGCGTTTTTTCTGGTGTCTGTAAAGCAGAAACACTGAGTTACATTGAATTTATCCATCCGATTGACGTCAACACAGGCTAACACGCGGTGCAATGATTTATCTGAAAACTAAGAAACATGATGATGAGATCTATGTGGCACAAAAGAATAAGTCTTTTTCTTACATTGATCTTTTACTCTACATCAATACCCGTTTATCTAAGTATGTGGTGTGGAAGATGTCTTACAAATAAGAGGAGTGGGCTCAAATGATAGAAACAGCATGTCTACAATTTGTCAGTTTTGTTAATAAGATACTTGTGCTGCTTTGATTTTCCTATTTGTGTGCTCAAGGGCACTGCATACATAGTATGGCCATAAACTGTAATAAGTTAAGTCAGTAAGAAAGTTTCACAATTCACCCTGACTCTATAAAAATGCCTATTACTTACTTCTGCAACAACTTTTCCTTTCAGGTCCTTTCTTAGTGTCTTATATAAGTGGATAGGAACCATAGAAACCCAAAACAGCATGCATAAGGAAGATGCTTGGGGATATTCAACACACCAAGGCTGTCACATTTACTGTATGCAGTGCATGAAATTCACTTTAATCAGGATCTCACTTCCAGCACTGGCAAGCTGCAGTGGGAGCTTCAACAGGAAATAATTGTGAAACAAACGAGACCGAGAAATGTCCTTGGGAGGTTCCATTTTTCTTCTTCACTCTGAGCCTATGATTTGGAGAACCCCTCGAGTGTAAGGCACAAGAGCTTTGGGATCAGAGTGACCAACCAATCGGAGGAAAGGCTATTTGTCAGCTGTTTGTGCACACTATGTGTCTTTTACCAGAGGATGTTTTATCAGAATGTCGTCACAGTTTTACTGATTGTCACACGTTGTTGAACGCCTGTAAGAAGGCGCAACTGCTTGGGACTTTGTGGTTTGGCTGGTGTGGGAGGGCCTCTTCCACTTGATGAATAAAATGCAGAAGGAGGGAAAGGAGCAGAAAGAGTTACTTTGTAGGAAATACTTGTACAAACTCACTGTAACCATGTGACCATAGTTGATCACATTATATTTCTTGCAGAGGGCAGTGTTGCTGTTGGTGTGTTGTCCACTGTTTTGGTCAAGTCAACGTTTTCACTTATCCAGTCAAATATCTCATCATCTATTTAATGGACTAACAATATTTTGTACAGACAGTCATGGCTCCCAGATGTTCAGTCCTACTGACTTTTCTTCCAAGGCCACCATGAGGTTGACAGTTGTGGTTTTACATGAAATGTCTCATCAGAGATAATTTGCAAGTGTTAGCATGCTAACATGCTAAAATAAGATGGTCAACATGTAACTGCTTAACATCAACATGTTAGCTTTATCATCATCGTGAGCGTGGTATAGCATGCTTACAGCCTCATAGAGCTGCTAGCCTGGCTGGATACCCTAAGTTTTGTTCCCTCAAGCATACACCTATTGTGAGGGTTTTTGGATTCAGTGTTTTGCTCAAGGGCGCCTGCTGGACATGTGGACAGGATGAGCCAGGGATGTCCATTTCCGTTCTTTCCACATTGCATAAAAACAAGGCTCTTTAAACGTAGCAACACAAAGAGAAGGTAACTGAATTTCTTGTATTCTTTTAGGTCGGGACCCACAACAACTTCGAATAGTCATAATGGCACAAGACATGCGCATGCATATTAAAATTAAAACGGTGGCATATTGCTACGTGCCATCATTGTAATTCTGGGATACGCTCTGCATGCCCTTGCTACTACAAAATGAAAGTGTGCATTTGGCTCAGGTGACATTATAAGCCTTCATGGGTTAAGCTCTGCATGCCCTTGCAGATTCAGTTTATAAAGCGAAACCAGAAGGCTGTAGTTTAAAATCAAGTCATTTTCTTGGTTGCTGCCTAACTGTGCAAAACCAAAATCTGTCATTTGTCATTTTCGATTAATTTCAAGGTTATTAAATATTAAAATTAACCACAGAAGGTAACAGTCCTTTGAAGGCAACATGCCTTGTGGAATGGGCAAAGAGTTGCTATTTCACAAAAGAAGTAAATATGCCAAAATACTTCTTACAATCCTTTCAATTTCATTCTCACATAATTTCAGTACAGAAATGTCTTTTGTGGCAGGCTGCAGTGTGGTGCTTTTGCCAGTTTATTATTATAATAAGCATTTAAGAATCAGAAAAAGGCAGAAGCACTCATTAAGTTTAATCCAACATCAAGTCTGAGAGCTCTGGCACAAAACCACCAGAGTCTGTTTTATCTTGGTCTATAAACCTAAGTGGGGAGCTTTTTTTTAAACAGCATAAAGCAGCATCTTAACGGCAAAACCCTGCACCACACCCTGCCACTTACCAATCTGAGGATGAATCATCTGATCTTTATGCAGTCAGTGTGATATGTGGATAAAGAACAGTGAAGCAGCTAAAGTGACACCATCCGGATGTCACATGCCCAACACAGCACAAGATCTAAACAAAAGACTTGAACTCAAGTTGTGCTACACAAACAGTTTGATGGGTGCCAGCTGGGACCTCCCGGGTGAAGGAGTGAAAAGAGGGGACGAAGAATCAGTGAGTAGAAGACACAGCTGGCTGAAATGAATAATAAAATATGGACATGGAAAGGATCTATGTTTGATCCTCTACTCGACGCTGTAGCTGTCATGTTGTAATGAAGATAACAAATGATGCTGACAACCTCCTGTGTGTAGCCAAAGTCTTTGCTAGACTGATTGAAATGTGTTGGCGAAGTCTATGACTAACAAGTCCTGTTGCAGTTTTTGAAATTCCTAGACAAAAACATGTCTGCTGTATAATCGTTCAGGATCTAAGGGGATTACCTTGACCAAATAATTAAATCTTTGCAGATGAATACAGGTACGCCCATCCGATAGCTCATGCAATGGAAAGGTACACAGACATTTTGTAATTTTAATAGATTGAAACGTATGTGGACCTATTTACTACACATGTTGTCAGAATACCTCAGCACTTAATGTGATCCCCTTGATGTCTGGGGCATGTACTGTAAGTCATGACTAAAGGTAAAGCTTCAGGGATGATTGATGCTTGAAACACCTCAGGTCCACTGATAATTTTGTGATAGCTGTGTGTTGTACTGAAATGCTTGACTGGTTTCCCGTGCAGGCGTACATGAGCAGGTTGAGGTCGCATTGAATGCTTTGAGATAATTCTCTGGCGAGTCTTCTTCCCAACACCCACAAGACACACATGTCAGCTGTTCTTTCATCCAAATCCAGCCCTGTCACTGCGGCTCTGGACCCCAGCAGCAGGCGTAAAAAAGCATTACTCCATTATCAGCCTATTGTGAAACAGGCTGCGGATACATGCTGGTGATACAATAATAGCACCCACTTGCGATGCATAATGACCATCACCTTGATCTAGCTAAGAGTTGTGAGATCAAATTGTTTGACAATTATACTGCTAATTTCACTCTGCCAGTTTCCCAATTTCATCGCGTTTGGAGTGAAATTTGATTCTAATCACTGGCTCAATTTAATTTTTCCATTTGGAGGAATTCATTTCTCGTTCCTTTTGAGTTTAAGAAGACTGTCCGCCCTGGCAGCGTGCCTGCAACGGATTGTGTGTACATCTGTGACATGCATGGTTTCAAGATTTTTAAAACATGAATCACTTAGATGATTAAAGAGAGAGTTTATCCAGTGAGTCAGTTACTTCATTAGGAGGACATTTCAAGTTCTAAATTTGAAGTAAGGACATTACTTTGGCGAATTTTTCGATGATCCATCTGTCAGGCATCTGCCTTGCTTAAGGATCCAACTGTGCAGCTTGTGGGTAGACGCGTTGCATGCCCTGTATGGAGGAGACACCTGGTATTGGCTGATAGGAGGATAACAGAAACATGTGAATGGGAGTAACCCGATGGTTGTAAGGACTTAAATACATAGCAGTTTGCAGGTTTAAATCTTGTTTATGACCCCCCAACCCTTCTCTCTGTCAAATCCTTTGTCAAATACAGCAGAGACCAGGCTGTGGTCAACCAGGTGATTGATGTTTTGAGTTTCAGGAGTGAAATGCCTCCCTCAACCGGAACAAGTGGCTGAGAAAATGGATAAATTGATGAATATTTTACCTCATTAACTTAAAGCCCTTAACATACACATTTCCCATTTTCTCCTTTAATGGGTTTAAGGGTGGGGGAAATAATCTTATTGAAAACTGCCTGAGCTCGTTCTGGTTCTTCATGCTATATGATGTGTATACAGAGTGAAACTTTCAAACCCAGTGTTGACTCCATGCTGCTTATGTCTATACCAGATATTTTGTGCATTGTTGGTTTCTTAGGAAAATTACAGATTTACCCAAGTATTTAAAGTACTTAAAGTTATGAGTTTGAACAATCTTTGATTGCAAAGCATGAGTTTGCAAAGACTGGCCCACTAGTAGGTCAGTTGTTGGATTTTTCTCAGTAGCCTTTCTTTAGAGGTCCAATTTGTAATTCTTTGTCTCTATGAATCAGTTAACATAAGACTCAGAACTCAGAAATCAGAAACATAAAGACTTTGGGTTACAAATTAATCAATCACACTTAATAATTTAGGGCTGTTTTATCCTTTGTTAATACAAAATAATGATATGAGAAAACCTTAACCATACAGCATCAGAAAACATGGTCAAATCGGACTTAGGTATGTGGGCAGTTAACAACAGGTCAAATGTTATGTCTCCTGTTTTGGTTTTGATCAATAAGTTTACATTTAAATTACAGATTGTGCCTTTAAAAATGGCACACGTGATATGCAACAAGCCAGAGGCATAGAGGGGGACATAGCATCATGACAGCCAGATACACAGTGTGAATGTCAGTGTGTTCACACACACAGACACATGCACATGTGCACAAGCGCACGCACGCACACACACACACACACACACGCACGCACACACACACACACACACACACACACACTATAGCATAACATGCAATCAAATGAAAGGGTCCTCACTGTGTGCTTTTCTAAAGAGAAAATGGTTCCCATGATGAGAAAGGGGGAGGCGGGGGAGCGACCTGCAAATAAGAACCACAGCAAGTATGTGCAAATGGAGCTGAGAGGAGTTTGTAAAGGCAGCTGAAAATGGAGAGTGAGTGCCCTCCCCTGGTCATCCTGTTGCTTTCTTGCAGCCTCCACCTGTGGAATTGTGAGGCATTAAATCATTGACATAGACAAACAAAAGACAAGGCTGCTGAGTCCATTTTCAGAAAGCATTTTTAAATTCATTTTATTATTTTATAGCTAATTTACAACAAGCGCTTCACTGAACTGGAACATCTTATTTTGCTTGATATTGTCATTGTTAAATATATTTTTCTGCATCAGTTGACTTTGTTGTAACTTTGTAATCAGTCTTTTCTGTAAAAATTCATATATTTTATAAGGAATATCACACTATGATACGGATGGCTGAGAGAGATATTAAGAAATACATTGAACCCTCAAATAAAGAAAGTGAAAACATATTATTCCATTCATGGATGTGTTTTCATGTGTTGTTGTTTCTGTGATTCAATGTGTAAATGTAGGATGTGTGGATGTGCTGATATCTTTATGTGTGTGTATGTGTGTGTGTATGTGTGTGTGTGTGTTGCCCCACCGGAGTGTGCAGATGTTGTTTCTGTGTTTGAGCAGTTAAACTGGGCTATGGCTATGATGGATTCTGTACTTGCATCAATTCAGCAGTGTGCGCGGCTACATCTAAAGCCACATAGCACTCCAACATCTCTAATATATTTACAGCATTTCTGGCCCAAGACCCAAAATCTCTCTCAGTGTGGGGGGAAAAATACAAAAATATACAGACTTGAGATGAAACCAGTGACAGTTCTAAATAAATAATAAATCATAAACAGAAATTGATACTTGTCATTCACAAGCTCCAGCTGTTCCATCTTGAGCTGAGAGAAGCAGGTGATTAGAAATAAACAATAAATATGAATGGTCACTTCCATCAATACTTCCACCTTTACTCTTATAATTCAGAACAAATTATAAGTAAATACAAACACATGCTCATAAAACTGTGGGAGTCCTTTTGCTCACTGTCTTTTCCTTTCTGATACCTGTAGCATATAATGCCGTCAGTGCAAACTTTATAAATACTGTTTTAATCTTAGACACATGTTAAACCATCTTCATTGCATAACATCATAGCAATATTGCACTACATCTTCATGTGCTTGTCTCACTCTCTCGCTCTGGCACACACACATACACACGCCACCCATTTACGTATTATACATTATAACCACCAGTGGATGTTATAAAGGATATTCTCATATAGTATCATTTTTATTTCATACATAACACACACTTTCATGTCACCCGCACACACATACATACAAGCAGCAAACACACGTATGCTCACACACACACACACACACACACACACACACGGTCATACAGACACACACAGAGCTGCACTGTACATGTGTTTCGATTCGTTTTCAACGTATACAAGAACATGTCAAATATGTCAGTTCAAAGCTCTGGTGCGAGGTCTGCTTTACATCGACTTGAACGGTCCAGTTATGTCTGTGTAGCGTTTTGCTGCATTTACAACAATAAAATGGGAACGTGAGTAAATTCAACAACCAAACCGCAATATATACCAAAGAAATCAATGGAATATTGTTTGGAGATGTTGATTTTTACAGACTTAGTCCCGTTAGAAATTGTCATAAAAAAGATATATATTTATATTCATATTTATATTTATATATATAGGCCATTTATTTGTTAAACATGACTTAGCTTTAATTTGTGTGGACACAAGAGGGAGAAAGAAGCAGAGAAAAAGTGGAAGAGAGAGAATAAAAGAAGACCTATTCCTCCCACGCAGAGGAGTTTCCACACGTGATTGTGCACATATGCGCACACACAGAGACACGTGCACATACGCACACACAAACACACACACACACACACACACACACACACACACACGCCATGGCTTTTACTGCGGCCACTGGAAACAGTGTGTACGTCTGCGGCTGAGGGATTCTTTTGGAAGAGTGATCGGCGAGTTGGCTGTGGTACGATGAAGCTAACAGCTCTGCTGTTTGTGCCTAGAGAGATAACATTCATCCTGGATTCTGACTAGCAGGTCAGAACAGCCAGTCCCCCTGTAGAGGAGTGTGCTAGGTTACAGCTGAGGTTACAACTCTACGTGTGTGTGAGCGTGGGTGTGTGTGTGTCAGTGGATGAATGTGAGGGTGTGTGGGTGCGTGAGTGTGTGTGCATAAGAGAGCAGAGGCTAAACTATGTCAGAGCATCTACTGCGCTCAGGACTGGCCACTCATGACCATGTCTCATGACAATGTCTCTTCTTCTCTTCTTCCTTCGTTAGACATGCTAAAAAAACTCCTCCACAATAAGGAGGTGGAGAAGGAGAACACACCCTGCTTACTCGCCTTTCTTTTTGTTCCTTTTTTTCTTTTTTTAGTCAGATTTTTCCATTGTTTTTATCTCCTATCTCCATTGTCTTTGAGGATGCATGCACAAATTCAGCATATGAGCTTTTATCATAATTATTTGAACTGCCATTAAATAATGCCTCGCAATATTCAACATGGGTGATTGAGCAAATGTCTGTCTTGGTCACTGAGGGGTTACTCTGAGTTCACTCTCAGAACCAAGAGATTCACAAGAAAAAGGACTCTTTGCCGAGGAAATGACTCCTCATCAAGAGGGACTCAGCAGGATCTGGACACCACGATCTCAGTCTTCCCCCCTTTCCTGTCCTTAAACAAGGCAGAGCTGACAGGAGGAGGAGGAGGAGAGAAAGCCAGCAGATGATATAAAAAGAGGGTCCAGTGTCTTTTTGGGCACCTCCATCTCAGACATGTGTGAAGGTGTTCAGTGGGGGCGTGAGGCTTGAGAAAGATGGGGATGGTGAGTTGGTCTTAATACTACCTCAGGGTCCGTTCCTGCTGGGTCACCCTCTTTGCTCTTTCAAGCCCTATTCAGACCTAATGTCTTGTGTCCAGATATTTCCAGACCGTGTTGAGATCCAGATGACATGGACTGCAGTTCACACCTGGCATCAGAATGCATCTGAAATCTCTCAAGTACTCACTTGTGATTGGATTTCGCTTTACACTTGCTTTTTTCTGCATCTAACCAGAGAAAACACACATCACACACTGAGTTGTCTGGCAGCACTAAATCAACCACGTTTAGGACATTTGCGTCTCCAGTTTTGGGTGCAGTCACAGCTGTATTCAGAGCTGTCCAGCTGCTGGCCAAGATGCATTTTAATGCTGAGTGTGAACAGGGCCTCAATACTCAGTCCTGCCTCATTAAAGTGGAATACTGATTAAGTCTTTTCTCTCAGTCTCTTTCAGTCTAATTACACATCACTGTGTTCACATCTGTCTCAGAGTCTCTTTTTTGGCATCGTTCTTTGCCCTGCTGTGTCACTTCCTGTGTTTGTCTCTGTCTCTGTGTTTGTCTTAGTATGCATTTGTCTCTCTGTGTCATTCTCAGTGATTGCCTAAGCACTGACTTTGCTGGAGGACAGGCAGGCAGGCGAGGCTGGCTTGGCTGTGAGGGTGAAGGGTGGTGTAGGTTGGTGGTTGTGAGGAAGGGGTGGTTGGGCGGATGCAGCATCACAGCCTCTCCCGAGTGGGGATCCAGATGTAAGGCCCTGATTGCTCCTCGATCACTGTCTTTACTTTGTGATAGACCTCTTCAAAGCTGTCCCCGTCCACGACAGCTGCAGCAGGACAGAGGATGTGTGAGGGACGGAGAAAAAAACGAGGAATGGGGGGGGGGGGAATGGCACCGACGGTGGCAAGCAAAGAGGAAATGAAGACAGCAGGGAGCAAAAAATCATTAGGGGGGAAAAAAGAGAGAGAGGAAAGAAAGGATGTTTATCAGATGCGTTTCCAATTGTTTTATGATCTACAAACATTGTCAATATTGTGTGGGATCACAATGTTAACAGGCACATTTCCATTATACATGTATCTCCACAAAGCCTCAAACATATGTATTCAGCCTCACACGCATTCTTTCAGTGGTTGATAAAGTGTCACATATGACAGCTGTTTTCCCGATTTATTAGAAATTGTGGACAACACTGGATTTGTGAGGCGACATAACATTCATGTTCAGTCAGCTGCTGTGATTTGCCCTAAATGTGTCTCTTAAATGTTAAAATGCCCTGAGTCCTCCCAGGAGAAATTCATTTTCTCATTTAACTCGTTCAGCTCTGCCAGGAACATAGAAAAGTGAAGTTCAGCAATTGTGAAAGAGTCCTGTTCTACCATTGGCATTTGTTTGCAATAAACAATAAAAAAATTTATATGAAATGCACATATTATCATCCTCTGAAGTGTGAATATGAGCACCAGCAATGAACTGAAAATATGTGTTGTTTCTAAAATCTTGCAATCATAAAATGGAGAGTATAATTACTACTCCACATTAAATAGATAATAAGCAAGCGTACAGTGGAGTGCAAACACAGGTGTATTAGCTCATGTTTACCATCTGGTGCCGACATAATCCAAGCCCAAATCCACAAGTAAATATGTGCATAGATAGTACAGGATACCAGTTTGCTACTTAGAAAGCCCAGGCTCTGTGTGTCACCTTGTGTGTGTGCTCATAAAGACACAGACTCTCTGCTCTCACCTGAGAAACACTCTAAGAAGTCTTGTTCTAGTTTGAGTGCTCGGTCCATTCCTTTCCTGGCCTGTTCCTCTGTCAGGCGAGTGTTGATCTCTCTGTTCAACATCATACACACAATCTTCATTATAACACATATTTTCATGATGTAGGATACATTCAGTGTCTGTTAACAAATATTTAAAGACGTGTTTTTGCAGTACAGACAGGACATTCTCCAGTGACTTGGGCCGGACAAAGATGGCGATGGGATGAAGCTGAGCTGCTTGTAGTCTGCGCACAGCATTGGCCGATACATCCAGGATGCAGTGCTTCCCCTGCTACTTGTGCACACATGCAGGAAAAGAAATGATAAGGATTAATAAATACAAAATGTTATTTTAGTATCCCATTCAACAAATTTTTAGTAAATTGCCAGTTAATTAGCCATGAGAGGTG
Source organism: Micropterus dolomieu (assembly GCF_021292245.1). Lineage (NCBI taxonomy): Eukaryota > Metazoa > Chordata > Actinopteri > Centrarchiformes > Centrarchidae > Micropterus > Micropterus dolomieu. The sequence goes on along the minus strand of NC_060172.1, from coordinate 23,453,610 downwards.
GCGGCTCATTACTTAAACTTTTCTCTAATGGGGGATTGCTTTTATAAAAAATTATGAACACACAATTTAAATGAAATTTAAATAATAATAATAATATTAAATGCCTGATCTTATAATTCCAGTGCAAGTCATCAGTTAGCAATTAGTAGTTATTCAGCCAATTACTAAAATGATTAGAAATTTTAAATAAAAGTATTTTAAAGAATTTTATCATTGCAGCACTGTGCAATGATAAAACACTGTGCTGCATACCTGCTCAGCCACCTCGCGGACACTCTGGACACTGGTGCCATACAGGTGACTGTTGTACTGGCCCGCCTCGATAAACCGATGGCTCTGGATGTCCTTCTCCATCTGTTCCCGTGAGGACACAAAGTGATAGTCCCGCCCATCCACCTCATACTCCCTCTTGGGCCGTGTGGTGTCTGTCAGGCAAAGAACAAAACAATAAAAGCAGCACATACACTCACACCGCTTTGAATCTGAAAATTAAAGCAATTACTTCTCCAGGAGGAATGCATTATGCAGACATCACCCTAAAATGGCTGCAGGTGGCAGCATTGACATCTAATGAAAACCAGACAACGGTTCAGTCTCCATGACTGATGGCATAATTACTTACGTGGGACACAAGATCCAAACTTATCAGGGAACTCAGACAACAGGTCATCATTTATCCTGTCTTTCACAGGACCCAGAATGATGATGGGCCTCGCATAATGGACTAAGCATGAAGAGAAAGAGAGATGAAATGAGAGTAGGATCATTCAGAAAAGGGAAATAAAAACAAAAATCTAATTTTATATGAAAGCCTCAAATAATAGACTTCTTCTTTATGACCTTACCTTCCACTTGAGTGACTGTCTCATAGCTGTGTGAGGTTTTATCTCTCCCTGGTGACAGAACACAGAAGCATTCAGCCAAATTTCTTTTTACACTTATAAATGACATTTGGGTTTATGGTTGTGCATGTGTGTGTCTGTATTTGTGTGTACTGAACGGGGTGTATTTTCAAATGTCGCAGCTATCAGATTTTGTTACTGACAACAACAGTAAACCTGCGACTCTGTTGGAGGTGAGTCGTGCTTTGGGCTACAGTCCGGAAGAAAGTGTGAATGAAGAATGCTTATTTAGCAGCTTGGGTAATGTCCACAAATTGGTGGAGATGACAGCAACGCCAAAGAGCAGGGCAAAGGTAGGGATGGGACTGCTCTCTGGCCGCAGTTATTGGTAGTTACACATTCACAGGCGGCAATGCTACTTATGCCTTCAATTGAGCTATCAATCTTGCCATGATTACATAAAACAGGATCCCACAGAGTGTGTCTGGTTACTATTTACATACATAAACATTAACATAAGCGTATGTAAATAAAGTAAGACATTGTGTGTGTGCATGTGTCAGCAAATCCTGTTGCTGTGCTGCTGTGTCCAGCTCCATTACTACAGCGTTAACAGTAATCGGCTAAAGTCAGTAACATGTGTAAATGATAGCTTGCAGTGTCGATACACAGTGCATGTATGCTTCATATTACCTTGAGTGCTTAAGCTGTCTCGACCATGATCCTGAAACAGAAATGAGAGCAGAGATTTTTACACACTGGTTACAACCAACCTCAATCAAAAAACTCTAATGAGTAAACTTACCCTCTCTTTGGTGTTAACACGTGACCACTCTTTTCTTTCCACCCTGTAGAAACGAGGAGGAACGACAAAAACATTACCTTTTGGATACAGAACAATCAAGCTAAACTGGTTAGCAGCTACTAAGCTTTTACATAAATTACATTTAGTTTGATATTTAACTTAATACCTCCTGTACATGTATTTTAGTCACAAATAAGCAAATCAAGGGGTTTACTAACTGTTGAAATGAAAGATCAATAATCCCTCCCACACTCACTCACAGTGCATCTGACCTGTGCTTGCTAGGGATGAAGCCGACTTCCTCAGCCTCGTTCTGGGGGCTGACCTTACGGGCCTGCCACCACTCCTCGTCTCCACAGTCCAACACATGCAGCACATCCCCAAACTTGAAGCCCAGTGCCTGACTGAGGAAGCCACAGTCTGCAGTCTTGTCATAGTCAAAAAGAGCCCTGAACAATGGAAGAATTTAAATCAGTCACTTAATAAAACATATTTTAAATTATATTTAACCACTTTAACACCAATATTATGAGCTATTCTTATCTTCATAATTACAAAGCTTTTTTCACATTGTTTGAAAAAATCACAAAGCCTACTGTAGACTATAGCCTATAGCGATTGCTTTTTACAGTGCTTTTTAAAGTGTTAGTTACATATCCAAATTTATTTGAAATATCCAAATACAAGAAGCCATTTTGTTAGGGTTGCCCCAAATGGAAAATTATGGATGTCCATCCAACAGATACACAACAGGCATAACCACATTTCTCTGTAAATGATCACAATGTTGTAATCAGACAGAAGGAATGTTGTGTGTCCAGATTTTACTATATAGTCTAACAATTTAGCTAGAAAAAAACCTCAGGCGCATTTTAAAGCTTTTCATAAAAAATACTAAACCCGCTGTGATTTAAATAAGCTAACAAAATACGTGAGCATGTACGTTATTAGTACTATTGTAGTATTGTTTCCGACCACCAGTGGCAGCACTGGTCAGGACTCCAGTCGTTTCGCCAGGGAGGAATTCGGCGCCATCTTGGATTTATACAAGTATTAACAGTATGGTTGATTGTTCCTGCTTTCCATTGGCAAAAGTCGTGTTTTAGTCACTTTACACACCCCTAAAACTGACCTGAATTCGGCCGAACTGTTTCTAAGAAGTCCACCTGCCCTCTAGTTGTATCCATTTACAGTCTTCATCTGTTAAAAACTTTTTGTTTAGCAAGGAATGTCTTTAATAGAGGCTTCTGTCATTCAGGACCATGACTGACGTTTTAACGTTTTGTTCGGGAAGACACCAGAGTAGGAACAGGTTCTGGTCCTTCACGTAACGTTCAGCGGCAGATATCTAGCCTCGCCGCCACCCGAAGCGAAGGGAAACTTTACAGTTTATTAATCTGACCGCAAACAACAGACCCGTTTTCTGAAATTCTGACTGACAGAACAAAACTGAGAGGAACTCGGGCCAGAGAAGAAGCAGGACGAACATGGCAGCATCTCCATATAGATGGCGGGATTTTTGGAGGGAAACTACGATACAGTGGCAACGGGATGGGACAACTATCCTATAAAACGATTACAATAGCATATTTCTTCACATCCTGAGGCACTATGGGAGCTGTTGAACCCACACCCACCTAGGCAAATACCATGACCCAGAACACATTTTTTCATTGTCCTGTTAGTGCTGGCTACAGAGTCACACCTGGACCAGGTGAAGACTTAATCATCAGTTTATACATTGTATCAAGTAAAGAAGTTCTAAAGGTAAGGTCCATACTCCTTTTATTCTGTGCAGTGTGATACGGTTTGGATGTTTGCTCATTGTGGCAGAGTTTTCTGTTTGAACAGGTTGCACAGATTGCCATGATTTTAATCAACATAATTTATATTATGATTTATTCTCGATGACATTCTTCACATAAACATCAGCATCTTTTATTCTGTTGTCGCTTGGTTGAATGGATGGTGTGATTACTCTTTGGCAGTGGAGTGACGCTGTTCAGGGTGCTGAAACAGTGCTGAGCTGCAGCAGACATAGAGCTTATCTCACTGTATTTACACAACTTTGCCTAAGTGATTTGTGCATGGAATGATCATTGCAGCAATCTGATATTTTCAGGTTTGCTTATGGTGTAGGCCTAACTGCAGTATGGCACATGATGTTAAATGATGATGCCTTACTCTTGTATAAATGAAAGCTAATGTAACAAGTAGCCTACATACAGTGTTGAACTAGCCTACAGCCATTTGTGATAGGCTACAGGAAATATTGGCATGCAAATGACTGTAGATTTTAGTGTAAATCAATGTAAACACATTGGGCAATGGCAACTAGTTTTGCAATAAATCTAGTATGGATTTACTGCAAGCACTCTGGCTAAATCTGCTTAACATAATGTTGGCTGGTATTTGAATTTAAATGTGTTTGCAACAAGATTATCAACTTAACCTAACAAGCTGATTCTCTACAAAATTAATCAAAAGATAATCTCATTATCAAAAGTTGGAATACTTAAATTAAGTTAAGCCTATTTATTTTGTTTAAATAGCTCAACTTGTACCATTATTCATTCAGTCTATAGCAACATTACCTTTACTGTCTGTACCTCTGTGTGTATATTGTTTAGGCTGCCTCCCTCCCATCTCTCTCTCCCTCCCTCCCTCTCCCGAGAGAGAGAGGGAGGGAGGGAGGGAGTTATAAGTTATAAGTTATAAGTAAGTTTTAAGTAATATAGTTTTCCAAAAGCTGTTGACCTCTGAAAGCCCTCTCTTGGAGCCACTGTTTGATCTGTGTAATACTGTACCAGTGGTACTATTTCTACTTCATGTGAGAGACCTGATGTAGAAGCCTCTCTTTGGGTTGCTTCTTAGCGTCGTGGTCCCAGAGCCCATGCTGCTGTTCATCAGCTGTTCCCTCAAGTCATGGATCTTAGCCTCAAAACGGCTGTACTCTGAAACAGTGAAAGACAAACACATAGAGACCTTTTGGCCCACACTCAGACACATGAAACGTTTGCTTGTAAGTGATAGGGATGCACCAATCCAACCTTTTCCTCTCCCAAAACTAATTCTGATAACTTCTGATCAAATAGAATTAGAATTCCTTTATTTGTCATTTTTATGATCGTACATAAAATACAAAACCTAATCAGTGCTAGTCAAAAGACTGTCACACAGTACATTTGCTGGTGTCAGCACAGGCCGCCTCAAGCATCAGTCGCACCGCCATGTTATTTCTTACCATATCAGTGCTGTCTTTTTTATATAAATACTGTATATATACCTCACTGCATAGAATGTAATTGATAGTACAATTCACTTTCTTTCCAATAGAAATTAAGAACTAACTAATCACTTGTTTGCCCATTTCCAGTTTTTTTTTACAGATATACTGCATATCTGTATATCTGGTACCTCATCACCAATGAAGCTGTTTCCGATTCTGATGGCACTTAAACAGACAAACGGGACTTAAAAAACACTCTTCAAAAGATACTTCATTAAAAAATCTTGGTTCAAGTAGATTTGCAGCAGATTTGAAATGTTGATTTGAAATTATTATTAATTATTTTAAGTTAAGTTAAGACAGCTTACCAGGCTAATTGACTTTTATAATATTAGAAATGAGAAATCTTTGATGTTTGTATGACTTGTTGCGTGTGACCGTTGTGGCTTTACCGTCGGGTCTGTACTGAGCGATGATGGTCACTGTCTGGCCAGCGTTCTTCAGTGCTGCTGCTGCCTGTTCGTGTGTGGCCATACGCAGGTCCACGCCGTTCACCTGATGCACACACAGCATGACTGTTAACTACCACAACTGAAAAATCTCTTGGTGCCACTGTACAACGTATTAATATGTGTGTGACCACTTCCTGAAGATAAAAGTGTCTTTACGCTGAGGATCTGATCGCCCTTGTGCAGCTCTCCACTGAGGTCAGCTGGCCCCCCTGCTAGGATGAAGGAGATGAAGATTCCCTCTCCGTCCTCTCCTCCAACAATGTTAAATCCCAGACCTGTGGAGCCTCGGTGGATCAAAACTCTGCGAGGATCCCTTGAAAAGAGATGGAGGAGACACAAAAGTAAACAGTCATATGAATCAATCAATCAATCTTTATTTATATAGCACTTTTCATACAAATACATGTAGCACAAAGTGCTTCACACTACAGAGCCATTTCAGAACAATAGTAAAAACATCCCCGCCACCCCGAAAACAGTAAAACCCCAGGACCCCAGAACAAAAAGCACTAGAAAAGCAGCCCATCAATAGCAAAAGTATGATAAATAAATAATGTTTAAACTAAATCAAATAAATACAGCTCAGTTAAAAGCTTGGTTAAATAGGTATGTCTTTAGTTTGCCTTTAAACATTTCCAGATTTCCTGCTGCTCTCAGCTCAACAGGAAGGGTGTTCCACAAGCGCGGGCCATAACATTGAAAGGACGCCTCACCATAAGTTTTAGTTGAGGCTTTAGGAATAATTAAGAGGCCACTACAGAAGGACCCGAGGGTTCTAGAAGGTTCATAAGGTAACAGCAAATCTGTTCTGGACCAATACCATTAAGTGACTTATAAAGTAGTCAAAGGATCTTAAAATCAATTCTAAAATTAACTGGAAGCCAATGCAGGATCAATTAATTTATCAATAATGCTATGTACAACACAAAATACTGACCGCAATACTGCTAATCCTACCATTACTACTGCTAATTTGAATACTAATAAGTATACAACGCATGAGATATGTTTAGCTGAAGGATCATTGCTCACCTGGGGATGTCATCATCTCCCATCATGCCATGCAGAACGGGAGAAAACCGACTAGGTGATGTGGGAGTGAGGGCTTGTGGGTAATCTGACCCAAGATAGTTGGGGTGGCTGAGTTCAGTATCCATATGAGAATATGCTGGAAGCATACACACAAAAAACAAAGGAGCTGTCATATATGGATTGTGATATTTTTCATGTTTAGTGTGGAACATTGTCTGTAATCATCAGCTTACTGCAAAAAGAGCATTACCATGCTCAGATTTTTTTTGTTACATAGGTAGACCTTCACAAAGAGGTGGATTCAGGTCAGGAACAAAAAACAAAACCTGAACCTGTACACCTCAGCTTTAAGTTTTCACAGCACTCATCTCTGCAGTGATTTAGACAGAAAAGTTATTCTCTCTACTCCACTCTATGTTTGACTACTGTTTTAAAAATCTCCAAAATCTCATCTACACTTGGTGACACATTTTTCCGTGCCAGTCAACAGTGCAGATGTGCGGAACACACAGAGAGGGGCTTACTGCTGGTGAGGTCTGGGGGGTTGTAGGAGTTGGTCAGGAACAAGTTGTTGGGCTTAGCCACCCTGAGGTACACCACCTCGGCTGTGTTCTTCAGAGCCCCCACCGCATCCTCATGCATCACATCTTCCAGACACACGTTGTTCACCTGGTTGTTCGCAACAAGCAGGGAAACACAATCAGGATCACAAACTGCAAACCGTAAGGCTCAGTCAGTGTGATAGGGAGCTGCTAGGAATTGTGAATCATCAGAGCCAGAGATGATACTGGATCACCAGTTGGAGTGACATTTTGCAGCAAAATTGTAGATAAATAATTGTAATACTACAATAAGCTTCATCTATTTGTTTTAGCACAGACATAAATTTGAATCATACACAAGGTAAAACTAACTGCTAAATGCATTAGAAATAATTTCCTTACAGTATAAAGTATAATATATATATAAATTGCTAAGCATTAATTAGATTGCACACACTTAACTAGCACTATGTGTTATGGTTAAACAAAATCGCATGAATAAATGTAATGTGATATAGCCATTGGTGGTAAATGTATTTCTGAATGCTTTCATAATAATCAGAAGCATGTTGCCATATCCCATTTAAAGGTAAAGCATTTGCTCAGACACCATTTAGTATAAACCAAGCACCATTTTGAGGTTGCTGGTGTTGAGCTTGCCATCAGCTGCTGTGTTACAGTCTTGTTTCCAGCAGATGGCAGTAACGCTGCTTGAGACTCATTGTGGCTATGCTACAGTTAAACATTCATCCCATCCTACACATCTATTAACATATTATTGAAAGTAATTTCAGGCCTTAAAATTTACAGATGCAACATATCTTGGCTCTTATACACACAAATGGGTGAGTGTGCATGTGTGTGAATATGTGTGCTCAGAAGGTGAATGCTGGTTTTTATTACATGTGAGTGACCAACCGCTAAGATCTTGTCCCCAATCTGCAGACGGCCATCTTTATGAGCCGCCCCACCTTCAATTATCTTGGTGACATAGATGCTGTTATCTCCTGGTATGTGCTGGTTTCCCACCCCTCCAGCAATGCTGAAACCTAATCCTGAGGAAAGGGAACGATGAGAGAGGCAGAGAGTGAGCAAAAGAGGTATGGGTTAACATGGAGCAGATTTGCTAAATCCAGAGGGCACAGCTTAGCTGTTTATAAAGCATCCTTAAGCCCACACAAAAGCGTTAATGCTGTACACCAGTCCACACATACACATACCTTTAGGCCCTTTGATGAGTTTGATTTCAGTGACTTTCTCTGCTGCTGGTTTCCTGCGGAGAACATAGAGGCGGACGATAGCACCTGCCTCCTTAAGAGCCTCCACTGCTTGGCTGTGTGTCACCTCCCTCACATCAACATCATTCACAAATAGGATACAGTCGTTCACACTAGGAAACAGAGAGAGAACCGTAGGAAGGAGAGGGAAATTACAGCTTTTGTTTTGGTGAAATGGGGTGTAATGCTCCACCAGAGGTCATGAGCAGTCAATCTCCAACTATAGCTGTGTTAGGGATCCAGGTTCAGCACAGACATCTGGCCTTTTCCCCCCAACTCTCAGTATCCCATATTAAAGAGGGTAGAAACCCCTCTGGTATTGATCTAGCACAAGGGTAAGCTGTAGTATAGTTCTTTGTGTTAACTGTTCTTGAAAATGATGAGGAGTTGATATGTGAAGTGAAACTGACAGCCTGTGTGCTGAAGTGAAACTGATTTCCAAGCTAGAAGATGTAGATGAAATAGCTATTTTCAGACACACATTCTTCCTCCAAGCGCCTAAAAACTGTACTTATCGCTATTCCATTCATGTGTTTAAAATTGATTTTATGACCGTGAAAATTATAGTGTGTAACATTTTGTTAGACTGAAATAATTCTCAAGGGCTGCAAGACGTTTAACAAATGAAGCTCGAACGGAGAGACTGTAGCACTGCAGCGTGCCATGTCTGGGGTCTGTTTTGGCAATGTGAAAGCGTTGAGAGAATCTGTGTGATGATGAAGCAGTTGTCGGCATCATCAATTGTTTGAAGCACTTTTGCTATGTTTTGTGTTTCAATAGTTCTGTCACTTAAACCTGTTTTCAGAAATATAGTCTGTGCCTTTATTTGTTTCTGCATGGATGTTTGCTACTTCAAGCCTTCAAGTACATATGTGGGTCTGTTGCTGAGATTCAGTTTAACATTAGATGTTATGATCCTTCTTTTCCTAGTTTGTTTTCTAACCTATTATATAACTTCTGAATGGTATTTCGAAGGCTTCTCCCTGGCCGTAGACGCCCTATCGTATTCTGTATTCTTAGCTTTTTCCTTCGAAGTGGCGAATTTACAGTGTGTTGAAATGAATTTAACCCGCATGGGGAGACATGTCATCCTAGACACGACAGTCTACTTCTTAAGCTTTCTAAATGTGGAGGTACTTGCTCTGTAATTGTGGCTCGCGCTAATTCTCCTTTTTATCCCCTCTGATCTATGATCAAATACCTACAGTTTAGACCTATTATAGTCTTCTGCTCACGGGGTTCTTTACACTCTTTTATTTTCAAGGATTTTTCAGATAAATTATAGGGGCCACTGAGTCACTTATTGCGGAAGAATTACCCTGAGAGAATGTTTTTGAATCATCAAATAAAGACTGCTAAGCATCTCAAAGCAACATGAATTTTACACCCACACATTGCAGGATTTGTAAGGTTTTCAAGGAATTCCATTTTTATAGGAGTAGTAATGTTCATACATTTTCCTCGAGATATCTGAGCTACGTTGCTGATAACAGACAGTGAAGGCCAAGAAAAAAAAAACTGCATTCAGGCAAATATAAGCATTCTCTCCAGGCCTGCTTTAAAGTCTGAAGTCATTCCAGATGGACGTTTATAGGTCAACTGTAAAGAGGAGGATGAGGAGAATGCCTCTGTACATGACTTATTTATTGCAGTGTAATCGGGAAAACGGCTTATGAAGTGCAGTTTTTTATTCAGAAAGGCAAACTCTGCACTACAGCCTCTTATGAAAGTGGGAAAACAAACATCATATCATTGCATATTCTTACAAGGGCTCCTTTAGAACCCTTTGATCCTCCTGAGCTTTAATTTAAGGTGTCATTTGTCACAGTGTATTTGGTAAGAATACAGTATTTACCATCTAAAATATGTTGTTGCTGCTGTGAGCGTCTACAGATTTTCTCCTTTTTAAAGATTATACTTACAGTGACAAAGAAAACATTACTTTCCATATCATGTGCTTAAAATGGGACCTCTTTTAACATATCAATATTGTACAAGACTCTGTTAAACCTCCCAAAACCAAAAAAGCAACTATTAACTACAATAAATAAGTCTTACAAATACAGTATTTAGACCAAATACAAACATTAAAAGTCAATAAAATTGTTGAAAGACATACAGTATAAAAGAATATATTAGTTGGGTTAAGACATTCAGATCTTGAATTAAACAGGCAGGTCCTCTCTGATGTAACTTTAATGCCGAATGGGCTGGACAGTCAATAAGCTGTAGTTTTGTGGTACAGTACTTTGGTCTTGAAATGAAGAGGTGAGGTTCTGCTTAGACTGTTTCTCTTCTTTAAGTGTGTTTGCTGGTAGAAAAGTGACTGGTTGTCTGTATCACTGAATTTAAAAGAAGATGTGCTGGGAGGTAGAGAGTAAGAGCAGGGGAAATGGGGACAGTAGAGCAGCATTTCGGAGTCAGCCTTGCCAGGTCTGTCCGGGCTTTTGGCGCTTTGTTGGATTTTATATATCTGAACATGAATGCATCCAGGCAGGCTGGCTTTGTGTTTATTGTAGCTTAGAATGCGTGGTTTTACCTCAGCCGTCCATCCTGAGCTGCTGCTCCTCCAGGTATGATTTTGGTGATGAAGATGCTGGGGTCGTCGCCCACATGGGGGTTGTCTGTTCCTCCTGCTATGCTGAAGCCAAGGCCTGAGTTACCCTGCAATAGCAAACACAAACACATTATACTTCACATCAGGGGTAAATACTGTGGCTTTAGAGATTGGAGACAGTTCAAACTATCATGTTGCCATGATCAAACCACCAATAATCAATATGGTAGAACTACAGAGGAGTAAATATGGTAAGATCATTTTCTCAGACTCACTCTTTCCAGTGTGATCTCCTCATACTCGATTTCCCCTTCTGTCCCATTCACCTGTCAGAAAAGGGGTGTTAGTTTGTTTAGAGAAAAATCAGTTTTAAGAAATTTGTACAATGATTTAAACAATTATACAAGTTTAAGTATAAGCAAAAATAAGAGTCTAAATCTTAAAGTCAACTCATGTTAATTCAGCATTTACTCTCTGAGCTTGATCATCATAGGTTACTATTCATCAACTGACTCTGAAGTCCCGGAAGGGGGATTTCCCATCAGCTCCTGAACACAGCGTCATCATCACCAAAATCTAATTATAGCACTGCCCAGAAGTTCTGTCCAATAAATGTTATTGCTCCTCTTTGACATACTGCATGTGTAGACTAGTGTGGGACCACAACACAATTCTTTCAGTCTAATTCGCCTTCTGGCTGAAGATCTTCGCTACACATCAGCTTTACCTCTGCAATTAAGCAAGTCCCAGAGGAAGAGAGAATTTAAAGAACTTCAGACTTCACTGTTTTGGTGCTGACCTAGAAAACAACTTTTCTTAGTGAAGTAGTGGGGGGAGAAATACTGGTTTGTGATGGGAGGCTTTTCTCTGAGAAGCCTCATTCTATAAGCCCTTACAATTCATGACAATATGTTTAACGTATTTCACTGCTTTCATTTTAGATATGGCACTTTGAATCGAATTAAGTAATGTTTCTGTCCTGTCAAATGTATATCAAAGAGAGAAACTTAATTTCAATTATAAAAGGAGACAATTAATTACCATTATCATTCAGATTAAAACAATGAGCAAATATCTACCTGGATTCTGGGAAAAGGAATGAAACTACTGATAATCCAGACTGAATATGAAGGCAGTACAGTTAGTCATGTGGTTGAGCCTAACATAATAACACAATAAAAGACAAGATTGAACATAATCCTTACATATGGGGAGCCATCGAGTGTGTCAGTGTTCACCACCACGGGAGGAGTATTTCCCTGGAGGCAGAGACAGAAGAAACATTATCAAGAAATTATGGCAGAAACTCAAGCGAGCTCTAGCCATTTTAACTCCGAGCTGTGATCAGGGCCGGACTTCTTCTCGGGGAATCAAATACATTTTTTTAAACTTTCAGACATTAGAATCAAAACTTGTTAACAATTCACATTTATTTATTACAAACAATAACAAGAAGTAATAAGAAAGCAACATAAATACCAGCACTATCATGTTTGTTTTTATGTCAAAATGTAAAAAAAAATGTAAAAAAATGTCTTCACGCAATTAGGCGGCCACCTGCATCACCGATAAGAAGTGCCCCCCCGACTGTGATAACACTATTCTCATTCTGCTATGGTTGTCACTCTGTCACTCTGCTAAAGGATAGAGAGCACTGCTTTAGAGCTTTAGAGCCCTTTCTTATTAAGGACACAGAAATAACTCATGCTAGCCCCCATTGTTTTTCCAAACTTTTGGTCTTTGGCTTATCTTGGTGTATTTACTGGTTGAATTACAGTATAGGATGTGTTACTGATGCTGTAAATGGATATCTAGTAGCGACTACTGTTGACATTGACATCTGCCTCCTGCCCACCAGTTGTTTTAAAACAAACATCTCAGTAATTCAAGTGCAGCAGTTATGACAGTACAGGGTGTCAATCTCGCAGCACACTCGGTGGATGATGAAGAAAAAGTAACTCGGTAACAAGGCAGTGACAGACAGCATAGTTAATTCGATTATCATCAAGGAGTATAATGTCAGCTCGCATGATGGTCAGTTATCTATATTTTGTCCTGAACCATGCTGCAAGCCAGACTGAATCCCAACATTTCAGCAAGTTAGTCATCAGGAACAAACTGATAAAGGAAAGACTAGAAAAGACAGCAAGTCAATGAGAGGACAGGCTTTTTGGCATTGATATGGTTTGGGTTTACCCGCCGGGACTTTTCTCCGTCATCTCTTCTAAAGTGTGACAGTTAACCTCTACACGCTATTCTTATTTCTCTCCTTTTAATCCCATTTCCTTGCAACACATTGTCATTCTTTCATACTTCTTTCCAGGATTCACTCATCACCAGGATGTCTGGATGTTGGAAGATGTAAATACACTATGTACAGTAACCTTTGGAGAACACAGCCTTACTCGCCATCTGAACTCCAGTATAGTCATTGTTTCTGTACTACGCTGATTAGCATGGGAAAGACCCTGTGCGTCTAAAGTGCTTACAGAGCAGCAAACAGCAGCATAAAAATCAGCCTGCTGACCTTCACAGACCTGACAGCGCTGACACACACAAACAACCACACAGCCAAACTGAACACATTTTCTCAGCTTTAAAGAGAAACAATTTGATGTTTTTCACCCAGTGATCTTCATATGATGCAATGTAATGTTATTTTTTCACTCAGTCTGTTACTCTCTCCAAGAGATTAAAGTTGTCATTGGAGCTGAAAGAAGCAACGCTCACTGTTTTTGCAGAGTTAATTTGTATTTGTATATAGCGATTTCTTTTGTCTTGGAGTCTATATACATTCAGTTGTCACCAGTCATTCAGGTACACCTAGCTAAAACTAATGCATTCTGCAATAAATCCTCCCTTCATGATAGTTATAATGTTTTAGGGAGGTGTTGATTCAACTGGATGGCCATTTTGGAGACTACAGTTGGTGGTGCTGTTTGAATTGTATTGCATTATACTGACAGCTGTTTTCATTATTTTCTCCACCACATTTATATAAATGAGGGGAGCTACAACATCTCAAAGCCTGTTCTTTACACAACACCACTATCCTATGCGCCGAGCCCCCTTTCTCATTATTAATCAAGTTGAGAGATACTAATTATAGCTGCCGTTATAAAGATAAAATACTCATCCACATGAGGTAAAGACATTTAACTCTCCCCCAGCCCTCCACAAAAGGCCAGCGCTCGGCTTAAGCTGCACACTGTTTGATTGTAACTGTGCCTGTGCAGAGCTTCGCCATGTAGCTGAGTCCAACGGGCCGTGCTGCTGAACATCAACGTCAAATTCATCCTTATCTGGAGACAGAAATAATGAGTATAGCCAGCAGAAATCTAAGCCCAGTGCAGACAGTTTCCCTGCAGGGATTTCGACACAACCCTCTCTCCCTCTCTTTGCTCTGTCAAGTTGCTCAGCGTCGGGGTTGTTTGGATTTACAGTGTTTGGCTGCTCTTGCCCACCTATATTTTAGCACCACCTATTCAGCTAACCCATCCTGTGCCATGTCTCTACAGGCAGCACCACCATCCATCCACAACCAGGGCTTTATCTCTTAATGGATTTAAATGCAGCAAGTTAATATGCCAGAATGTGCATATTCAAAGACATATAAAACAGCAACAACAGATTTATTTGAATTTTCCTGGTTACACTGATTCCCAGATTTTACAGTGTTTTGTGTGACTTAATCATTTCCTAAATTAAAAAAATATATATATATCAATATTCTAGCATAAACTGTATGCAAGAAATAGGACAGCAAAACAGTGTAGCAGTGTGTTTGAATCACTTTCTTTTCTCCATTAATAATTGAATGAATAGACTTCATATTGGCAATTTAGCACTGTAAACCAATCAGCCTCTGTGAAAGCTGTAGCTGCATGCTGTACTGTACATCCTCCCTCATGAATATGTGAATTACGTAAGACTTTCAGGTAATCTGATCAATGTCTGCTGCTCTGTGCACGTGTACCTGCGTACTGTATATACATGCGTATTTGTCGCACACTCATGACCCATTCTGGGCATGCTCATGCCACTAGTCTCTTTCAGTCTGCTGGACATTTTTAGTCGAAGGAGGAAAAATAACACCAATCACCTGTTTAGTTAAGCCTAAGGATATGAAAAAAATCAACTGCTGTCTTTGCCTTCCCTGTTGAGATGAAGTGTTTTAACTTTGATATCATCAGAGGAGATGGTGTCACGTGTGGGCACTGGATACAAACGAAAGGTTGCCTTAGAGAGGCTGTAACGTTGCACGTCCTGCACACCTCGCAGCAGCTGGAAAGCCTTTAACACATAAAAGCCATCCGGTCAATAAGATAATGACCTCTACTGAAATACGCAATGTCACACTGTGAATTGAAATGTGTTTGAGAAAGGTGTTTTATGGCAGCAATTAAGCAGGCAAGCATCATAGGTATTAGTGTGTATCTTGTGTTTAAGAGAGAAAGAGGTTCAGACAGATAACAGTGCCAGACTGCCCTGAGGGCTGTTGACGAGACTTGTGCGAAATGTTTTTGTAATGTGCAGCTGTGTGTTTTTGTGTGTCACGTTCGATGGCTGGTGATTTTGCCGCCTCTGTGCTTGTGTGTGGGTTTTAGAGCAGGATGCGACACAAGTTAATTTGGACGTCACATTATGCACATTGCTCATTTATTGGCGCCTCAGTAAATCCCACGTATGTATCTGTGGAGCACAGGAAAAGGTGGTGACATAGGTGCATGTGTGTGGGGTATGGGGTGTGTGGAGTTGGTGGTGACCTACAGTACGGCTCCTTGTTTGCTGGAGTACTAAATGAAAGAAACTGCAACTTCACACTAATAGAGGTGGACTCACAAACACACACACACATACACACACACAGCCTGAGTAGGATTTGATTAGTATTACCCTTTTTATATACAGTCTATCGTATTACCACATTTGATTACTAAGGCTCACTGTGATTAAAATATCTATCATGGGCCACAGCCTTGGGCTGAGTTTCCTATCTGTGCAGATAAACAAAACAAACCATAATCAGACATGCTCTTCAAGCACCGCTTCTGAGCCGCAAAGCACATTGACATTTTCATCAAGATTTCTCAAATATATTGAGGTAGGACTGGAAGATTAACTGAAGAGTAATCAAAACCGAAATTCAGAGCCTCTAACCGACGTAATTTCCCCATGACGGTTATTTATTCCTGTTAATATTGTGTTCATGTAGGCTACTTTCCCCTTGAAACACCGCATGTGTTCGTCACGTGACTCCACCCGGTCCAGTCCTGCTCAGCCTTCAGACCGGAGTCTGAAGCTCAGGGAGATGTTGGCTAGCACTAACAGCCTTCACTTTCTAGCAGTTGTGGAAACAACAGACAGACGGACACACAATGACCTACACTGTACATTTACTGCCAGACTGACATCTCATTACTCGCTTGCTTTCAGCGTCACTTCCTCCTGCTCTCTCATTTGCTCGTCCACTCACTTGCTATGCAAACACATTGCACTGCAGTTAAAAGACCAAACTCCTGCTGCTCTGATAACAGCACCTGTCACATATGTCCTCTGATGAATAAGAAGAGGAAGCCAGCAAAGCGCGATTTACCGTGCTCACACAGTATGCGGGTGAAAATCATTTGTTCCGCATTGATATTAAATAAGTGAGTGAAATTTTAGTAAGTAATTCAGCAGCGGCAATGCACCATCGATAGTGGAAGTATGTCTCTGTCATGTGCATGTCAACATTACCTTATTAATTAACATTTATATAGCCTAATTTGTGAAATCTGTGAATAAATAAACCCTGCTTTATTGGTTGAGGATATTTACAGTACAAACCTTGTCAGTGAACAAAAAACAACATTCAAAAACAAAATAATCGTTCAATAATTGTAATTGATGTGAAATCTTCAATTAATCGCAATTTTGATTTTAGGTGAAATCGTCCAGCCCCATATTGTGGTACAATCATCGTTAAAAAAAGAAAGAGTAAACATGTTTAAAATATGCCTACCATCTTATGATGCCGATGTTTCTTGGCTTTCCGAACATTGTTGAGGAACCGGCAGCCCATCTTTTTGGCGTACCACACGGACATGAACATTCTGCTTCGGTGCCGAAATATAAACCGTGGTTGATACTGGGAGCAAACCCTGCTCACCTCCCAAAATGACATACACGCCCACCAAGTGCGTGTCCAGAAGAGTTAGAGCATGCTCTTGAAGTGTCTGTTTTCAACATCACCACAAAAGAATTATTGCAAAGTGAGCCATTCGGTCTAGGCCCTGCCATAAAAGTTGATCAAAAAACCACAGTCCAGACTGCCCCTAACACATACCCTTTCTGTTTTTCTTTCTACTCAACCTAAATGAAACATAATACCAAAGATAGCATGCTTTAGACACACAATACAACTCTATACAATGTTAAATCCAGTATCACAGAAAGAACACAGCCCCAGCGTCCTCTTCTTGCTGAGTCGAAGCTGGAGACTTCGTTTGAGGAAGCCCAATTCCCTCCTTCAAACCAGGGCTTGAGTTAAAAAAATTACTCATCGCTGATGTGGCTCGTTATTTTATCTGAAACACTGTCATCCTGTCTTCAGAAGTCGCCCATCCAGAATAAAAAGGAACATTTACAAACAGATCCTTCCATCCTTCGTCATCTGTGGCAGTGGACTGCGATAGCGGTACCTCCCTACTACTGGTCTGTGCTCAGTGAGAGTGCAGTTCATATTTTCTGCTGCCACTGTACTGTACCCCTCCCATCCCCGCTGCTCAGGGAAAGAGGAGTGAGCAGGAAAGTTTGATGGCAATTACTTAGCTGTCTCTCTGTATAATGTTGACGCTGGTGATGTGAGAGGGGGAGGAATTATTCTTTGGCTGAACTTCGAAGGACAAGCAGCTCAAACTGGCCTGGCTTGTTCTAGGGAGCGCTTCAAACGTAGAGGGGGCTGATGGCCTGTATTCCCCAGTTCCACAGTCAGTCAGAATAGTGTAACCTAAACACCGTACTGGCAGCGAGGGAGGAAAAATGTAACTTGATATCATATCATTCATGTTTGTCACCTGTTTACATTTTCCCAAGGTTGTTGTTGATAATGTGTACATTTTGGCAAAACAAAGGCTTTCACAAAGAATGCAAAGCCTTGCAAAACCAAGTTATCCACATTTCACGTTTAGTAAGGATCAGAAATCATATATCAGCAAATATTTTACAGCAATTTGTCTAAAGAAAATCTCTTTCTGAAATGCAAATTACGTCATTTTCGCTTTGATTTAAACACAGGAAAATGTTCCTCGTCTCTTTAAAATCAAATATTTTGAGGCAGTGTCATAACAGCTCTGCTCAAGCCTTATAGCCCTTCTAAAGAATAAGGAGGGATGTTACATGTATGCTTGAAATTTTTTTTCCCCCTCAAACAAATTAAATGGTGGAAGTAGCCTTGTATAGACACACAGCTACATACGCAGGTTTTTTTCTCTCTCTCTCTCTTTTTGAAAGAGATGGATCGACAGGCGTGCATACACACACACACACACACACACACACATACACACACACACACAAAGCATGCACACTGAACGGATTTATAAAAGGACATGCTGAAGGACAAGCTGTCAGCTGACGTTCTCATTTTGTTAAATAAAATTCCTCCGTCTACCTATCTAATTTTCTCACCCCTCCAATTGCAAGGGCCTCTCTATCTGTCTTACTCTGCCATTAAGCCTGAACAGCACTCTCCTCCTCTTTTTGCATGTGTATATTTTTTTCTCTTCTTTCTTTCTCCCCTCTCCTTCCCAAAGGACCTGAGCTGCTGCTGCACTGTAATTACACCGAAGCTGCAGGGACATATTTAAACATTTATTAAAGAAAAGTAAGGAGGACGGAGAAAATGAAGATAGAAACCAGATACCAAGCAGACAAGAGTGTAGAGCAGAGGGGAGGGTATAATGGAGAGCTCTTGGGGAAACACTACAGAAAACATTAATTCCTTACATTAAAAAAAATGATTCGCTTTTTTTGCTGCGTGTCAAAAACACCTGAGAGGGGTTGACTGTTTTGTCTGAAGAGGATTTGTGTGAAAAGTATTATGTATAGGAACAGGTCTGTGGTTAGAGAGGAGAGAAAGTGATAGGCATCCTTTTTCATTAGAAGAGACAGAGCGTAACACAAACTGGGCGGTGGGGGTCTTCAGCAAGCACTTTGTGCCTGCTGGTTCTCACTCCCGTCTCATCAGGTGAAGAATAAATGGCAAATGTGTAATGTTTTCAGCTCAAGAACTCCAGTCTGTTAAGATAAATGTACCTTATGCATTGCATTTAGAGTATTCCTTTAGAGTATTTTTGGGACAGATCTGTCAGTGAATAAAGTCAAAGCGCTGCCTCAGGGGTAGCTAACGTGTGAGTGAACCTCATCCAAAATATGGAGAATGAATGGAATGTCAAAGTTATTGATTGGTATTGGGGTAATTGTGGTTTTTATCCTGCTTCTACAGAGTCACACACTAAGGAGTGCCTTCTTTTATGTCTATATGTGAGGTTTGAAGGTATCTTGAATATTCAAATCAGCCAAACATAGCTCATTAATTAGATAATAATTAGATGCATATCACTGTAAAGGTAGGCATTCTTATGTTAGGATAAGAATGCAAATAATGGATTTGCCTTGCATAGACATTGTTCTATGCTTTATATAGTGTGTGCATTTATTTGGATCTTCTGTTTGCTGTTAGATAGAACCTGCTTTTTCAGTGTAATCACAACCATAAGAGCACCACTCAGCACATGATGTGCCAACAATTTATGTAGCCCCATAATGAAAGGACATAGTACAGCAGACTTATAGAGTCATATAGAATAGATGAGGTAGGGAGATCTATTATTATGAACACAGATCAATATCAAAAGTTCTGTGCGGTGTGAAAAAAAAATTGTAATTACATTAAGTTAAGTTTAAAAAAAATAGATCTAATTTGAAGCTATAGCACCTCTTCGCTAAATCATGTTCATAACCCAAAGACCTCCTCTTACTTTGCCAAACCACTGCAGTGCTTCCAGGGACAATCCTACCCATAAATCAATGGGGCCTGGAGTGGTACTGGCAAACCCTACACCATTAAAGCAATAAAGAGACAGACCGACGACACCACCTACACATCAATGACAACCACACGAGCATTACACCGGCTGCAAAGACATCCACACAAATAGGTATCAGTGCAGTGCATCTTGAAGACAGTACATACTTTGCTCAACCAGTGTAGAAAGTTGAATACATGCATATGCAGAATGAAGTACTTCTGTGTATGTGTGAAGGAATGTATACAAACAAATTTTCATTACTAATGACTTCATGCTGAAGGATGCTGAATGTCCCTTATGTTAAACAGCTTAATTATAAGCAGGCACTATTAGACGGTGTATTCAAGGTCAGGGCAAGCGGACAAAGACTCAATGATGTATAGTTAGAGTAACTACTTGTTCAACAGAGATGGAGAGATGGAGTCCACTCCTTCCAATAATCCTGACTTTTGTCTTTAAAGAGAATTCTTCATAAGTACACTTCTAACTGGCTTTGGCATTTAGAGTTTCTGTTTGATTTATATCTGTTTTATACATAATAATAAGCTTGTTGTTTTTCCAAAGGTTGGAGGGAATAACTAATTGCACTCTAGTATGAATTCTTATGCCATTCTATAATAATTTTTTTTGCCTTGCAAGACAGCCAAAATCTTTAGAGCAATTCATGGTGCGTGAGACTATTGCAACCTGTCTGATCATAAAACTGTTTTATTGAGAAAGCATCTTGGCCATCTTTTCAAGGTTATGAAAGTCACTCTGCACGGTCTAACACTGACACCTTCAGGTTTCAGTGTGTGCTGCAAAAAGATTACATTTATCTGTCTATCAAACCCTCATGCTGTATGACACCTTCAGCACAGTGACACGCGTTTGAATTTCAGTTTCAGTGTCACAGCTTCTCGGGTGCTTTTCAACCCATTTACATATTTCAGGATAGGTTTGTGTGTGTGTGCAAAATCCAGCCTGAGAGACTGATTCTAGAGAAATATGCCGGCAAAACCATTTACACTTCTTAACACGGAAACAGGCATCCACAATGCATATTTTTTGATACATAGGAATGCGGTAATATAACTTTTTGTGTTATAACGTAGGAATAGAAATGTGAATATAACACAGGAATTCAACATTATAGTTTGATGAAAGCTCAACATTTAAAACTTTTCAGTTCTAGTCAAGTGATTTCAGGCCCCACAATAGTCTCTGAGTACAAGCGGAACAAATCTGTCAGACTAAGGAGATCTGAATGACAATGAGTATGAACACACTGATATTATCAAAAAACAGATGTCCTCATACTCTGGCAGTACAGATAAAATGGCGTTGTATGGAGCAGCTGTCTCTCTGCAATTAGACAGCCAAATGTTGACTGACACCAAATCCAGGAAAAGGACAGGAAAAGGGGACACAAATCAGACTGATGAAGATGACTGATGATGATAGTGGTAACTTTCAGGGTGACGGAGCGGCACGGATCGCTGTGCTCTTACCAGTGTGGAAACAGCGGAGGTGTACATTGGAGTGTGTCCCGTAGACATCAACACAGGCTGCAAAACAACAGAAGGAAGAGGGTAATTGTGCAGGGCATGCGGACGGGTACAGGGGAAGAACAGTGGGTTCCAGTTTGTTGTTTTTGTTTGTTTTTTTCCCTCTATTTATCAGAGGGGATGCTGACTAGTTCATCTAAGACACACATTCACATCTGGGTTCACAGCAGAGATCCACAAAAACCAGGTTACCAGAACTGATATAAGGATCAAGATCGTCAAATATAAATATAGTACATTTTTAATAAAAATCTATACTAAGCTTATACTGATATACTTTGAATATGATGACAGCTGATACTGTATATCAGCTGTATTATATCGTAAAGTCTAATACATGATATGCATGCCATGTACAAAAAGGCAGGCAACATTTAGTGTACCATGTGGAGTGCATATAGTACAGTGTTGCATAAACAGGTACAGGGGACACCTGTATTTTTACATTATCAGACTATATCAGATTTTGTACATGAAAATTACATGCCACTAAATCTGTTCCAGAACAATCATACAAATGAGTCACTTGTACCTCAATTTATTAATCTGATCATATTATGCACTGACTGTTACATAAACCACTAATTTAAAAAAATGACCAATAATAGAACAGAAAATACACAACATATCATGTGCTTGATGATATAGTACCTATTTCCCCCTGCTTGTCATTGATAGCTTATTGTTGGACTAATAAAAAAGAGCTTATTCAGAATTGATTAACCAATAAAGAACAGTGGGATCATTGTGCCGGTTAGAGCAGAATGGATTTTACCCTGCACTGCTGAAGATGCTACTCTAAACAATACACATTGTGCCTATGAATTTTACAAATGGCAGCAGTGCAGCATTTTCACATGTCAGGAGACACTTTACCTCCCATTGGAAAAGTTTTATATTGCAGCAGAGCACGTCATTAAAGTATGAATGTTGGGACAGCTGTTTTTGCTGATCCAAGTAGGACTATCCGGGAGGTGGATTCATGCTGGTCCTGATGTTTATAGATACTATCTGTGCACCTCCATTTCCTAATATAGACATGGCCTTTCTATTAATGGCTCCACTGAAGACATTTTGGGCTTAGTAACTAGTGCCTTTGCCCAGTGGCACATCAGCAGCAGTTGTTGCAGTAGCAAAGAGTAGAGCATTAACTAGTCCTAATTTATTTTATCACACTGCCCCCCCTCAAGGCCTTCCTTGCAGCTGAATAGGTGCAAACAAGTACTTTCAGGTCAGCTTCCTTAACTGTTCTGCTGACAGCAACTAGACACAATTAGGCAGAGAGGTACATGACGGGGAATGTGTAGTGTGGAAACAGAAAGAGATGTGAAAGTAAAACACAGGAAAATGGGATGGATGGAGGCCAGGGTATCCAGGGAAGTACAGTGGGTACGGAAAGTATTCAGACCCCTTTAAATTTTTCACTCTTTGTTTCATTGCAGCCATTTTCCAAAAATCAAAAAAAGTTCATTTTATTTCTCAGTAATGTACACTCAGCACCCCATCTTGACAGAAAAAAACAGAAATGTAGAAATTTTTGCAAATTTATTAAAAAAGAAAAACTGAAATATCACATGGTCATAAGTATTCAGACCCTTTGCTCAGTATTTAGTAGAAGCACCCTTTTGATCTAATACAGCCATGAGTCGTTTTGGGAAAGATGCAACAATTTTTTCACATCTGGATTTGGGTATCCTCTGCCATTCCTCCTTGCAGATCCTCTCCAGTTCTGTCAGGTTGGATGGTAAACGTTGGTGGACAGCCATTTTCAGGTCTCTCCAGAGATGCTCAATTGGGTTTAAGTCAGGGCTCTGGCTGGGCCATTCAAGAACAGCCACGGAGTTGTTGTGAAGCCACTCCTTCGTTATTTTAGCGGTGCGCTTAGGGTCATTGTCTTGTTGGAAGGTAAACCTTCGGCCCAGTCTGAGGTCCAGAGCACTCTGGAAAAGGTTTTCGTCCAGGATATCCCTGTACT
>NC_060172.1:23426656-23430118 GCF_021292245.1 Micropterus dolomieu | reverse complement strand
CTGGCTGGGCCATTCAAGAACAGCCACGGAGTTGTTGTGAAGCCACTCCTTCGTTATTTTAGCGGTGCGCTTAGGGTCATTGTCTTGTTGGAAGGTAAACCTTCGGCCCAGTCTGAGGTCCAGAGCACTCTGGAAAAGGTTTTCGTCCAGGATATCCCTGTACTTGGCCGCATTCATCTTTCCCTCGATTGCAACCAGTCGTCCTGTCCCTGCAGCTGAAAAACACCCCCACAGCATGATGCTGCCACCACCATGCTTCACTGTTGAGACTGTATTGGACAGGTGATGAGCAGTGCCTGGTTTTCTCCACACATACCGCTTAGAATTAAGGCCAAAAAGTTCTATCTTGGTCTCATCAGACCAGAGGATCTTATTTATCACCATCTTGGAGTCCTTCAGGTGTTTTTTAGCAAACTCCATGCGGGCTTTCATGTGTCTTGCACTGAGGAGAGGCTTCTGTCGGGCCACTCTGCCATAAAGCCCCGACCGAAAATGAACTTTTTTGATTTTTGGAAAATGGCTGCAATGAAACAAAGAGTGAAAAATTTAAAGGGGTCTGAATACTTTCCGTACCCACTGTACCTCACCACATCACACAGTAATGAATAGGGTTACAAAACCAGCCTAAAAATGACACTGTGTGAGAATTCGATACAAGTGCAAGGTGGTAACGCCAAGTGCAGATAAACCAGCCGCCACCGTCATCATCATCATCAGTTCATCTTCAACTTTACTGTCATTATCAAAATCTTCATCAGCAACAAATAGCAAAAAAAACCAAAACAAAACAACCTCATTATCTTCATCATCATTATCCTCAGATTTAATAATCTATTACACTTGTGTAATTATAACTCATCACACATAAAATGTTGATATGTCCCTAATGCCACATCATAATACAGCAGAATACACAGTATAATCATGATCACTGACATGAGGCTGAGTGGGTAAAAAACAAAATGGCTCCAACAGTGTTTGTCCACCTGGGATTAAATTACTCTATATACATTTATTTATTCATTTATTTTTTCACTCAAGATGCAGACCACTGACATAAAATGATTCAAACAATTCACTTTGAACTAAGTGATCCTAGACCTTTATACTGCATTCAGTTCTCCCTGAAGAGAAAAACAAGACTTCATAAATAATGGCAGTATTCCAGAAATAGAAATAGGGCCAATCCTGGTTCCCAAAACACTGTGAACAACATCAACATGCTCCCTTTCATGTGAAAGGAAAATAAATATCCTGAAGACGGGATTTTGTTGCGGTGTAGGTGTCTCAATAACAATGTTTTTGTTGCTATAATATTAATTTAAATTAATTTCCCCCACCACTTCATGTATTGTATTGCCTGTTTATAAGATCATTTTTTATCTCACTGTAAAGTTTTGATTCTGTATTATCTGCAAACATACGGAGCACCAGAATCTCGTTTTTGCAAAAAGGAGGAAATCTCCAAAGTCTCAGTCAGGAGGGATGGGACTGTCTGATTTAGGCTTATAAAACTGGTGTATTTTTACACAAAAGTATTACCTAAAGCAGCTATATCTGGAGGGATGATATAAAGGAAACGTTTTTGCAGCCTAGTTTTAAACCACACACTCCTCCAGACAGAAGAGCTTTTGTGGTATAAAGACAGCAAGGCAGCGAAGATCCAACTATACTAGATTCTTATAGATCTTAGATCTGTCACTGTCAAAGATGTTCAAGCTTAGTTTGCATTTGGTGTTTCTCTGTGTCACATTAATCGGTTTGTGAATGAGGTTAGTCACATTGTGTGCTTGCCAAACAGATAATATGACATGCAACAAAGGTCCCTGGCTGGAATCGAAACAGGGACGTTGCAAAGAGAAAATAAAATAGAGATAAAATAGAGAAGATTATGAAGTCAAAGTGTTACAGGAAACATCCCTCCAAAAAGATTTCAAGTCAATCAAATAAAATGTGGATATTATTGGAGCAAATTCTGTATTTAGTTTGACTAATTATCAAAATAGCAGAGCAAAGGACTGATTTATTTTAGGCGCATGATGTCAGGAAACCAACATCAAGTACAGGACAGGACAGGACAGTGCATATTACATGACACATGAAACACTCAATGCCCACACAATGCAGTGCTTTCAGTTCTAAATATGGTGATAAGTAATTCTTTTCGATTAATTCTTTCATTTGTTTTTAATGTGACCTATTGCTGAAAGGTGGGTAAGACAGCATCAAGACCTAAGAAAGATCCTAGACCCAAAAGAAGTGTGCTAAAGAAGCACACGACATATGGAGCGAATAAAGAGCACAAAGTCATGGTATACAAACACCACTGATTGATGATGAGCAATCAAAAAGTTTGATTCCTCGTCTTCCTTTATCACAGATTACTTGTACAAATGCACCCAACCAGCTAAATGTGCTTTGCCCCCTGATTTCAATGAAACGGTCACTGACTGTCGAGACTCTTAGGGACAACACAGATGTGCTGCACAGCCAGTAAAATTATTTGGCTGTGCAAAGACGTGACATTAACATCCTGCGGGGGAACTAACAACCTGTGCATATTGAGAAGTCATCCACTTTTGATGCCTCATAAAGGTGAAGTGTTTGCCTCTTACCAACAAATTTTGTTGGGGAAGTGTTGACTGCCCATGGTTTACCAGCAATGCAAGTCAATGTAAATATCTTATCCTGTTTCAATTAAATAAACATTTTAAGATATTTTCCCAGACAACAAATCGCATGAAAAAAACAAAATCGACAATGTTAATAATCAACATTACAAATTCCCCACTCTGTTTCTGCTACAAGTCCATTTTTACCTATTGAAGACACAAATCTCTTAATACAAATCCCAGATACAGTGGGGGAAATAAGTATTTGACCCCTTGCTGATTTTGCAGGTTTGCCCACTTACAAAGAATGCAACGATCTATAATTTTAATCATATGTACATTCTAACAGTGAAAGACAGAATCCCAAAGAAAATTCCAGAAAATCACATCATATGAATTTATAAAAATTGATAACCATCTGATGAGGAAAAACAAGTATATGACCCCCTACCAAACAGCAAGTATTCTGGCTCCTACAAGCCAGTTAGTCTTTCTTTAAGACACAGCCCCAATCCCAACCAATTATCTACATCAAATACACCTGCCTCACCTCGTTACCTGTATAAAAGACACCTGTCAACACCCAAACAACCAGCATCCAACATCACCACCATGGGCAAGACCAAAGAGCTTTCTACGGACATCAGGGACAAGATTGTTGATCTGCACAAGGCTGGGATGGGCTACAAGAGAATCGGAAAGCAACTTGGAGAGAAAAGATCAACTGTCGGTGCAGTTATCAGGAAATGGAAGAAGCACCACACCACCGCCAACCTCCCTCGGTCTGGGCCTCCACACAAGATCTCGCCTCGTGGGGTGTCCCTGATCATGCGAACGGTGAGGAATCATC
>NC_060172.1:23353384-23426556 GCF_021292245.1 Micropterus dolomieu | reverse complement strand
GAAGAAGCACATCAAGGTTCTGGAGTGGCCTAGCCAGTCTCCAGACCTGAATCCAATTGAAAATCTTTGGAGGGAGCTTAAAATTTGAGTTGCCAGGCGACAACCTCGGAACCTGAATGATTTGGAGGCTGTCTGCAGGGAGGAGTGGGTCAACATCCCTGCCGAAATGTGCACAAACCTTGTCACCAACTATAAAAACCGTTTGACATCTGTGCTGGCCAATAATGGCTTTTCTACAAAATATTAACATGCTGTTTGTCCAGGGGGTCAAATACTTGTTTTTCCTCATCAGATGGTTATCAATTTTTATAAATTCATATGATGTGATTTTCTGGAATTTTCTTTGGGATTCTGTCTTTCACTGTTAGAATGTACATATGATTAAAATTGTAGATTGTTGCATTCTTTGTAAGTGGGCAAACCTGCAAAATCAGCAAGGGGTCAAATACTTATTTCCCCCACTGTATGTTGTTTTATTTTTCAAAATAGTTAATTTCTTAAAACAGCTGGGCACTATAGCTTTTAGAAAACCTTATTCAAACTACAGTACCCATGTTCATTATCGTGAGACAGATAATTTTTTTCCTGTTAAAAGTTTTTTGGGGGGAGTTCATACTTATCTGAATAGAGCGTGTTGTATGCTGTAGATTGTAGAGAGAATACTTGTTAGTAAGATATTATACATTTATTGTTTTTTGGAGGGGGGTTTGGGTCTTTTCATGGGTTTATCAAGATGAAAAAAATAATCACCATCCTTATTGTGTAATGAAATTTATCTGGGTCGTATTGCAGATGCTAACCTTCTTACCTACAATGTAATTATTACTTGGCATAAAATAATATTTCCTGTATGTTACCTCACTGATTTACTGGCAGCCATAATTTCTGATTCCAAAAGCCTCTGGGAAATGAGTGAATGAGTCATGTAATGGATCTGAAACACTGGAGGGCACACATCACATTTTAAACTTATAACAGACTTAAATGACTTCATAATGGTGGATTTTAGGGAAAGGAGCCAGTCTCCGTCCCCATCACTGTAATAAATCACCCGTGAATAATTACTGATCCCATGGCATGTGCTGGATGACAAACTCCGCCGGGACAAAGGGAATTTATCAAACCAGCAAGAGAGGTGAGAATAGGATAGCATGTCTACTCTTTGTAAAAGCAAACACTTTCACATATATATATATATATATATATATATATATATATATATATATATATATATATATATATATATGTGAAAGTGTTACAGTGGCTGCTGGAGTCACACTTTGGTTTGACAAAGTGAGACAAAACCACCACAACAAAATTACAGCCAGTGCTCGCTTCTCTCTGTGTTGTTTATTGCTTATTGAACAATCCCCATTAAATGAAAACCCAGTAGTCAGCGGGTCATTCTGTTCTGTTCAAGTTGCAGTTTGCTCAGGTTCCTTTTTAGATGCAAATGAACAGAGAGAGCAGTGAACGCAGAGATGCACAATCAGATTGTTATACATAAAACAACAGTCATGCAGTGCACTTGCTCAAATCTTCTCTGCACTCCTGGATTTTATTAACCTGTGTTACTCGAGTGATATGTTGACTTGATGCTCATTTAACAATCTGTCTCCATGAGAGTTAGTTGTGTGCACTGTGCCATATATAATACTAGTTTCAAGTGTACCATACGATGACTGGGACTGACTCTCCAATGCCACTGCTTTTCACTTTGACAGTGTTACTAAACTGAGCACCCTCTCAGCACATAGAGAAATCTCTATGGCCACCACAGCTCATGCCGAACAGGCGCTGTATGTTTTAAATAGCAGTGGTGAAGCACCATAACTCTCCTCTCTGCTTATTAAAATAGAGCATTTTAATGGACATGTTTGCTCCTCTGGGACTTCAGTGTACTCCCATGTGGGAAATAGAGAAACACTTCCCCCTTCAAAGCAAATAAATACAGGAACGCTTAAGTCTTAATAGCCAGCGAGGCTGTTAAATAACATGTGTGGGCATATGAGATGGATCAATATTAAGTGCACATTATAGCTTACACCTGCTTGCATTTGTCCCTACAGAATGTATTCATTAATGCACTCCAGGCAACGTGACTCCACTCATATTCCTCCTGATGTCAGCTGTATCTTTTGACTGTGTGACCAGTGGTTTCTGTGTTGTCTGCGTCAATGTCTCCTTCTTTGTCATGGAGATTTCGCAGACGTTTGTTTCTCTCCATTAGTTTGTATCTGCGATTGTATCTTAACATTAGCGTCTGCAAAGTTATGGATTACACTTTCCACTTCAAACTAGGGCCGGCCAGCATGGCCAAAAATGTTATTGCAATATTTTCTTCCGAGTGAAAGTTGAAAGAACAAGATTGTTACACTTTTCTTTATGGTCAGAACATGACAAACACTTGCCAAACAGTAGATCACCTAACAAATCTGAGGTACAACATTTAAAACAATTATGATGAAATCTTTTTTTAACAAATATGCATGAGTAAAATTAAGTAAAATCATTTTTCAGTCCTTTGTCCTCAACGAAATAAAAATCTTAATAGAACAATTAATTTGATTAAAATGAATTAATTTCTACTATTTATTGAACATTTGTTAGGTGTTAAATAAGAAAATTATCATTATGTTTTATTGCCCAGCCCTACTTCAAACTGTAAGTGTACCTCTCCAGTGTCTGTCTTCTTTCAGTAAATGGAAAATTACCAATGTCATTGAATTAAAATTAAATAATAGGCATTTCTTTCTAGACAAAGGCATACTACATGCATTAATAAGTTAGACTATATGTGCCAATCAGGCTATTCCATTTAACATTTTTCCTCTACACAAATAATAATGAGAGATTTGATTTTAATGTGCAAATTGGAATCGTTACACTTTATAATCTATTAAACTATAAACTGATCTCTAACCACGTCCTGAAATCAATACATCTTGTGTCCACTTGCTCTTTGAGTTTCATGCTATTAAGCTCTGACATCAAATTGCCTAATAAGCATGTTCATGCAGGTGTAAAGTCGATCTGATGCTTAAAGGTGCCGAGGGCCAGATGTCGTCATAAATGCATTATATTCCCATCAAAGAATTTATGTTGTAGAATTAGAATTTCAAAACAGACCTTTGTGATGTGCAAAGTTATAATAGTAATGAGAAGTGTAGTAATGGACAGATCATGCGTGAACTAGATGAAACTCTTAATATAAATAAAACAGGCTTAGAGAATGTTATGTCTCTCAGTGAAGCAAATTAGAATGAGTGAAACCACATTACCATGACTGTAAATCTGTCCGGTGATTAAACCTTTAGTGTTTGTATTAATAACTGGCAATGCATGGAAAGTTTGTCATATTTTACTTTAATTTGAACGATCATCACCCTTACTTGTCCAATCTATAGAATTATCCACCTCTAAAGTAGACAGTACAATATTAGAAGTGTTTCTGATCTGCAGCAAAAATGTGAAATATCTCTGATGGACTTAATTAGACTGCAGAGTGCATATTTTATTTGAATGTGTTGTCAAAAATGATGTCACTGAATGCACATTACTGTGGTAAAGATATTACTGTGACCTACTGGCTGAGGAAAGATCATGTGTGCTTTGCAATATGTTGCAATATGTTCACCTTCGCGTATTCTCACACAGTAACAGGCCCAGACAGCTTAGTGTTTTGTGTGTGTGTGTGTGTGTGTCTTACCTTGACAGGAGAGATATGTGTGTGTGGTGTGTAGCCATGTATGGCCTCCATGGCAGCAAGGTTTTTGTCACTCATATGAAGCATCTCGGCACTTTTCCCTGGAGCCAGATGTGCTGGACTGTGCTCCAAGGGGGGTGTCTCCTCATCCTGGTACCTGTACTTCTGCAAAAACACACACACACACACACACACACACGGATACAGACAAGGTTGTTAGTCTGAGCAAGTCTCATGTATAAGGAGTGTATTTTATTAAAAAACCTCAAAGGTTGATAATGTTTAAATCACAAATTGTCAGCCTCATTACAGTAACCTTTCATTGATGGCTCATCTCTTTTAACATAATGGTGTAAATGACAAACCACCTTCATCAAGGACACAGAGTAGCATTTCTACTGAGGCATCTTTATCCAAATGTTGGCAATCTATATGCAAATGCCGTGTATCACATAACATGTGTGACGCCTACAAGTGCAAAGTGAATATACCATAGGAGGCCTCAAAATATTGCCGTTGAGCGAAGTGATCATCCTCCACAACCACATGGATCAACCAGAGCCATGACTCATAGTGGCTCTACAGTAGCAGATCATGCAGCTTCTTCCTAGTAACCTTACTCCCCTACCGATATCCCACACCTGGGCAGCTTGCCAGCAGCCCACTGTGTTAGCCACACATGGTAGGTTTCATTCTAGGCGTGATGACACAAAATCTGCACACAGCATTTTCCATCACAAACACATCAGAAGGTGGGCAGCATCACAGTAGAGATCTGCCACACTGTCCTGTAGGTTAGCGCTTGTGTTTTTGCTACAAATCTGTACCCTTCTAAAGCCCCCTGGCCCACGACGTGCTCTGCTGCACTGCAGATGTGAAGCAGCCCATTCTGAAAACGGAGAAATTTGGAGGGATCATCTGAATTTTGGCTGATGGCCCGATGGCCAGCTCTGCCATGCTCCTCTTTCTCTCTCTGTCTTTCTCTCTCTCTCTCTCTCTCTCTCTCTCTTTTTTTTTGGGAGGCAGACGGAGAGGGAGGTGCATTACCGAGCCCCGTCTCAGACAGGCTGCCTAGCAACCAGAGCAGAGCAGAGATTGCAGTGCCACAGTTGGGGCTGCCAGCATCGGTCCTGGATCACATTACACTGAGACAGCAAGAAAGAGAGAGAGTGAAATAGAGATGAAGATAAAGGAGAAAGTGAGGGGGATGGGTAAAAATGAAAAAAAAAAAAAACGTGAAACCGTCAATAAAGGGAAGCAGAGAACAGCAGCATGGGGGTGGACCATGAATAGTTGTTGATAGCACGGTCCCATAATTACAGGTTGATAAGCAGGAAACAATTGATTTTTCTCTGTTAAGCACTGCAGAGGTGGGCATTGCTACGTTAATGTAAACATAGATTAAATATTATGTAACTGTATACCATCAACTACCTATATACAGTGTAATAGACAACTGCCGGTTAATTAATCAATCCTGCCTATATCAGTAAACTCTACAAAGTAAGATTTGTATTAAATGACAGAAAACATTAACATAAAATGTGAATCACAGTTCAAAGCCGCCCCCAGCACTTTGTTCTCCACTGCTTCCCCCTCTCCCGCATGACCAACATTTATGCTGCCATGTTGCCTTCTGTCCCACTGGTGGGGGATGTGACATCAACGCTAGATATGTTTTAACATGTCCTTCTGGAGAGAGGGGTTTACGTGGTTTCCTCTGACCAGTGAATTGTATGATGTTGCCCAGTGCAGCTCGGTACCACAAAAACAGAACTGACAAGCAATCTTTAAGAGTCCTCGATTAATTTATTTGGAGGTGAACAATTACTTTCTTGCTGCTTTTGGAACAGTTAAGTATGATGGGCTTAATTATGACAAATGAAAATACAATGGATTCATGTGAAGTGAAAGGAGCAGCCAACATCAATGAGAGGTCAATTCTGTTCAGTCAATAAAGGGACACTTAACTCCTAGGTATTATCAAAGTTCATTGATGTTTTCCAGCTAGTTAATTACTCATCATTGTGTTCATCTAGTGGTCCAGATATCAATCAGTCCCTAATTAGATGGCTGAAATGAAAACAAGTAGCTCTGACTCCTGAAAACAAAGACCGTGCTCTTCTGCTGGAGATGGTGACACCTTAACGTTTACCGTTCTGATGAGCGCAGCAGCAGTTAAGTGTTTTTCCACACAGGTCCATACCTGCAGCATTTCACATAAGCTACACATTTTCACACTTATTCACACATCATAAAATATTGTCTGATTGTTATGGCTAAAGGCCTTTCAAAGTGCAGCATTTCTTCAATTTGAGATGCACACATTTAAAGCACACATGTGAACATCAGCACTAGTGTAAGGAGACAGCCAGACAAACAAAAATTGCTTTGTTGCAAGGTAATGTTGCACCATAATTCACTTTAAAAAGGAAAAAGATCCTACACTAATATCTTAAAATTGAAAATATTTCCACTGGAGCTATGCACTTGATTTTAGGGTGGTCATATTATGTCTGTCTATTAGCATGGTTCTGCCTGAACTAGTGAATATACATTTTGCTGATGAATTTCTTTTTTGATATTGTTTAATATTGTTCTATGTTATTTGGTTTGAGCTAATATGTGTGCCTCTGTGCCTGCAATATACTGTACTCTTATTTACTGCTTGTATGATTTCAAGTTGCGGGACTGAAAGCCTTAACTTTTATTATACGTTATTGCAGTTAAAGGTTACTTAAAAGTATTGCTGCCTGATATACAATTGAATGATCTGTGCCCAGTTGGGATATGAAGATAAGCACTCTTTTTAAAGGGTGTAAAGTGTGCATGGTTTATAGTAAATGTTTAGTAGTTGTTTTCTTTGGTTGTTCTTCCAATACAGAATATGCACTCTGCGTTCCACTATATGATTAACACAGAGCTGGATTAATACATGCAACAAACATAATATAATATTATCTGTTTCAATAAAGATAATTGGACATCATGTAAATAAAATGTGTTTTCCTGGGGCCCCTTTCTCACAAGAAGGGGGCTTATAATAGCTTGCAACAAATACAATCTACCTCTCATTGTACAACAGCCCACTAAATTACCACTGCAACAAAATACCTCCAGGTGTCTCCGGCTTTATTAGGTCAGTATATCAGTATTGAAGGAATCCAGTACATCTTTAAGGACTTAGCCTGTTGTAAAGGTCAATATAAGGAGAGTCTCCACACTTTGCAGTTGTTGGCCCTCCTGTACTATAATAACTGCAACATTGAGAGGCTGAACAAGCTGTTCCTTTAACGGCTAAATGAGTTAACTTAATGCAGAGCAAATGTCAAATGCTATCTACCATCATCTCGGTTCGTAATTCAAGGATCAAGCTTTTAAATTGCTGTGCATTAGGTAATAGAATGAAAGCTAACCTCACCTCTCAGGCATAGCATTTCCAAGAAATTTAGACTGCAGATGTGTTTGATGTGTAATGTGTTACAGGAAGCATGAGGAGCTCTTCAGGTGTAAATTAAAGGCGGCAAATCCCCGCTGCATTTCCACAGGATTTAAGCTTTTGCGAGTTCATCTATTTGCATTTTCTTTAATGATGATTAATCCATTTTCTTTCTATATTTGGATTTAACAGTTGCTGCTCTGATGAACTCAGAGGGATTTTAATGCCGGGTGCTAAGTCTGCTTGACACTTCACAGCGCTGTCAGAATTAACTATATACTGGAGTTTTTTTGTTGTGTGCAGTACAATACATCTCAGTGAAGTAAATCTGGACAGGTAGATGTGCTTGAATTAAAGCGAATTTGAATTAATTTCATAAAGAGGTGTTTAAATTATGTGCTTAAATTTAACTGCAGACTTGCCACATTTCTCCTATTCAGGCAACTGCTAATGATACATTCTCCCTCTGAAATCAAACCCCTTATTTTAATAATCATCCAGAATACACAAACACTAATTAAATGTCTAAAAATACATAGTTGCAGTTTTTCAGAAATACTGTATCCAGCTCTTTTAATACAGTGACTGACCTTTGTCACACCTCTAATATTTTTACCTGCCACTATTTAGTCAACAATACAGCCAGCGTTGTACCTTTACCATTTTACTCATGCACTTTGTACTTCGCTGCAGTGGTATACATAATTACAAAAGACTCATTGAGACATATTTTAAATGTGTATGTATTCTCCTGTATTACCAGTGACCCAGGCTTTAGCTTTACGTTATTCATCAGTAGAGCTATTTACCTCCCTACACATATTATATGTAGGCCAGAACACCTGCCGGATATTACTGTAGTAGAGCAAACCCACACACCCACCCACTGGCACCTATATAAGAGCCACACACAAGTTGAACTCTTTTTAGTCTGTTTAAAGTCAGACTGATGATGCATTTGCTCCACAACATCATCACTCATTGTCACTTTGACAGAGCACTGATGAGAGAACAAGGTTTGTCCCTGATGGTCATCTGAACTTTCTCTTTTCCACCACAACCCATCAAAGAAAAAAAATACCGTCATTGTTGCCTTCTCAGTTCATTTTCACTCTCCAAACCCCAAACACAGCTCTCATCTCATTTGCATTATCACAACTGCTGCTGCCAGCCAACACCTACCAGTACGACTGGTTTTTTCATGTATATGTAAGTCTCAGAAGACAGAAAAATCTTGTCATCTTCTGCCAATGCTAACGTCAGACTATTCTCCAAGGTGTTTCAGCACAACACTTTGACAAGTGTTAGTATCCTGTAGCTATGTATGCTGCAACAACAACAACTTTTCATTTATCATGGGGCAGACTGCTTAAAGCTTCACCAGGAAGGATTTTAATGGAAGAATCCATCCAGCCTAAATCAAAAACTGGGACTGCAACAAAGGAGAGCTCCTCTCCAGGAGAGTATGTCTAGATTCAATCACTTTGCTCAAAATGTCCGTCTGCTGTTGGGTGTAGGGTTGGGTGGGCTTTCTGTTTATGATTAAAAATAACAACCAAATCAAAGCTTCTACCGTACATGTACAATATGTCAACCACAGAATGGAGGCATGCAGAATGAAGGAAGAGTGGAAATGTATTTACTCATTTATGATCGGTAATTAATTTATTATTATTATAAATCAACTCCAAAAACAGCATCACCGGACTTAAAAAGGTGCACAATATATTTGTGCAGGTGTTTATTGAATGCAGAGGGAACGTGTTTCATTTGGCATATCACCTCGACCATTGTCCTGCAGGGAGATAATCTAGGTGCCCAGAAGCACTGTTTAGATTGTCTAACTCTAACTTTGATGTTAACATGTAAAATTACTTTCAGTGGTGCATATTCTGACGCTCATTACACAATCAACTTAAGACTTTCTCTAAATATAAAACCCCATCAGCGCTTTGGCTGTTGGGCTTTTACCACCAGATGTTAACATGTAAAATTGGGCTTTCTTCACCACCAGAAGGCCGATACTACAACAGTGAAACAGAAAAAGTCATAAAAAATAAATAAAGAAAACTGTTGGTTTTTTTTACTCCCTGGATGCTTAGCACTGTTTTAGATCCTCAACGTTTAGTCTTCCTTACATTTCAGTCTTAAATATTCACTTGTTAATTTATGTTCCTCTCAAATGAGATTCTGAATCTCATTTCTGTGGCATGATTCATCATTGATAAGACCCACACGGATGTATCATCCTCAAATTTAATAACAGATTAGAGTCATAGATACAGTTAATGGTGCCATAGTGGGCGCTTGGCTGCAGTGCTTCTGCTGAGAGTAGTGCAGGGGGGAGGTTTCCATCTTGTCTGTCTGGAGCGTTTTCATAGGAACTTCATGCATATTTGTAAGACATGAAACAACATTTATATGATATGTAGGAAAAAAGTGCAGACCATGTGGCTCGGTTTTTACATTAAACTAAATGAAACTGTGAGGAATACCTAAAATAATGTACCTTTACTTAACCCATACTCTTATACTTGTTCCCCTCACAGGTCTCACACTCACAAAGCTCAGTAGTCTTCATGAT
Source organism: Micropterus dolomieu (assembly GCF_021292245.1). Lineage (NCBI taxonomy): Eukaryota > Metazoa > Chordata > Actinopteri > Centrarchiformes > Centrarchidae > Micropterus > Micropterus dolomieu. The sequence goes on along the minus strand of NC_060172.1, from coordinate 23,416,827 downwards.
TTCATCACCTCCCCCTCTGTCCACAGAAGCATGCACACGCCCGTTTTATGCTGAGTACATACATTTTTATGTATGTTGCACTTGTAGTGTTAACCCTCCCCCAGCTCTCTGTTTTGTCCACACACACAAACATTGAGGCCATGTTAACACACTGCACTGTAAGACTGGTTAATGGTTTCACTGGAAACAAACGTGCAATAACAGCAGCAGTGGGAATTTTCTTTTATCCAGTGATCATCAGCGTTGTTTGCAAAAACATGTCCGAAACAGCTCTTTGGTGGTTCTCTGTACTGCGGTTAGCAAATAACACAAAATAAATGCAATTGTTTCTTATTGGTTATCCATGCAACAAAAAGAGAAAAGTTTTTCTCAAGCACTAGTAAGAAATGAGTCTCAGTACAGATAACATAGCAGTCCTCGTATCAAAAATCAAGATAGCACTACACACACACACACATACACCCACAACCTACAAACAGAAGTGGCTCATTTCATGGATAACGTTTAAAAAAATAGAAAAATATTTTTTTGAATGTAGAGACTGGCCAGGATTGTTGTGGTTCTTTTAGATTTTTGGAGAAAAATGCCGTTTTAAGGTGTGTTCGAACAGAAAGCAACATTTTTGCCTCATTTGCTGTTACCTGTAGCTAACTAACATTGCATGCACCAAACATGTGTGGGATTGTGTCAGTGTGTTTGTGCCCAAATGTGATTTTTGTGATGTCTGTTTCCTTTTTCTTATCGTCTCTCTTTTTCCAAAACAGATTCATAAGACGGATAAGTTGAAAACAGATCGCCTTGGTTCATGAATTTGTGTTCATTTACGCCCAGTCCTTCTGTTCAGTTCACATTCAGTCACCCCTGCATCTAAAATTCTCCTCGAGTTCTGAGTCTGACACCTTAAAGCTGATGATACATGCAGCAACTTTTAGAGCAATGGTGTTAGGCAATGTTGCCGTCAACGGTAATGAGAAAAGATTACTATCGTAATCCCCTTCCCCCACCACTCTGCCACCCGCTCCACCCCACCGCTATCCATTCAAAACATAGCCACAAGCAAGATTGCCCAGCAACATTGCATGGCATGCCCGACTATGTTTTGAACGGCTAATGGTGGGGCGGGGTCTGGCGGGTGGCAGGGTGGTGGGGGAAGGGGTTTACCATTGTAATTTTTAATCATTACCATTGACAGCAATATTGCCCAGCACCATTGCTCTCATCAGCTTTAGAATTTATTTTTTTTTTTGCATTTTATGAACGTTGACGTCATGGAGGGTAAGTTACTTTGATTTTTTCTAAGGTTGAATTTGGAAAAAGGGCTTGTATTGCATATTCAAGTAGCCCACTACCATTTCTACAGCTTTGATGTCCTCAAGGTTTTTTAGTGGTTCACCGTAGCTAGGCAGCCCATGTTGCAATAATATGCAGATTCAATTCTGGTGGTTTTAACATTTATAAAGGATCATGGTGGCCGACTTGAATATTTGAGTTCTTTCAAATAAGCCATGCCAAGTGTCTTGCAGAGAACCCATACGTTCTTCACTGTCATCCCTTCAGTAAGAAACTGTTTACTTTTATGAGCACTATCTCCTTGATTACTGCTACGATTATTATTTCCATGGCTTTTGTAGACAGATACAGTAAGGACCATTTCTGTAGAGATTGTAGAGAGGGATTTTATACTGCTAGTGTGCTACTTACTCCAACAACCATTGCTCACATAAAACCAGCTGCACTATTTGATAGCAGATAAGCTGGGAAGAGCAAGTTGGCAAGGTATATCCAAAACAGATTCACTTAATGCTTCAATCTTAGACTTGAACTGAACATTAGTAAATACCTGCTACTGCACATTGATGTTGTTGCATCTCTCTGAGCTTACTGTCAGAGCTGGGACTCACTGCTCTTTATAAAGCAAGATGACACAAACAGCAGGGCAAAATAGGTCAAATCCATAGGAGGAATTGTGTGTTAGGCTACAAAAACTTGTTACAGTTAAAACCAGTGCTTCACACACAGACTGCACATTGCAGTGCAGCAACACAAACCACCTCTGCTTTGATATCACCTGCTGATTCTTTCTATATCATTACTCTTGATCATGTGATTGGTTGGCTGGTATTGAGTTGTTCCTGTCCATTTCCCAGTAAGGACGTCTGAGAATCCATCCTCAGGGTGAGGTGATGATCGATCTTGATATTGAGATGAAGGCAGACTGATCCCTGGGTCGTAAATCATTCTCTACAATAATAGTGAGTTTCCATTTAAACCTTATCGTTTGTCTAGTGTCCATTGCGTGGCCTTCAACGCAAGCACTGCACTGAATTGTAGCTTGAAGACAAACGTCAACGAGGCAGTCTGTCATAATTAAATGTTGCGAGGCCATCAATGAGCATTAAGCATAAAAGAGCACATTACAGCACTGCTGAACGCTCCCAAACACAAAAAGAGCCTTTTTAGCAACGATCCTGAATTAAAGATCACTGAGAAACTCTGTGCTGGGCTTTGTTAGGAACAAAGGGTACAAACAAATAACCTTGGAGTATTACCTTGGTAAATGACCAGTCAGGGTAGCTATTGTTTCATAGATGTTATAAATACATATATATATATATATATTACATGGCAGTCCTAGAGAATGTAGGGAATAAGAGCAAGGTAGAGCTGGAAATATATACAAAAACTAGGGACAAGATATAGAGGAACAGTACAATTATACCTGAAATAAACAGTGCATCCCAAATGATCTGGTCAAATATAAGCCCACTAATAACAACCCACCATGAGACTTCAACAGACTGCACACAAGCTGCTTGAGGGCTACCAGACCTGCTGGAAATACTGTATGTGTACAGAGCTGGAATTTAGGCATGTTGAAATAATATGAGGTGTAGAAAGTAGAGGCTAATCTTGAAACTTGGGATGATTAGCATGTTTCGAAAGACAGGAGATCTTTTTAACATGTGCTTGAGATGAACTAATGGCCATTATTTGAAGTCAGATTTGTTATAAGCAACATTTCATACTGCAAATCAAGTGCAGTCCATTTTATTTGAGTAGTTAATCCCATTTTGAAACATGCTCTTATTACAGAATAGATGTTTTCCTGTGGAGTTTCATTTCGCTGGTTGGTCATGACGACTGTAGAGACAACTTGAGTCTGTGGGAGGAGAATTTTAATGTTTTCCACCAGGAAGGCGTGGTGTCATAGATGGAGAAACAGAGGAAGAGCCGGGAGGGAGTGAGGCGTGGGGACACATGGGATTATCTGTGCTAGTAATACTCAGCACTGAGCACAGCAGGACCTCCCCTTCAGAAACCCAGAAAGCAAACACCCACATTAATTTTACCAGCGGTGTCTCACAAATATAGAAATTGTTCTCGTCTACCAGACAAAATGTAAAAATAATCACCATTAATGAAATATAACTATGATGTATAGCCTAACTATATGCAGGACGTGAATCCGATTCTAGCAACTAGAAACAACCCAAACCAAAATGTTGGAGCTGAATCAACAAACAAATTATCTGGAGCTCAGTACACATGTACACATCACTTTGGCAAGTGCAGGGACAATGCTTGGCCAGAGTGGACCAGTGTAGTCTGATTTGGCTTTGAAAAGCTAACAGACTAGAGGGCCATGTGGAGGGAAGCTCTAAGCTGGCTGCCATACTGGAAACACCTGAAGCTGGGAGGGAGGGGCATCGGAGATGTGGTGGACAATCAGTGAATGAATGAATGACCACGCTGTCTCTTTGGAGTGAAAAAAGACAGCATCTCCCACTCAACAGTAAGACCATACTGCAAACACACAGCTAAACATAATAGCCTGTTTTCTTCGTTCATAATGAGCAGCTGAGAGCAGCCGCCTGGGTCTGATTCATCAGTAAGCTATAGAAAACAGTAGGGGTACTGTTCATGTTACCTGATTTCAAGCTTGGATTAAGCCTCTGTGGCAGTGTACAGTTCCTCTGATGATGAGTGATATTCAAGTGGCCCTGAGCAATAAATTGCATTTCCCAAGGTCAAAAGCATGCCATTTGCAGGGATGCACAGCTAAATGAACCAATCAGTATGGTGCACCATATGGTTTGGCCCTTACATAACCTGCCTTACAGATAAGGAGACATCTGATGGGGATTGCCTGTTTCATTCACTAAATATCAGTAAACGTTTGTGGTAAGGAATATAGCTTCCACCAAACACAACCATGCCTGCCTGGATGTTTTTGCCTGTTCCATGTAAATCTACTATATGAGCATTAAAAAACCCACCACGCGGTGATGTAAAAGTAATAGCCTGTGCTGTGAAGGCTACTAATGTCTCTAGTGGCTGTGTAATGAGAAAAGCGTGGTCCAAATGAACTACAACTGGCACAATCAAAACGCGCAATTTCTTAGAGAGGCCTCTATTTGTATTTTTTTTTTGTTACCTATTTGTACTAACTATAACCGTCCAAAATGTTCATTCAGATAAACAGTCGCCGCTGCAACCATCGGCTGCTTGCACCCCAGGCTTACCTTGCACCCGAACATGAGAGAAAGGGTCCGGTTGCTGCAGATGACCTTACACTGGCACATGACCGGCGAGAGACACTTTAAATTCCTGACCGGCAGAGACATCAGTCCAACGCCTCACACCAGACGGACAGCACAGACCGGAGCTCGTCGGTCCGCCGCCACTCGCTCAGAGCAACGATACACTTATTAAACTGGAGCCGCGGAAGCTGAGAAGGAGGAGGGGATGGGGGGGCGGTCGGTGATTGCCGGTTAACAGGCAATCTGCCCGGATAAAATGTGACCGTGGCTGTGGACGGGTCCAATAGACGTGTTTTATGCAACTTCAGATCCTGCATGTTTGTCACGTTTAAAACGTCGATAGGTCACTTTAGGCCTACATGTTGTCCAAATAACACTGGCAGCATCAGTCATCCTTTAGACTAGTCTCTCTCTCTCTCTCTCTCTCTCTCTCTCTCTCTCTCTCTTCTCTTTGATTGACCGTAAAATGTGTACTCAACGCGCAGCTGGAATTTTAAGGAAAAGCAGTGAAAAGACTATAGAGAAACCTGGTAGGCCTATCTATTTCGCCTAGCGGCAACATGAAGATAATATTGGTAGTAATAATAAAGTTAAAACACACAAACGCACGCACGCACGCACGCACACACTGATCTGAAGGCAGTGGAAGCTTGGAAATACTAAATGGCCACATCAAACTGCTTCACCACCCCATGTTACAGCGTGATTACTGCGCCCCCTGTTGGATATTTAAAAAAGTGCTCGATGCGCTGTCCAAGGTGCTGAAATGTTTCAAACCATAGGACAGCGCTTGACGGCTACACAATGTCCTCATGTATCTGCTTGCCGAGCGTCACACATCAACACACTTACACAAGGTTATTGCCAGTGTCATGTCTCTGTCATCTTGCAGCTTTTTGATAAATTAGCCCAAATACCACAAGTGAACCTTCACAACAAGCACATACAGGCATGCTGATGTGTGATCTGCGTGTACAAAAAAAAAATTCACTCACAAACAATGAAATGAAATACAGTACAGTACAGTACTTGATTTTGTTGTATCAGCATTTTATCACTACTTTTGAGTTGTTTTAGAGGCAGGACCACTCATCATAGAAACTGTTAAAAGAGTTTAAACTAGGAAAGAATGTTTAAAAGTTGACTGAATAAAAGTTGATACATTTCTCTGAAAGTACACAGTTACATTTCCAATGTCAAGCTTTGTTTTTTAATCAGTTTAATTGATTAAAATGTTATCCGAACAGTTATTTCGGTGAAAAGTTGCTTTTTCACTCATAGAGCTGATGTGAGTGAAAAAGTTATTAGCTGAACTATAAAATATGTTGAGATAACTGTTGCGTGTTATAAGTAACTTAAATAGAAATTATACCTGATGATTTTCCTGTAATAATTTGTTTGGTCTGATCTCAGGGAACAAATACTTGATCTATTAATAGAATTTGTTACAAAACTGAAGTTAATACAAACCTTATATACATATGTATTTTCCAGTTTAAAAAAATAATTAAATAGTAGTATTTTGATAGGAAGGTACATAAGAGAACCAGCAAAATCAAAGCAGGTAACATCCTTTTCTCCATATCATTATGTCTTAAATGCTTTATGTCTTTCACAAGATGATTGTCTCATTAGTTCTCATGTGTGTTTTGTTTCTCTCCACTCCTGTGTGTGATTGTGCTGACATGGTGAGCCCACAGGGTGGAGTGAGAGAACCAGGTAGGCTAGATTTAAATATTGTGCATTCATCTCAGGACCGACTGCGGCGCAAGGCTCAACGCTCCCGGGTGACGTCAGCATTAAATCGAACACACAGACTATTCCAAATACATCAATGTACTGCTGCTAATTTTTTAAATGAAATGGTAACTGTAGTATCACACAGAGTGTTGGGGCTACCCTGGGAAATCTAGTGTCACTTTCTCTGGAAAAAAATATTATTTACAGTTAACTCAGAGGCCAGAGAAAGCAGTATGTAAATCAGTAGATGAACGCAATATTAATACGATACAACTCTGTGAATAAAAAAGCACCCTGTACAGTAATATGTTTTCCAGAAAAAAATAAAATAAGCATCTACACACCTAAATTGTCCTCAGTCTTGATCATATGTGTGTAGTCTGATTCACATTCTCCTTTTAGTACTCTGGATGTGTGATGTTTTTCTTTACAATTTGGTCTAACTTTATAGACTTTGACTCTCATCTCTGATCACATATGAACAATGAGGAGACCTTTAAAACCCACAACAGTTACCATGGATATTGCTTTCTAAAAAAAGAAAACTGTCCAGCAGTGAGTGTACTTTAATAAGGGACTCTGGCATTGATTGTTCGCTGAAAAAGACTGCAACCATGAGTAACAGATTTGCAACAGGCCACCGCTCCACACAGGGGTGGTTCTACACATTTCCCACCTACTCTCCCCTACTCCTCTTCAAAATACATCCACACAGTGTCTCTTTGTGTTCCCCTTAATTGATCTAACTATGAAAATAGGACCAATGTCTCATCTAATCAACAAACTGCCAAGACAAGAGTGATCCTTTAAATTAGAGGGTCTAAATTGGAGGATAACAATCATTAAATAAAGGAAAAGTGTCAAAATCTGTGAATATAGTTTATTAAGTTAATATTCAGTTGACATTTAAATTTGGAAATATGGTCTTTCATAAAAAATAATGTTCATCCTTTTTTGCTACTGTAATTGTCTATTTGATTTATCTGTTGACGGAAAATGCACCGAAACCTCTTCAGATCTCAGTCCACAGAGCTCTGACGTGTATATAAACAGCAGGAGGGAAGCCATGTCAGCTATGTTGCCTCTCACTGGTTTCAGAAGAAACACAGTTGTCCCAGACGTTCCAATGAAAGGCTTTTTTTGTTTAACCAGCCTGTATCTGGGATTGTACTGTATACAGCAGATGCTTTTCTAAATTTGAATGTATACATCTTTATGCATTTAAGTGGAAGCATTTTACTTTAATTCAAGCAGCTTTTTCAGGCAAGTGATACGTAAAGATGGATATGGCTAATACTGTCTATAATTATCATAGATACAGTATAATTTCTATGGTGATCATACACTGTAAGTGGCTTTCCCCTTCCACTATAGCATTATGTAAGCGTGGGAGTCAGATGGAAACTGAACTGTGGTGTACCAGTGTTGAGTATAGCATTAACATCCTAATACTGCATTGTGTGTGAGGGAGAGAGAGAGAGAGAGAGAGCGAGAGAGAGAGAGAGAGAGAGAGAGCGCGCGCGCCCCAAAAGAGCCGTAGTGTTTCCATGACAATATCTGCAGGGGGTGGCAGATCCCTAACAAATAGTCCACTTGCCAGCAGCATTTGGTCACCGTATCTATAAGAGGACTGCTTATGTCACGGGTGTATAGTATAAAAGTAGGTGCTTCATGCTACTAAATGCGACACCAATGATGCCAAGGTTCTCTGAAATACACAGAGAATATAAAGAAGCACTGTGACTCTAAGAGCAAGCTGCCAGTGCTGGCATTATTCACCACTGTTATAGCAGCTCACCGAGCTTTTGAGTGCCAGAAACTGTGCTAAGCCTAATACACTGTATGTTGAACCAGATGTGCCAAAATGAACATTTTCTCATCATTTAGCCCTTCTTAAAATCATGTTATTATCAGTGGCTGAGAAATCATATCATTAACGGTTTACCTTCACATAAGAGAAAAAGAAATAATTTAAAGTCAGATCAACTTAAAAATGTAATTTGGACTGTATACAAACTGATAATACGTATATGATCCAGAGTCAGAGAAATTCATTGATGCCTTTTGTTGTATATCTCTTCACATTTGAGTACTGGATGTCAATGGTTTAAGATAGCTCAGTTCATTTTTTAGATGTGTGTGGGATCCGTTCCACACACATCTAAAAAAACTTCAATAAATAGCCCGGCTGTTATTTTTTTCAGTCACTGAACTCACACTGCCTATATTTGGGACAGGTATCTATAAGGGACAGGCTTTAATTCCTTTCCCACAAAACTCTTGCTTAGCAAAGATGATAACTAGGCTACTAACAAATTATATTATTAGTTTATTTTACCAGTATGAATATTACGGTACTTGTATGGCTATTAAATAACATAACTTTAATGCTCATGGTTTCTTTAAATTTAACTGAACAATTGAATTATGGAGAATCTAACTGATCTAACGATTTGTAGCATGTCCAGTTTTAACATTTATATTTGTATGTGAGATCTAAGCAGCTTAGAACTTCTGAAGTTGAAGTGACAACCCGGTGGGCTTTAAGAGGTTTTATACATCCAAAGAACTTCTGTAAAAAAAACCCGACCTGGTTAATTGAGAACTGCGTATATTTGTCAAAACCTGTAGCCACACCAGGCCAGTAAAAAGGACAGGTGTCTAATTGGGACTAGTCTTTTAATTGATGTTTTACGGTAGTTTTGTCAGATTAGCCAGCCTTAATTGGAGAATTGGCAACTCTGCATAACTATAATATTAACCCCAAAACTATACCATGCCTTTATGGATCTATGGAAATAAATGCTTCATCAGTAAGGACTGGCATGTTGCTTTGCAAGGAAGTATCCCATCTTTTAGTGAAACGTTAATGAAAATGCAAAACTGAATGTAGCTTCTTAATGGTTTGTTACAACCTTCATGTTAAGCCCATATTTTTCCACATCCTTCAGTGTCTCTTAAGAATGATGTAGAAATTCAATCCAATTCTGACAGCAATAAAATGAGTAACAAACACAACAGTTTTAGACTACGTCATTTGAGGACAATATGTTTTGCTGTCTGCTCTCTCTCTCTTTCCCCCTCTCTCTCTAAACAATTGATGTACAAACATGACTGTGATGCAGAAATGATGCGTTTCCACTCTATTATCAGGTTTGAGTGCAGCAAATTCAAGCTTCAAAAATTGTCTTCCTTATTTTTAGTTTGGGTGTCCTTTAGCTGCATTCATGTAATCCTACACTGTATCGGTAGACAAACCTATAGAGAAATTTTACACTGATTGTATTCATTGGCATTTCACTCTTATACAACAAGCCTCCAGTCTTCAGCTTTCTATAACCTCCAGCACTCGGCAGCTTTGACACTGAAATAGTCTAACAAAAGTGCAAACACAACCGGGATTCTCCCGAGGCTCTGAGACTGCTTCAGCTCTACTGACTAGGAAAACACCCTAGGTGAGAATTATAGTATTCACACCTACACAGAACCTGCTATATCGGATTTCTCTTGGCTTGAATATCTGATTTCACCTGCTTTACTAGAAAATGTTGGTCTGTCTGTTAGATAAAATGCATCTCAACAAAGTAATGTGCTCTTGAAATTTTCAGGAAAAGATAAGTTGAATTCACCCTTCCTCATTTCCCATAGGTTCCTCAGGGATTTATTCTTCCTAGTAAATTAACAAAACAATGTTACACCCAAAACATGGACACCCTGGGTGCAGGTGTAACAGCTGTAATCCAAGGTTGCTCTACAAGCAAACCGTAATGTTTCACATCTGATAATTCTGGTTCTGTCTCTTGCAAAACCATCCAGTTAATCCAAATTTTACATGCCAGAATGGAGTCATCACCCACAGTGATAACTTGGAGGAATGCATTATACATGAAGTATGGTGCGCATGTTGCACCTTCAACACACTTCAAAAGGCACAAGATCGATTAGCATGGGAATGCCTCATTTTTCTACTTTTTGTAGCTGCAGACATACTTAGAGACAGTTATTAAATGGTTAAATTGAGCTCTTGGGGATAATTATCTGCACCACCCTCAAATGGGATGAGAACACCATAATCATGAAAGCTAACAGACGATCTTCCTGTGATAGGCGAAGAATGTCTCACAGCAACTACTGGTCTAATTCTATACAGCCTTCATCTCACTTCCTCTATCACAGTCTTGTTCTGCTGTGCCTCCTCCCACACTAAAGACAACCACAGTGTGCTGTCCACAGTACTGAGACAATCCTGTGCCAGCTGTCCTCCATCTGAGACTTATACATGTATAATGTGAAAAAATGTGGAAGAAGGACCACTATGGACTGTCTACTCCATCTCCAACATGTACCAAAATCTGTCTATTGTAAACCAGAACCACCCACCAGCTAGAAAGCTTTCTCTCAGCTATAGCTGCCACCATGTGCCTCTACATCTTTTCTAACCTCAGAACATGCTACCACAAGGGCTGACTGTATGCTGTATGCCAATATCAAAGCAATTTTATTGAACTTCAAATCAAATTCATTCAAATTCAATTTCATACAAATAGAGTTTAGATTTGTGATGTAATGGGTAATTTGAAATGCTATATGCCTACTGTTTGTTTTTTTTGTTTTTTTACTTTTGCTTCTTTAATTTAGGCTACATTTCATCATTTTGATCATAGCACTACTGTATTTAGTAGATGTGTTATGTGTGGTTGTAAAAACCTTATGCTGCTTTATTTTGCCAAATCTAATAACTGCCACCATGTACCTTAGCCAAATCCAGATACACACTGCAGATGTCTTTTTGTGAGCTAACATCCTAGCACTAGCCAAATGTCTTTTAAAGGAACACATTTTCCATGTAGCCTAGTCTTTCCTTTAGCACTGACAAGCTTTGCCATTTTTTCTGTAGCAGCTGTAGCAGAAACGCTCACTTGTACCCTCGACTGCAGTAGTAGTAGATGGTGGCCAGACTGCACTTTGGTTGTTAGTTTAATGGGATAGTTTGGGTTTTTTGAAGTCAGGCTGTATGAGGTGCTTATAGTCTCTAGTCAGTGTATTACCTGCAGTAGATGGTGGTCAGGGTACCCCCAGTTTGGAGAAGCAGAGAGTTGTACCGACCCGGAAGCCAAGAAATGTACTGCTGTGGACAGGGCTAGCAGCCAAAAGTATTTAAGCCACCTAAAAGAATGCCCAGTGAAAAAAATCAACTTGTACGCTATGTGAAAAAAATCAGGTGTACGCAATGTGTTTTACCTTTATTAGACATTTTACAACATGGTTGTATAATGAGATAAAATTTGTAGTTCCTTTTATGCTACTCACAAAGCAAACAAAAATTATAAAAATAATTTACAGAAGTAAACTGTTTTGCATGGTGCAGTGCTCAGGATGGATGTAAGAGTCTCTGAAGTGTGGTGGCAGCAGACACTTCTGTATCTCTTGCCAGACAGTAGCAGGGTGAACAGGCTGTGGTTGGGGTGGGTGCTGTCTTTTAGTATCCTTAGGCAGACACCTCACCTCACCGATATCACTAATGCTCAGGAGATGGGACCAATGATCTTCTGAGCAGTTTTAATCACCCAACGCAGAACCCTCTGGTCCTGGCCAGGGTTTCGCATACATTGATTTATTTGTGGCGACCCGCCACAATATCAATGCTGACCACTACATATTGATTGTCGGTTTCTTTTTACTATTTAAAATGGGTAAACTCGTATTTCATATATTTCTCAGCCCCCCTCTTGTGCCCTCTCTCTGTCAGAACACAAGAGCCGCTTTCATAGAGAGAAGCAATATAAGCGGAATGAATATCCGCAAATATGCCGCATATGCTCATTCATACTAAACCAACGTATGCGGCACAATTCTTCAATCATGTGTGCTTTCACATAGCGATCCCTCTTTTTGGAACCAGTGGCGTAGAAAAACACCATTACCTGTAATACAACATGCCGGCTGTGGCCTTTCACAAATACATTGTACCGACTCTGTTACTACCAGCATTCCAGGCTCAGAGGCGGTTCAAATTGGACCCCCCTTTCTGGCTCCATACCGTTCATACAGTGCGGTGAGCCAGCGGTGCAGAACTCATGCGCTGAATCAATCCGGAGTTGAATAGTATCATGAACACTAATGTACATATTTGTCCAAGACTAATGCATTTAAGTTAACTCTAACTCTATGTTCTGAACACAGCACTGTCAGTCTCGGAGACCCACCTTCAAATAAGTTAATAGATAAATAAATAAGTTATTAGCAAGCAAGGAGCCTAGCTATAACTATGTTAACCTTAGACTACAGCTGGGCCGTCTAGGTTAGCTTGCAGTACATTACTGCTAGTCAAGATCAACTGCTCATCCCCCCTCCTCTCCCCCCTGCGCCACAGATACACTGTCATTCTGTGGGAAACACTGATGGTTCTTGCACATCCCATGCCAGCTGGTGGTGTCAGTCAGGATGCTTTCAATTGCTCCTCTGTAAAAGTTAACAAGAATTTGGTACGGAGTTTAGCCTTTTTAAGAAATACAGCCATCCTTGGTTGTACTAACACTGAGCAGTAGTTTTTTCTCTGTGCACCACTCTTCAAGATTATCAAAGTATCATCGTTGTTTGAAATACGGCTAATGATGGTGGTGTCGTCCGCAAACTTCACAACAGAGTTCTCTCCATGTTGGGGGATGTAGTCGTACAGCGTGAACAGGATGTGGCTGAGCACACGGCCCTGGGGGCTGTGGCATTGAGCACTAGAGTGGAGGAGGTGTAGCCGGTAATCCAAACTATCTGGGGTCTGTTTGTGAGGAAGTCCAATATCCAGTTACATAGTGTTGTATTTAAACTCACAGCCCCATTTCAAAAATCCTGAACTGGTTGTCACAGAGGTGCCACACATCTGCAACACTTAACTCTATAGATCGATGATCTAAGTCGATAAGAGCTACTTTGTTTACTTTTGTGCATGTTGTTTCTTTCCAGAAATATGGCATTAAATTTGACTGCTCCTGTTGCTCTGGTGTTGACTGCCAAACAACTCTGTAATATAAATGTGAAGTTGTCATTATGAATTGCTTCACTGATGGAGTCAAGGCAGCCAAAAAGCATTTGGTGAACAAAGCATTGTGTGCTGGGGAAGAATTGTGTGACGTATTTTAATTACAATGGGCTTGCAAGCTGAAACTGGTCTGCACCTCGCTGCGTGGGCTTTCTCAAGGTAAGCAGTTGCCTCACTCTTTTAACAGAGTAAAAGTAGACTTTTTTTGGAGCCATCTCTGATGATATGCAACAAAGAGACTCAGACCACCACGGTTTGGCTCGGCATGTAGCAAGCACAGCAGGGTATCCGTCTGGTCAGCAACGGCATCGCTTCTAGCCAGGATGATAAAAACAGAGCCACCGGTGCCAACAGGTAAAGCTGACAGAATTAGCAGTATTTATGTAGTAGTCAACTGAGTCAATGCTTCTGTAATGCAACACTGTTTTTATATGGACAACAATATTAAATATCTTTTTCTATTATGTCTGCTAAATATTGCTAGCAAAGCTGGCAGACGGAAAATGTTATTCAAGTAATAGCAGTAAACTGCCTGGCTAGCAGTAACTTAAGAGCACATATTAATTAACGTAATAATTATAATTACCCAGTGTGCTAAGTAGTAAGCAATGTTCGGTTGAATATAGGCTGTTAACACAATTACAGAAACGAGGATGAGAACTGCACAATAAAATGCATTGCTTCTTCTTGAACTGGTAATAAGTGAAATTATCTGCATTTAAATCTGACTCTCATGGTCAGTTGGTCAAGTCTGTTTTTAAGTTTTCTGCAAATGTGCAAAATTACCTCCGCAGAAGCCTGATTCATGACGATACACACAATCCATGCTATTGGCTGATCGTATACTTTAGACTTTGCCCTCCCATCACCATCCCCTTTAACTAATTGGTGATAGCCAGTCACATGGCCCATCAAACTCATTGCAAAGTTATAAAACAGCAAGATGTTAAAACATCAAGCAGCTTCTCATTAGAGAAAGGACAAACAGTAGTCAGTGGGTGCAGCACAAATGATATGTTCTATATTACAGTGTTGTGACACCATTACTGACAAAAAGAAAGAAACAATTTGTTGTAGTGTTGACATGTAGTCATGATAAGAAACTAATAGCCCAATTGAGGTACATTTATGATTTGTGATACTGGGCTATACAAATACAAATTTACTTGACTTGAATATTTCACATTCTGATTCTGACTAGTCAAGCGAGAATATCAAGGGATCATGTTGCCTTAGTAGTTGTATTGATAGGACATTGACACATTTGTGTGTGTGTGTGTGTGTGTGTGTGAGCACATTGGATTTGAAATCAGTATGAGGTTAAGGTGATCTCTCTCAGGGAAGTAAAATCACGGGGTTTACATCCATATCAAACAAATTTAACTAAACTCATCATATGTGATTGAATTTCCTTTACAGTCAATGACTGGTATGTCCCATAGACCTCAACAGACACTTGATATCTTCCCTGGCGATGCTCTGACAGTCCTAGATTGCAGCCATCTTCACTTCCCGCTTGTATTGTTTTTTTTTGCCTTCAGTTTGGTCCTCCACAAATTAAACACTTGTCAGGTGACTCGGCCATTTAAGAACGTTACTGTCCTCTTCTGGTCTGGCTGAATGTTAAGGACCACTGTCCTGCTGATAAAGCAGTGGTCTATGATTTCTGATTTGGATATTTCCACATTCATCCTGCTGCTGCTGTCAACGTGGGAATTATCAATGAGCTCAAGTGTGAAGCCATACACACCCAAGCCATGACATTACCTCCCCTCTGTTTGACAAATGAGGTTGTATGCCTCGGGTTATGAGCTGTTTCTATTTTTTTCACTCTTTCATCTTTCCATCACTCTGGCTCAGGTTGATCGCTGCCTCATCTGACCATGACACTTTGATCCAGAACTCTCATGGTTTCCTGGAGTCCTTCATGCAAACTGTAACCTTCTGAGGTTAGCATCTTCTAGTGAACCTGCTGAGGTGGGGTGGTACTGGTGTAGTCTTATTTTGATTGTTGTACCTGACACACTTGTGCCTCGATCCCAGAGTTTGTTCTTGATCTGTTGGACAGCTGTAAAGGGTTTCATCCACTGTACTGGTCTTCCCCTATGTAGCAGGTTGTTCGCAGTTGCTGAAGTCATTAGTGCAATACAGGCTCTTATTAAAGGTTCTCTGTGGAGTTTTAGACGCTGTGGAGCTGTTTCTATGAGTGGTTCCATCTTTTGTTGGACATGCACACCCGCGCAGGTCACGTGATACACAGCCCTACAAATGGTGTCACACTATTTTACTGATCAACAGGTGGTGGTGTTGCAATGCTCCAAAAAAGACTGGAAAGAAGTAGACTGCAAGCTAATAAACTTGGATGTAGACAATGGATTTAAACTACTACTACTTAAATTTGGAGTGCTCACATATTCAAGCCTTTATGGTAAATCCAGTGAAACGGCCCAGTGCGAGCTGACAGGCAGGTTGGCGACTTTATCCTGTCATTTTCTCTCTTTACAAAGACAAGTGTTACAGTATGAGAGTCCTACCTAAAGAGAGGCTGTGAAATCTTCATGTTACGCAATATGAAAACCACATACAACATTATTTATCAAATTGGGTCGGGCTTGATGAATTTAGCGCGAGGAGGATACACATGTGACAACGTCCGGTTTTCAAAATAGGGTGTCTATCCAGTATGGAAAGATTAATTGGATTATATTCACAGAAAGTATAAAACATATTACATATATCCATTAAAAGTAAAAACCACCACAACAATAAACTGTTAGGGAAATTACTCATTCTATGTTCTGATTTTTTAGGGTTGCTGGAAAAACACTAAATACATTTGTTGAGTTTTGTTGCTGTTTCATCGTTATAGCTATACAATTGGTTTATGATCAAATACTTTACTAGAGCATAACATTATTTACAAGAGTACAAAGTTCTTCATAGATAGCCTCTTAATTTTGCACCAAATGAATGCATTTCACTTTAAAATGTACAAAATGTTCATGCCCCCGGACTTCCCCCCTAGAGGGTCCGAGGTCCACCGACCATAGTCTCTTAAAATCCTGTGGGAAACCCTGCCTCATGGATACACAAAATGAGTTTTGTTGAGTAACACTGAATCACTGGGCACTTTTGACATACAAAATGTTTTGGCTACAACAATGATTTATTGTGTTTGTTCAGCCTTATGTTGGCCTTCTTCACCTACTTACTTTACTGACACATTTTTAGTCTTCATGTTGAGAGACAACAATAGACCCTAAATGCAAATGTCATGACTAGAATCAACATTGCAACCAGACTACTAAAATTAGAACGGCATCTGATGAGGCAAAACCGTGTTGTATATTCCAGTAAAAACTAATGATTCTCATTCAGAGCCAGACAATATAGTGCAAACCAGTGTACACACACACATACACACATAAACACAGTGGTTTCTGGCTGTGGAAATGCATTAAGTGGCATCTTGGTGCCATAAGACTCAACCAGTCAAGTACACGCTCATCATGTCTACTCATCCCTTCTTACCCTACTGTCTGTCCCTAACCCTGATGTTGATCAGGGTTGCTTTTAACCCTAAAAATTAAATGATCTCTTTCAAAGTGACGACTGCTGTTTTTCTCTAAGAGAAAAGAAGAAGAGAACTGGGCTTGTGTCCCAGCGTCCTCACAAGGATAAAGGTGCATAAAAATATGAATTATAATCAATATATTGACAAAACCTATCAAAAGACAGAATAAAACCGTTGCATATACAAATCTATAGGGCTTTAAATCAACAAGTCTGCTAGAGTTTTACTCCTTCTGCGTGTCTTAACATGCTCACTGGCACATACACACCCACATGTGCCAGGCCATGCTCATACGTAATACCCAAAATGAATGAATAAACCTACTCAGATCATACGTATAAAGAGAGCAAAAAATTCCTCATACACACATTTCTGATTAATGTGTGACAGTCGAGGAGATTGCAAGCATGTTCGATGTGATATGAACAGATGTAGATGCAGACCTCCCCTAAACCTGCCAGAACGACTAGCAGACTTTAAGCTAACATGCAAAACAGAGGCAGCAACAGAGAGATGGAAGGAGAAGAACGACATGAACAGAGAGGTGAATTTACCTACCACACACGGGCAGAGGGAAGGGAGCTTAGTGCGGCCCTTCATGAGCGAGAGACAGAGGAAAAACAGCCTCCCAGACACCCGCAGTAGAGGAGGAGAGGGATGGGGAGAAAGAGAGAGAGAGAGATGGGTGGCTGGGGAAGGGGAAGGGGAAATAAAAAAGAGGGAGGGGGAGAGAGGGAAGGGGAAGGGGGGGGGGGCGTCGTAGCAGAAAAGGAGAGAGAGTTTTCCTGGAAGCCAGAGTTGTTGGTGTTGGATATATCTTGATGTTAAAGGCAAGGGTCTGAATAGAGAGGACTGGCAGCCTGCTCCAGCCGTGACTCATAAAATATGTTTGTCACTGCTGGTGAGTGAGGGAGGGGAGAGAAGGAGATGTAGAGACAGACAGTAAACCTTGTATATTATTTTATTTTTCTTCGCTTTTTATGAAATAAACAGTATGCTTCCATCTACGCTGCTCTTTGCTCTCTCTCCCTCTTTGATACACAGCCACACGCGTATACATTAGGAAGCATCACATAAAGGGAAAATATTATGATGATGATTTAAAATGAGGAACATTTTGACACAGATATCTCTGTTATGCAATCATTATATAATTACATATTTATCCCTTTGCAGCTAGTGTTTTAACTATAGCCTATATGTTCATTTCTGAGGCGCAAATTCACATAATTTGCCATCATGTTTGTCTTGACATTGTCCTACAAATTGGTCACTCTGGAAGCCTGTGGATATAAAATATCAGCTTATCAAGGGTGCTCCATAATGACCCTGTGGATTTGCATATTCCAGAAACTTCTCATGAAACACTGAAATTATCTATTGATCGTTTTAGTTGATTGCTTGTCATCTATTAAGAAAAACAATGCCAATCATTTGCTGGTTCCAGCTTCACAAATGAGGCTTTGCTTCTTTTGTCAGTTTAAATTTGAAAACCTTGGTTGGACAAAACAGGTGATTTGACAATACCATGGGCTCTGGGAACTTTTTCACCATTTTGTGATATTCTATTTATTAAACGTTTATTATATATTAAAAATCAGGAATCATTTGTTGCAGCTCTAGTTGTAATTTTGATTACAACTAGAGCTGTTTTGAGTGTTTCTTCTAGCCAGCTCAAATAAAAACTTTAGCTTCAAGTTGTTACCTTGTGTGTAAATTGTTTAGTTCTTGGACTTTGGTGCAAATGGTATCCTAACATCGACTGCTGTACTTTCTCCCCTTTACACTTACACATCAGCTTAACACAGTCTTCAACAAAAAGATAAAAGCAAAAGGTGTTACAATAGCTATTCACCATGTTGAAATGGGCAATAAATGATGATTTATTTCTGCAAAAACGTCAGGCATCTCTACATGATGATACCCAAAACACTATTTAAGGAAGTTGTGTTAGGATGTAAGATTTCATATTTAGCATGTCAATGATATCACATGAAAGGCTAATTATTATTGTGAAAAGAAAGTGTATCTATATGTGTTTTACACTAAACATTTGTCATTCAAGAACTGATGATATAACTATGATTTATTTTCTATGTTGATTCGACAAGCATTCGATAAGGTAGCTTGTGTGAAATAAGTAATTCTTACAAAGCTATGGTAATAATTGCACTGAAGTCTCACTCAAGGAGAAAGATTGTTTTTAGCAGGAAGATGACGGTGGAAAGGAGTCAGAGTTGGAGAGAGGAGTTTGTTGGAGTAACGGAGGAAATAAAGTCTAGCTAGCAGTTCCTCCATGTACACAACAAACTCTACTCCTTCATTTCTGCCGACGTCTTCCTGCAACAACTCTCACACTTCAGAATGAGAATTGTCCTTGAGCGAGACTTCTGTTTCCTGCTAAAAACAAATGGCGTCAGCGGGGGTTACTCGTAGGAATCCTTACCATGATGTTGTCAGACACCTCATGTAATAGTCTGAGCCCATCTGTGGCAAAATAACCACTTTTTATGGACAGGCACCGCAGCCATCTATTGCACGGATTCCAAAACTTATTAGCTTTTTCAAAACTAGGGATGCGACGAATATTCGGCCACCGAAATTAATCGGCCAGAAATAGCAACAAAAGCACTTTCAGTGTTCGGCCTGATAAGTCAAAAGGCCGAAGAAATTTTACCAAACATTTACGGTGACGTGTCAGCAGTGTGGAAGCATTTTAAAGCGTCTGAGAAAGACACAAAAATTAGAAAAGGCAACAAATGGTCTGAACTGCTTTGAGTGTTTCTGTCACTAATTTGTGAGAAGGCGATTAAGCTAGCCGCAACTAAATTAAAAGTAAATTGAACACATGTAATTTACTTTACCTGATCCTCTCTGGCCTCGGACCCACCCACCATACTCACTACAAATCCTGTGGGAAACACTGATTAAAAAAATTGTAATTATTAAAAATCACTATTTAAATTATGCAATGGTAAAAAAGCAAAATAAATGGAAAATAATTTGAACGTACTTGTTCAGTATTCAGCAAAATCAGGTTTTATCAAATGTAAAAATAGGGATTTTTGGGACAAGTGCACTCCACAAAAACTCAGAATGTGTTGTTTTACAAGATATATGATGCTAAAATCAGTGATAGCAGCCTACAGGCCACACAAACTTCAGTGCTCAGTACTACTAGTACTAGTTGGGCCGGATTGTAGTAAACCTTCTATAATGATCCAGAAATCAAAGCTTCTCTTGAAGTACACTTGTTGTTAGAGTTGTCCTCTTTCACTAGAATTGCTAGCTTAGAGACACTTGAGCCATCCATACAATATTAACATGTAATTTGGTCACACAGCTAATTTAATCAATATTGTCAGCAGGGGCAATAAAATTCTGGACCCTGAATATAGGCATTCTCGATGGGCCCCTCCATGCATGAGGAGTCCAACACCCCTGATTGTCAGTATTTTAACACACACATATTATAAATATAATTCTGCATTCACTCTGATCCATATAGTAAAGTAGCTTAAATGGCGTCATGATGGGTGTATTTGCGTGTAGTTCCTTCTCCTTCCTTCTTGGGCCCTGTTTCTTTCTGCTACATGGCTGTATTAAAGGAGAAGCACAGTTGAGCGAGGGAATAAACAGAGTAAATGCACCATGACCCCATTGGGCTGTTTTACAGTGGACTGCTATCGGGTGATGGATGGGTTATGACACCTGCGGAGGTTAGGCCTAAAGTCCTCTGGACCTCAGCGACACACTGAGCTGTGGCTTCTGCATCAGCTTCACTGTCTGTGACTAAAGACAACTGGAGCACGTCGTGACATTTCCATCTGGAATGAAGCCTGTACTGTTAGAACAGTGTCAAACGCTGCGTAACCCGCGGATCCAGCCGCATAAGACCCAACATTAATTTTCTATTCTCCGCATTCATGAGCATTCTCTGCTGCCGCCTACACAGAGGTCATCCTCCTACCTGCACACTGTGGGCTTCACATTATCAACACCCTTCAAAGGCAGGGCTCTCTCTCTCTCTTTTCCTCTCCTCTCTCCCTCCTTATGTCTCTTCTCCTCTCCTCTCCCCCTCCCTGTCTCTTCTCCTCTCCTCTTCCCCTCCCTGTCTCTTCTCCTCTCCTCTCCCCCTCCCTGTCTCTTCTCCTCTCCTCTCTCCTTCCCTATGTCTCTTCTCCTCTCCTCTCTCCCTTCCTATGTCTCTTCTCCTCTCCTCTCTCCCTTCCTATGTCTCTTCTCCTCTCCTCTTTCCCTCCCTGTCTCTTCTCCTCTCCTCTCTCCCTTCCTATGTCTCTTCTCCTCTCCTCTCCCCCTCCTTGTCTCTTCTCCTCTCCTCTCTCCCTCCCTATGTCTCTTCTCCTCTCCTCTTTCCCTCCCTGTCTCTTCTCCTCTCCTCTCTCCCTTCCTATGTCTCTTCTCCTCTCCTCTCTCCCTTCCTATGTCTCTTCTCCTCTCCTCTCTCCCTCCCTATGTCTCTTCTCCTCTCCTCTCTCTCTCTCCCTTTCTCCTTTCATCTCTATTCTCTCCATGATGATACCCCTGCCATGTTGTCATGGCAACAATCGGGCCCTGATTGCTTGGTTGCTAGGCAACTGACATCACCTATAAGAGGAACATGAAGATGCGAAGCCCGAGACAAACAAATCACACAAAAAGATATATGTGCTTGTACATTACTGTGTTGTGTATGTGTGTGTGTGTTTCCCACGCTGTCATGCGGCCATGTCAGTTTTTCATTCAAATGTTCAGGTGTGTCATTACAGTTAGAAAGCACATAATTCAAATATGACTCTTACTCTGAGCAGTCTTCTGCTTTTGCCAAACAAGAGGTTAAAAACCTCAGAATCCATGACCAGAATTTCAGATGAGAACATTACAATGGTCTGTGACAAGGGTCATACAGGTTCAAGGTATTTCCTATTAATTATGAGGAAAAAACAAGGCCTCGACCTCAGTGAACGCTGACCCACGTATGTAACGCTAATGTTAAGGGTAATGTTGCATAATGTAACATCTGAGCATCCAGATGCCTGTATGGACACCAAGAAGCAGCTCAAATTTGACAATATCCCTGAGCCAGATTGTCATGGACTCCTTTGCTGTAGTTTACCAACGTGCCACCAGGTGTCATTGTGTGCTATATTGAAAAATACAGCACTGTAAGTAAATTTGATCCCATTTGCAAGGCTAGTATATGTGCTATTCATATTGATGATATCACCACTACTATCCTTGTCATTCTTGTTTGGTTGTCATTTTTATTCTACCTTCCTCTTTTCTGCACTTCCGCACATCCACCCCACACATACACAAGCCCTACATGTTGACAAACCCAGTGTAATTACATAACATGTGCTAGTTAGTTGACTCTTTTGACTTAAACACCTGTAGTGTGGAGTTAATGTATGCATTACAGAGGTCCTCATGAAAGGTTGACCCTCCTTCACCTTGATTCTCTACACAATGATACCCACAGGACCTCTTCTATTGAATCTACTCACATCTTTATATATACATCATCAACACTATCAATTTAGTTTTTTCTCTGTCCTATTTACTGAATTACCATGACAATTTGTTGTGTTTCTTGTCTAGTCAGTGCATACTAATATAGTATTAGAACAGAGTAGCACAGCCGTCAGCCACAGTCCTCCTCCTGGTCCATCATAGCAGGCTCGTGTTTCGCCATTAGCCTTCTCACTCAATGTGAGACGACAAAGTCTCTAGCCCAAACAACCCATGATGGATCTAATCTGTCACCTGTCATATGGACAATTTTAGGACGGACAGCGATGCTGACAGCCAAAACACTGAAATTAAGCAGCACAGCCTGTAAGCAGGGTCTGCTGGTCGACAGCATGTAGGCTGTTTTTTTTAAATACAGGCAATAGAGGTTATAAGCTCTTTACAATGTATATATATCATGTTACATCAACAAAATGATGATCAATCACTGTCACCAACGATAAGCTTTTTAAACCTAATTATACAAAAGGGTCAATAAGGCTCAAAGAAGAAGAAATTAGCCTTTTCATTCCATGGCTAGAAAGATACATAAAACACTCAAAAGCAGTAAAGATACTGCCTGAGCCTATGGCTTCTTCACATTGTGGCATTCTGAAATATGTATTAATAATGTCTAAACATTCAAGGTGAGATTCAAAAGAAATGATAAGCATAGCTCATCCGCTCTGGATGAGCCTGTAGAGCCGAGGGAAGCAAAAGACACCGAGAAATGAGTGAAGCACAGATTGTGTTGTGTGCATTTGACAAAGAGAAGCTCTTAACAGCCTCCTTGCTGGCTACAGACCCTGGTGGGGGTGGTGGGCATTATAAAATAGTTGAGAGACTAGTGGTTAGCACTGCATTGGCAACACATCATCATAGAGAGGGGCTGATGGGCTTGGATGAAACAAAGTGATTGCTGAGCATATATGTAGGGGGAAACAACCCATTCAGTCATTCGATGTTCTATTGCAACATTATGTTGTTTGCAAATTATCTGATGTTTTATTTTAACACCATTCACCATTGAAGCTGCTTGAATGTAGCACCTGCAGTAAAAATTAGCACCATCCGGCAAGCCTCTACCTCCTGTTTAATTAAACCTGACAAGTTTCCTAGGACATGAGCTCTCACCAATTTCTTAACTCAAGCAAGGCTGCAGATACAATTCACAGTGCAGAAGCCACTTGTACTGGAGCAGGATGCACTGCAGTTTGTGTGAGCTCTGTCTGATCATGTAGGTGTGTGTCTTTCTTTTCGGGAAAGCGGTTGAATGTGTGGGTGAGTGGTGCAATCTGTACTTAAAGACGAAACGAAAAACCTTAGCTGACCACAGAAATGTGCAATATTTCTTAATGAGTGCAAAGGCGAGCTGTCATTTGGGCGGAAATGATGAAGGAGAAATTAAGAAGGAGAGAAAAAAACAAGTATAGCATTACATCTCTGCTATCCCCTCAGTTCTGCTTTGTTTTTTTTATTGGACAATAGAGAACCTCAGCGCTGTGCAGTCATGGCATCAGACTTGCACCAGGACAAGCCCTGCTTCTTCGCTCACTGTGCCCTGGGAGCAACTTGGCAGGATCAGTGTCTCTGTGGCTGCATACAAAGGCCTCATGGAAGCTCGTGCCCTTGAGTGGAGATCATATTAGCTCTCCACTAGATCACTAATCCTAACCCACTGCACACTGTTTTGTACAGAAACACATGATATGGTGTGGTGAATGGACACTTGTTAAGATGAGCAGAATTGTGGACGAACTGAATGAACACTGAGGAGACTCTGTTTGATTTGTGAGCGGAGGGTTTAGTTGAACTCCATTTTGGAGACTCTTAGGACGAGAGCAAGATGCAGCAGCCATGAGCTTCCCATCCTTGTATGCACACACACATAAATATTCATATATATTGAACCATAATAAGCAGGCAGCACAAAATAGTTACAAATATGAGTGCTAAAACCAATTTCAGGGAAGAACATGTTCATGTTGGAGCATGAAGCCATACATGAAGCCAATAATGTGCACACAGAGCTGCTGACTTTGACTACATCTTGTCAAATGTATAATTTATTTGAAGGAGAACTAACTAGGGAAGCCTTGAAAGTGCTGAAGAGGGGGGGCAGAAGGTAAGCTAGCAAGTAGAGAGCAAGAAAGAGGAGAGTAAGCAGAAGGGAGAAAGGAGGGAAAAGAGATAAAGGAAAGAGGATGCTGGAAGAGAGGACTGAGTGAGGGATTACAGAGGTGAAGGAGGACAAAAAAAATGTGGAATTGGAAATGTGAGAGCAGGGAAGTGGAACGAGGGTGACGACAGGGAGAGGAGTGATAATCGAAGGAGTGTAAGACAACCAAAGCAGGAGAGTTAGCAGAAATATACTGTATGTCCTCCTCTCCACACTGGAGACACACACGTGATTCTCTATTGCATTAATCTTCTATCAGACATCACAATAGCAATAAGATAAGTTGCTTTTAGAGCTTAAATCCCCTTTACTGTGCACACCATCTTTGTTCTCGCCTCTCAAACATCAAACCATCCTTCTCTGACTCAGTGCCATACAGGGAGGGAGAGTCAAAGGTATTGTCAAGTTTGCAACCAAATATAAATCCTGTGACGTCTCCACTAGCAGATAATGCCCTAATATTCCAGTTCTAAATGTTATATAATGACACTTCTGTGTGATGCATTGCTATCATATGTTGCAATTTATTATTTATTTTTCTTGAGATTTGAGTGTAGGAAGGAGCAGAAAATTACATAAGCTGTTGAAAGTCAATTCACGCACCCAGGAAAAAAATTTACCTTGTAGGAATTCTCCTAAAAGATTATTTTCATAGGATTGAAGTCATTGCAACGTACAGACAAAACATTATGTCCCAGATCATATGTCTCTGGGGAATTTTGGATGTTTTTGGAGATAGAAGTCAATCTTACTTCAAATTTTATCTAAGCCGAAAGGTTGGAACTTGTCAGGGATAGACAGATGTGTAAAGATAATACTAGCATCATAAAAGAAAAACAAATACTTACTTACTACCTCAAGGACCAAAAACTCCTATTTAAATAACACTAACCTCTTTAGTACAAAGGGGCTTGCTTTAAGTGCTCTTTAATTTTTCATGCATAATTGCATTAATTCTGTCTCTGCTGCTATCACAAGAGGTCCATTTATCACATCTTACTGGAAATTCAGGGTTTCGGTGAACTTCCAACCCAAAATACTCTACATAGTGGCTCTGTAGGGATGCCATTTCAGTCTTAAGGATGGCTGGAAGAAGCTTGTATTATATTGTGAAGTATTGCTCGTGCTTTAGTTAGACGTGGTGTCCTGTAGACAGTGTTATCAGATATTTGTCACTCACTGGCTTGTACTGTGGCTTCACCCACACAGCAAAACTTTGTGGACAGACCTGCACGGGGAAGCAACATTGTTCACATAACCTGTACGAAAGTATGTGGGTGTCAGGGAACAGCTCACCCAGGGAGCTGCTCACCCATCATCTGCTACATGACGGCAAGCCACACTCCTCACCTGCAATGCAGCCAGCCTCCATTAAAGTTTAATAACACATTTAAAGGAATACACCAAGATTTCTTTGGCAAATCTGACCCATGATCAAGGAAAATTTGCACAGTGGAAAGACGAGTGAATCTACAGCTCACTTGTCTAATTTTTTTTTTTTTTTCACTTCATGGATACCAAAGGTTCAGCTGGCTGTGTTTGGTGAAATGCTCATCATAGTGTGTTCAAAGTTAAATTTGGGCACAGCAGTGAAAATGCAACCAAACATCTCATTGGGTGATCAAAGAGTCAGTGCATTCCTAAATGCACTTTTGTGCACCAACTTTCCCTTTTATAAACTGACCATCTGTCTCACAATCTCTTGGCAATAGTCGTGTTTTCTTTGCCAGCTTTACAGTAAGTCTTTTCTCACTTTGATAGCGACGCAGGATCCTGGAACAAGTTTAGTGAAATATCCACTGTTACCAACTGTGGTCTTTCACTTTTTTTCCCTCCTAGCTAACTCAGTGAGTCACACTCAACGCAAATAAGATGCATGAGGGACTGATGTTCCAGGCTTACAGAGAGGTACCTTGACATTTTCATTTTTGTTTTCTCACAAAGAATTTGTCACACTGCATCGTGTTAGGTAGCACAGATGGACTTGTGGAACCAACAGGCGCTAATCAGCTTGGAAGTTAGCTCGTTAGAGGAAGATGCAAAATCAATTCTTTTATTTTTACCTATATTATACCGAAAATGTATTTAATGTACTTTAATGTAAACCTCCACAGTGTAAAATCCTGTCTCCCTGCTCATCTGACTGCGCCTACCTATGTTTAACTGACCATTAATCTCTGTTGCCAAGGAAACTGAGAGGTTGATAAGCAAATGAATGTAATGTGCCACTGTTAAGCACAAATTTATGTAATTCGTCTGGAAAGGCCAGCTGCACTCATTTCTGCTCTACACACACTGAGTCCTAGTTAAATTTTCAAATGATCCCCACCATCACACAACTTCAGGAGTGCTGTGTGTGTGTGTGTGTGTGTGTGTGTGTGTGTCACTTCCTGCCAGAAACTGCATTCAGGTGCAACTGCTACAGTACATTGTTCACATGTTTTTGAATATGTGTGTGAGTAAGCATGCCCACCAGTATTTTTGAAGGTGCAGAATATATTGTAGCCACCTGAATAAACAGGATCTGACCCCAGAGTGTGTCTGAAGTCAGGATGCATTAAAGCTCTTTCATTTTTCATTTTATTAGCCAATTTCATGACTAGTACTGCCTCCGTGGAGCAGCATGCTGAGAGCCGACACTGGGCACATGTGTATGATATAACTCGTCGCTCATGTGTGTGAGAGGTAGATGTGTGCAGTGGGTAGCTCTGTAACGAATGCCTATGGTTGAGGTTACAATAAAGCAGCTGAAAATATGAGGAGATTAGCATGCAGGATGCCCTCCCATGGTCTCTCCCTGACATATTCTGCAGCTCCGGCGTGACACAAAGACCCGCACAAGCAACCCAAGCGTCGGTTCGCTCCTGCTTTTACTACATCCACGCAGGTCAGCCTGTTTATACCCTCACAAAGCATGACACAGAGTAGGAGATGCAGGAGAGTGGGGGTGAGGGTTATCCAGAGGGGGAAATATCAAAGAGTATTCTGCCTACACACCACTCAGGTAGCTCAGCTCATCCTGAGGTTTTTCTGAAATATACAAATTTTGAGAAAGATCACAAAGATAGAAACACGTGTATGTCTTACAGAAGAAGAAATGCACGTATAGTTTTATAATTGAGAGATGACAGAAAGATGAGTGCTTCTCTGTGTCCAGATACAGTTGTGGCACCTTTCACTCTTTCACACACACACACACACACACACACACACACACACACACTCACACACACACAGAGCTACAGTATGGAACAGCAGATAGGCTTACCTTGGTAGTCACAATGCAGAGGCAGTCCATGGTACTTAGAACTAAATATTGGGGTGTATCTCAACCCCCCCAACCCCCCACGACAGAGGGCTGAGACCCCACACCCCTCTCCCCAGCCTGCCCCACTCCTGCACTCTCACTCTCGTCCTGCCTTTCCCCCCTTTTCTCTCCTTCCGTGAATCTGTTCTTTGACTAACTGAACCAGCGAGGGAAAGAGAGGATGGAGGGAGGGGGAAACATGAAAAGGGAGGGGGAGGGCCACAGGGAAATAGAGAGACTGAGCAAAGAAAGAGAGAGGAGAGGAGAGAGGGTGGTCTCAGAATTTAGCATGGGAGAGAGAAAGAGCGCTGAAAAGGGAAGGTGAGAGTACATCCGTTTTTTTTTTTCCTTCTCCAAGGCGAGAGAGAAACAGCCGAAAAGAAAGAGAAAAGATGGGGTGAATATGAAAAGAGATGGATGAAGGGGGAGGATGGAGATGGAAAGCAGAGGTGGCGGGGATTAAAAAAGGGGGGGGAGGGAGGTTCACACTGTGGAAAGAAAGGGAAAAAGAGAAACAGAATAAGACAGTGAAACAGCAGAGAATGGAGAAGAAGAACTGAGGGAGGGGACAGTGAAGGAGAGAGAAAAGGAGAGGGAGAGTGGGTGAGTGCGTGTGTGTGTATGTGTGTGAAGACAGAAGGAATTAGACCGAAAGAAAATGTGTTGAGGAGGAGAGTGTGAATTACATATGCATCACAGAAAAGAAACCACGAAGCACCGCGAGAGCGACTTAAAGAAGACCGAATGACACGAAGAAATCAAACGGGAGTTTGCATTAACTGGATGAAATAATGAGATTGAAAATGCATGATGGTTTTTCTGCTTGTTGTAGCACTCTGCAGCTGTTGCCTTAGCAATGGTGCAGTTGTTGCCATGGCAATAAGGGGGCTTGTTGTTGTCATATGGTCAGCGTTGTGGTTCTGAGGACTGAGCAGGGAACTGGATTTACACACCTGTGCATCAAAATCTGTATATGTGTATATGTTTGTGTGTGTGCAAGTGTTTGTGAGTAGATGTGTGTACGTGTGGTAAAGTAATTCTGTGTAGGTGTGTGTGTATGTATGTGTGTTCAAGTGTGCAAGTGTAGGTGTGTGTGGATATGTGTGTCCATTTGTTTTACATTTGAGTAATATAGGGCAGAGAACCATGAAGGACAGTCATATTTAAGTAATTGCCAGAAATTATCAATTATTATTTGAACATGAACTATCACCACATATCCACATGATTCAGGATTCAACCCCCCCTTTTTTCCCAGAAACAATTTACAGTAAATGATTATGAGATTTCTATTTAGTTTAGATAAAATGGATGTAAATGCACTTGTACACTCTGCCTTTAAGACTGTGGACCGTACCACTCAGTGTGTGTAAGGGGGGGGGGGCATGTGTGCTTCAGTGTCTTTGCATCATCAGTTCTATAATTGTACAAGTCCACCCCTCACCCCACTTTCCAGCTCCCCACAATGCCAGAGCAATGGTGCAGCAATAAAGCAATTCTAAATGATGAACACACATTCATCCCCCGGGGTGAAGAGTACAGGCTTTGATCAAAATGTACAGTGCAATGCAACAAACACAGACACTCTCATCCACAGATGGCCACTGTTATAAATACACTCGCAGTCATGCTTCCAACAATGGCAAGCTCTGTAATTAAATGGAAGGATGGGCTACCTTAATTACTCCACTTCTACTCAATTACATACCTGTTAGTCTACACTCTAGTTTTTTTGCTCAATTTTTTCGGGCATCTTTTGACTCATATTGAACTTGTAACTACAAGTTTAACTTGGTAGCAGAGAGACAGCAGCTTAATGTGACAGTAGTTTAATGAGATATCCAGCAGAGGTAGTTTAAGAAATATTTCACTGTCGTCATATAACTTTTGATAACCCCCTCTAGCCCTTGATGCCCCTTCCAACAACTCTATTTATTATAGATTGAAAATAATAAAATAATGTGATAGCAGCGAATCCAGTAACAGGAGCAGATGATATTTATCTCTCAGGAAGTTGAAGTTTTGTTCTTTCAAACAAACAAATATATATAGATAATATAAACAAATGTAAGTCATTTTAAACATGTGCAAATGTTTTTTTCTAAAAGTGGAAAGACAGCATTTCAAAAGCAAGCCATACAAGAAAAAGAAATTAAGAAATTTTACTTTTGTCTGTTGGTTGTATCTCAAGGCATATTTAGATTTAATTGCTATTGCTTTGTTAATTTGCAGCATAGACTGCTATGGATTTTATTACAGTGGCAGTCATGAGCCTTGAACTAGTAGTTTAATGTTCCTTCAAGTGGCAGTGTTGCCAGCACACTCCAAAAGAACACTACATATGTCTTTCTGAGTGCATCTTTTGCTTTAATATTAGTTTGGAATAAGATTCAATGCTGCAACTAATGATTAACTTCATTCCAATAAGGACAAAAGCCCATCACAAGTAGAGCTAAACCGATAAATCATCCGATATCAGTTTATTGCAAGTAGTGTAGATGTTGGCTAATAAGTAAAAAGAAATGCCAAATGCCAAAGACGGTTTGAGTTATTTTAGAAACAGTGTTATCATTACATCGTTTGTACACTGAAATACACTGACAAGTAGACTGTAAAATATAGAACTGTAAAATATCCCGCTTAAAAAACTAATCTAAGGGATGTTGTATAGGTTTAAAAACAGACAATATATTATAATATCAAATACTAAATATCAATATTAGTGTTGTGCTCAAAAATCTAGTATAAGCTGGGCTATAATCCCAAGTCCTAAAGTCCTAAGGGTATTGATTTCATAGGCAAATCCTTGCATTGGAAAAACTGGAATCCACAAATACTTGCTAAATTTTTTTAAATGTTACTGAACTTACTATGATGAACCTAGTATTAAAGGATAGGTCCACATTTTTTAATGTCTGCCCGAAACAGTCTTGCTAATTCTAATCTTTCTTCACGTTCTAACTGGCTTTTCCCTTCCTAACAACATCTTCACAGTCCTCATTTATTTAAAGTATCTCAGCTTAATATGAGGTTTCAGCTGTCAAGTGGATATCTTCCTCATTTAAAGACTTTTTAGTACAAAATTGACTATATTTTTCCCCAGATAATGTTTTATTGCTGAGTGAGTGCAGTGTAGGGACAGTAAAATAAAGAGGGAATTTCGTACTAAAAAAATAAAGATACTCCATTGATTTGTGTATTTCAGACGGCTGAAGCCTCATTAAAGCGTCAGATAAACCTCAGAATGTATTTTTGGACAGAACAAGGATTTTGTCCCCTGTCACTTTATTGACCCAAGAAAGTAGTATTGTAATCAATTTAGTGCTGTCTTGCTGAAAGCTCAAGCAAATTTGCCCTGGATAAACAACAGCTGAGGATGTTACAGATTTTTTGTGGCATGTTAATTAAGATGTTGATCTTTCTAAAACTCAAAATAGGTCAATTGTCAATTGTCCAAAAATGACATAAATGACGACAAATATGCCTATTTTCCAAAATGGCATGCATTTCCGTTGGAAAGTACAACGACATATATGACCATTCCCCAAAACAACATGTATGAGTGTTGGCAAGTACCAGTCCAGCGACATGTGTACCGGACCTTAAAGTTCCCATGAAATGGAAACCGGAGTGCTATTTGCTACTTTATATTTACGTGTTTCCCGTTAAAATACAAAGCTAGGGAGGAACTTGTCGAAATATTGATTGACGTTTGCAGTAGCAAGTAGCACTGAATGTCGGTATTGATACTGTGGCGGGCTGCCTCTAACACATCAATGTATGGGAAACACCGACTGTAGTGTTGTGTCGTTCAATGAACGTTTCGTTCATAAGACCTTATCGTGTGTATGACTCGGGAGGAACGGGTAGTCTCATTGAGTAATTTGTTAATTTTCACGCATGCGTGAAGGATCTTGGACTCTTACGTTCACTTGTCACACGGCAGCTGCATGGGCTCCGTCAGCACAGGAAACAGAATTGATTAGTTCACGACTCTCAAATCTGGATCTGTTTGAGTTGTTCATTTGTCACGTGACAGCTCGGCTACAGGGCTGTGGTAAGCAAGCAGCACAGGAAACAGAATTGATTAGTTCATAGCAACTGTGGGTCTCTAGGTATGAGTCGTTCATTTGTCACGTGACAGCTCCTACTCTGGAGCAGGAATGAACGACTCGTTCACCGCTCACATGGGTCCTCTTCAGTCTTTTGTTCATTCGGCAGGCTGAGTGACTGCCAGTGCCGGAGAATGAGAGGCAGGTCGACTGTCAGCTAACAGTCACTGGACTGATATTATATAGCTATTTTGTTAAATATGTTACATTTTATAAAGCATAACATTACTACAGCGCAGTGATGTTGTGCTAAGTTATAGTTTTAACACAGCCGTACAGTAACTTTAGTCCTGCTAGGGTTTACAGCTAAAAGCTGATGAGAGTTGTTCTGGGTCCGCTCCACTTCAGTGCCCTAACAGGGTTCTACCGGGAGCCGAATTACCTCCGAGGCCGTCTCCTCTCCAAAACAAACCAACCCGGTCATTAAAACATTAAAACACAGCCACATAGCAACGTTAACGTTAGCCCTGTGGTGTGTTACAGCTAACAGCTGATCCGGGTCCGCCAGAGAACGCAACGTAACTTTTACTTTTTATTTATCAACAGAGCCGTGCTGTTGTTTCACAGCTCCTGATTGGTAAACAACCTGGCCGTGTTTGAGAGCGATGTGCTCATGTTTGTTTCTTTGTCTGCAGAATCAGGACCTGATGTGGCCCATTATGCGTCCAGACCTGCCAAACTGCTGCATTTATGTATTGTGTTAATATTTCTTTGTTCCTCTGTCTGTGCTGGAGTTCTTTTAAGAACTTGGTGGCTTTATCCAGATTATTATTAAACTGGTTGAATTTTAATAAGAGTGTGCTTATTCATATAGTGTATCAAGCTTATTACTTCTATATACACAAATCTGATATTAGTATTTTACTCATGGATAAAGATGTTAGGCTACTGTATGAATGAACACTTAGAGATAATGATAGTAATTATATACATAAGCCTTTATATGGCTGGTCTGGTTGTATACTCGGGAAAGACTGTGAAAATGGAAGGATTTAGCTGGAGTAGTGGATTGCATGTAGACAACATATTTCTGTGGTATTTACATGGTTTGAATTTGGTTGTGGGCCCAAGGGGGTTTATACAATGATGATAGAGAGTGATTAAGAGGTGAATTTGATTCGAGATTCGAGTCTGTCAAAAGAGTCGAACTTGTCATCACTAACCGACTGAGTGATGACGTAAACGTGCTCCGGCTCAGATAGTTAGGCGCAGTGTGAGCGCAGGCCAGCGGGGGAGTGGGGAGGGGGACCATCGTGCTTGGGCACGGTACAAGGCAACGGGGCCTAGTGTGAGTACGCCCTAAAATGCCATCAAGAATACCTACAAAAAAACCAAAAAAACGTTTTTATCATTGTTGAGCCAGATGCTGGTGTATTGGTGACATATATTGCAAGGCATATGCAATTAAAACAAATAAACATCGATTTTTATTTCAAGGGAACTATGAAGATTCAGTGTGTATGTTTTAGTGGCATCTAGTGGTGAGGGTTTCAAATTGACCCTTTGCTTAGCCACGCCCCCTTTAGTTACTGGCAAACTGTCGCACCTGTCGGACTTAGCATGTCACTGTCTATAACTGTGAAAAACCAAAAAGCGATCTCAGAAGGAAGCAGAGAGAAAGGTTTTCTTTGTGCATTTGAAGGTTAAATTCAGGCTGTCAATCTGACATGAAAAAAATAACGATAGAGGCTAAAGCCTAATGATCACAGAGTAAAAGTGAACCACTGCATCATGACTTCAGTGTGTGCTCATGTGATCTTAAGTCAGAATGTGGAATCAAAATTGAACCTACTACAAAGATGTGTTGGATTAACATTATCAGAGCGTATAAACAACATGCAGACATCTCGTTCACTGTACGTGGACAGCAAAATAACTGTTACAACTATATTACAATTTGCATGTATGCAAAATATGTATATGTAATACATTACTTTGCACAAATCAAAGTTCTGTATACTTCTTTATGCTCCATGTTCTCTTTATTTTCTCTTTTTGTAATAAAGATTTAAGGAGGAAAAAAGATTCTGATTATTTCGACACCACATGAATGCACCATCAGTAACCGCTCACTCACCCTTTTCTAAGCGCACAGGAGAAGCTACGGTGGCCGACATGCACTGTCTGGCTGCTAAATAATACATGTGGGCCTCCATTTGTCCAAATTTCTCTTCTTGTCTTACCTCCAATAAACCAGTCGACAACGACTACTACTACTACTACTACTACTACTACTACTACTACTACTACTACTTCTAGCATTACTACTTCTTCTTTATATGTTTTCAACGTCGTGATGAAACATGCTCTGTAGAATAGTTTGTCCGTTTGGGCTACTGTAGAAACATAGCGGCGCAACATGGCAATGTCCATGTAAGAGGACCCGCGGTGTATGTAGATAGAAATGGCATTCTAAGTTAATAAAAACATAACAGTTCATTAAGTAAGGTCTTTATACACCACTGACATAGATAGTTATGGATATTATATTGCATTTCTGTCAATAGATCCTCCTAAATATTACACACTGAACCTTTAAGTATGTTACATAAGTCATGTGACACATGACGTTTAACACGTGGTAAACATGAAACGGCAGTAGTTTAGGTTAGGTTTAGGCAATGTAGTATCCAATACTTATGCATTTGACTCATAACAATTCAAAATAGCACTGTAGCAGCAAGACAGAGGGTCAGTGACCTTTGGGGAGGTGTTCTATGGGGAGAGCAGTGATTGGTGGTTATGTAGGCACTGAACCCTTCTATAGAATTTGACCTCTAACCCCTTGTTTTGTTACCTCAAGATAGTACTGTACCCTTCTATGGGTTTGACCTTTTACTTTGCAGACTCAAACCCTTCTATGGTACCTAACAGATACCTAAACATATCCTATATAAGCTATGTTTTATGTACAGAGAGACAGAGTGGCCATCGGGCTGGGTCACTCTCCAAGCTGCTGCAGAGCTTGTAATTGATGCTGAACTCTTTGATTTAATAAACTTTTATGATCAAGAACAGTGTCAAGCGGGTTTCTTCTCAACACATCATCGCAGCATTATTGTTCGGACACCACAGCAACAAAACTACTTGTTTAGATTTAGGAAAAGATCGGGGTTTGTGTTAAAATAAGTACATTAAAGCTTAAAACTTCAACTTTGACCTTCTTTCACATGGGACTCCACTCTCAGTCTCCTGAGTGATAGTCCTGAGTTTTCTTAACATGTCTATCCATAACACCACCCACCTTTTTTGTTTTTTATACTATATCACCTGACTTCTTCCACCACTAGAGGTCACAACTTTACAAAAAACGTAAATATGGGTCATAAGAAGCCGCTGCATAATCGTCCTATAGGGCAGTATTTCTGGTGAGGACGGAAACACAAGTTACAGAAACATCATGTTCAGTTCCCATACTGATCTTTTAAAAAAATGCTCTTTGTTTTGCTTTAACTCACATGTTTGACACCAAACTTATTCATTTATTGAGTCATTTGTCTTTATCACAGACATGCACACTGTCACTTGACAAATTGCTTAAATCTTTTTTATAAAATCCAACAAAATAAATGAACTCCACTGTAATTAGTAATCTCTTTCTGCGGTATAACATTATTATGTGTTGTATTACACTAGTCTTGACTAAGTGGCAGCAGAAATGGGTTTACAAAATCACCTGTAAATGTCACAGATAATTAAGTATATCCACTTATCACATCTGTGATGATGTGGGGTTTCTGTTTCCATTTAGTTATTAATTTGTACAGCAGCACTTGATGTGCCCTCAGCCTTCATAGTTGACAGCTTTGAAAGCTTCCTCTTCCACTACTAAACTTATAAACTGAAACATCTCTCACATACACAAACAAAGCAGAAAAAATTCTAAAAAAAATCTGTGAGCAAAACTGTCCATGCATGAAGCTGAAAATATTTTCTTTGTATTTCAGAAATGAATCAAAGAACATTTTATGCCTGTAAGTGGGAAACTGGGAGCAAATTATGTTTATGGGAATGCTTTGGTAATTAAAGTAAGTGTGCCACATGTGTGTGAGGTACTCTGGTGACT
Source organism: Micropterus dolomieu (assembly GCF_021292245.1). Taxonomy (NCBI): domain Eukaryota; kingdom Metazoa; phylum Chordata; class Actinopteri; order Centrarchiformes; family Centrarchidae; genus Micropterus; species Micropterus dolomieu. The sequence goes on along the minus strand of NC_060172.1, from coordinate 23,380,761 downwards.
ATGACAGCTCTTTATGGACATTTTAGAGGGTAAGTGGTAAATATGAGAGTTTCTATTCATGTGAAAGGGCTGAGGTTTTGGGCCACATACCGTACATAGCACATGTTGTCTCTCAGAAAATGATCCTAATATGGCTGACCTGTATACAAGATTATATAATTCTGCTCTCGAGTGAGCAAGGAGCTCTGCGCTCACATTTCTTTGCCAAAGCTTAAGTATTCTCACGTTCTCAAAGGTATGATTCCTACAATTAACAGTATGCTCTTCAATTGTCACAAACATTTGCTGCAAGAACAAAAGCATAGGATTGATGGTAATTAGGTAAATGAGGGAAAAAAACTCAGACCTTCCACCCACACTCACACACACACACACACACACACACACACACACACACACACACAGACAGGCACACACTTACACATGCACTTGCTGTTAAAAATATATCATGCTAGAAGTAGCAAAGAGGAAAAACCTCTCCCCGTGGAGAAGGCTGGAATACTGAAAGCATTTCCACTGATGTACATCCACAAACCTTTAAAGTAATTCTCTCTAAGATCTGAGGAGCACTCACCCATAAATATGTTGTCTCCATCCTCCTGTGCCGCTTTGCTTAAAGACTATACTCTTCTGGCTCTATGGGATGCCTCTGACCAAAAAGTAGGCCAAGGACAAGCGCTGGTCATCTAAACAGGCTAAACCTAAGCAGAACATCCAGATCATGGGGATGCTGACTGAAAAGTGGCCAGATTTATCTTTAGCAGCAGCCAATGGCACAATTTTCATTAAAACTGCTTGCATAATATATATTTAATATGATAACCTGTCAATTATTCAGCAAAAAATACATTTTGAACGTTTCAATCAAGAATACCTGCAGATGTTCTTTAAAATATTAATTTCAGTTAAGTGTATCTAGGCATACACAATGAATTGCTTTTAATATTATTCAAGTATTTCTGGTCTCGTTGGCTTCTTCCTATCAGAATATCCCATTCCCTGGTCCAAAAATACTCAGCTGACATAAAAACCGAGAGACCATTTCTGAGTTGTGAAGGCCAAAAGACACCCACAGATGTCTGCACACTCCTTCGAGGAAGTGTCACTTTTCTGGTGTTGTTTAGGGGCATGATTGTGCAGGAGACTTTGGAGGCTGCCAGCTGGTCCTGCCTGCTCTCAGTTTTGCCGCATGGATGTCACCACAGCTTCTCTGAGGTAAACTGTCCTTAGTGCAGGTGATGAGAGTGATGTACCATGTGTGTGAGTTCCTCAGGAAACAGGCTGCTGTTTGGATTATGTTTTCTGTGTCCCAAGGAAGATGTTCACTGATTTGGCCGATGTATGTAACATTTGTTTCTGCGTGATATGAAGGAAATAAATCACCAGACTGCTTTGCATGGTCTGTGTACGTACGTGGAAGCAGGCTTTGGAAGTTTGTTAGAGGCTCATAACAGTAGAGCTGTATACCTGCTCAGCTTCAACAGGAGGTGAGAATGAGTATGAGTATATAATCATGCACTCACAAGAACCACAGCTGTGCATTTCTGCATATGGTCCCTGCACTCTTTACTCACACGATTTTAAAAACATAATGAACCCTCACTCTCTGTCTGCCTTTGACATTTTGAAAAAGGCAGAATGATGTGTGGTGGATGAATTTGAAGGAGGTTGGTGGGTGTCCACTGGAGCAAAGGATCACACCCCAGCTTTGGAGCTCATGGTTAAAGACCCTGAGGCTATATAACAAGTATTCATTACTATGTGCAATAACTATAATGAAATTGAAATTTTGTGGTAAAAAAAGATTTGTCAAAGCTCAACACTCAAACACTCAGGTAATCTCAGGACTATGTGGGTGTGGTGATAATATTTGACTTGCAGTGGCCTGGCAACATCAGCAGGCAACACTTCAACTGTCATTTTGATTCAAATATTGCTAAATTCTGATTGGTGCATAGAAATGTAACCAAGTAGGCCCCTCCCATTCCAAACCAGTGAAAAGAGCACAGACAAAAGCACCAATATAGAAGTGTCCATATGTGAAATCAAGACTATTCTAAATGGCAGAAATTGTTGTGTTTATGCCGGCTCACAGTAAGAAGCTAATAGCTAAAATCAGTTTTCAGTGCCTTTATAGTTGTCAATTAAATGAAAATATCGCTGCTAATTACGCAGACGGTGTACAGACTGTGCCATTGGTCTTTGCGGTACTGCCTCATGCTGACAGAGAAATGATTGCACTCCAGCTGAGACTGCCTGTCTCTCAGTGCCTACATGTACCAGCATGCCTCACACATTAATGATGAGTCAGTTCTGAATAATAAAATTCTTTTGAATGGCTTTTTGGTACTAATAAAAGAAAAGGAGAGCTGTTAACATTGCTTTAAATCATTCAGGCCATGTATTCTTCACACAAAGTGACGGTGACATGTGCGTGGCCCAATCATCCAATCATGTGTTGAGCTGAAAAGCCACTTCATCGTCATTTTGTCAAATTGGTTAGGCTCTGACTAAGTCTTTCAAAAGAATAAGTAAGGTGGGCTTGAGCCACATCTCCTCTTTGTTACATTTCCTCAGCTGTGGATCCACTGCTTTGACTCTGACAACATGTTACACAATGGAAAATATTCCATAATGGCCTCTTGTGCAAAAAAAACAGAGAAGTTGTCTGACCATCCAAAATGTCCTGAAGTCAGACTGTGCTGTGATACCACCAGGTGGAGAGAAAATTAAACTCAAACCCTCCCTGTAGTCCTTGATTCGTCAGTAGATGATTGAACTAAACCGGGCTGCAACAAAGAACATATACACGTACCAGCGCCATGACTAATACGTACTGAAAATCACTGACAGGATCATTTGAGCTTCAAGTTCCTTGCTGATTATGTCTAGATGTGAACAAAAGCCTACATCAAATACAAACAGAAAACAGACAAAACAATTATGTATTTATTCACTCTTTGCAGCCAGATAAACAGCTCAGTAAACATATAGAACATTTTAATTACCTCACTTCTGCACACTGTATGATTAGCCACCTTACTTCCACTTGTCGGTGCATGCTGCTTCGCTGACAGCCTGGTGAAATGGCATTTGGCACAGTGGTAAAGTAAGACACAGTGAACAAGGGACTTCCCTGATTAACACTAGCCTAGCTTGCAGTAACTATCCTTGCTGATTATTTCCCGCCAACCCACAGTTAGCTAATTAATAAGCAGCTGGGGAATTCCAAGGTTGCTAATACATTCACTTGTCCACTGCAGCATGTAATGACATAGCTCACATTCACCCTCCTGGCATATCAGTCTACAACAGAGCTGGTTGCTGGAGTTTAGATGTTTTTCCAGTTCTAATGCCTTTAATGTTTACATGTTAATCTGAAAAATACAGTACATTTGGCAATAGAAATGTAACCTTGTGTATGTATGCATTTAAGTTGGTGTGGAAAAGATGTGGTCATGGAATATGTCTCTTTGAAAATGTAGTTTGTTTAATTAAAAGGGGGTGGCGATGGAGCAGTGAATTGGACACATGCCTTTTGTGTGGGAGACCTGGGTTCGATTCCCACCACGACATCCACCACTGTGTCCCTAAGTCTCTTAAAGTGTGTAAGATTTACTGGCATCTAGCAGTGAGGTTGCAAATTGTAACCAACTGTCTAGTCTACTGCTTTAAGCCCTAGTTGCTCCAAAGGACTGACATGTATAGCAACTGTAAGTCACTGTCGATAAAAGCGTAAGGGCTTATTAATCATATTGTCATAAGATTCAATAATTTTATTCACACAGCATCTGTACAGATAAAATAAATTTAGATCATTTTCATTCAATTTTGGGTGTTTTATTTAACCTTAACTTGATGTTCCCGGGTCAAAAATAGCGGTTCATTAGAAATGAATGGGTGAGCCCACAATTAGTGTATAAAACTGAGTTAAAACCATAGACTGCATAAAAGGTTCAGACATATGCCCATTCATCAGATGGACACACTTTGTCTCCAAGACTACCACATGCATGTGTATTTGAGTACACACACACACACACACACACACACACACACACACACACACACACACACAGACACCAACACCCACACACACACCCATGGAAACCTTTCCCCAGCAGAATCTTTTCCCCACGGGAACCACACCTGTTGGCAATTCTAACAACACACAAAACATTCTTTAAATAAGGACACACACACAGACAGCTCACCCCTCTTCTTGGCTTCCATGCCATTTCTTTATTAATAAAATACAGATGGTTTTTTTTCCAAATTTGAAATGGTTTCAAAACAAATGTCCTATTAAAACTTCGGCACAAAGTAGTCTGTGATAAATAGCACTGTATGTTTCTATTTGTTATAGTCAAAAGAGTCTATATATTTTACTTTTTTACCTAAAAAATGAGTAGTTTGAGCTCAGGTCAGTGAGGCTTGTGATGTTCACAAGAACTTAAGTTGATTAAAAAAAAGATATAATACAACATTAGGTGATAATATATGTATTATAATCAGCTATAAAGGAACGGTTATTTTGGACCGGGACAACATTAATAATTAACATGAAATGAACTCAACAGGAGAGTTGATTATGTCTGGTGATACAATTTGGTACAAATGATTTGTTATTATTTCAGATGGAAAGATAGATAGATTAAGAAATTGACAGCCACAGTTTAAAGTTGGTCAGAAATTGTATTATTACTATTAAACATACGTAATTCAGATTCCTGAGGACAGGTGAGTGTTGACTAAAAGGCAGCCGCCTCCTCTTCCAAGGCTGCCAGCAGTGGGCTAACAATCTTAAGCTAGCCAACCACACGCCACATGGCAGTGTGCCTTGCTCGTCCTCTCAGCCAAAGATAAAATCTTAACTCTCCCCATTTGGTTAAAGACTTGCAAAACATTTGCTTTAGTTTAGTGGGGACTTAACATATAAAGATAGTTTTAAAAAATTGTTTCACTACTTTGGATCCATGTATCGTACAATTTATTATTTTCAATTTTCAAAAAATCAGGTGTCTAATCTTAAAATACATTTAAAATCTGATCGATTTATACTGCTCAGCCTTATGGTGCTGGTTGAGTGAAAATAATGTATTAATGTTTACATCCCTCATTTGTTTCAACAGCATTCAAATTAATTTAAGTAACACCTGTAATTAAGTGTTTTTTCCACTAATGTAAATAGTATGATGTTTGTAGTTTTAAAACATATTCGTCATTGTTAAACTTTTCAACCTTGATACTCAAAATGACACTGTGCTGTGTTTGATTTAATAAGAAAATCTGGTTGCGTATTATATGGAGCTGAACGCCATCTCCTGGTCAAATTCTGTACTAGAAAGAAATCCACCTGGATTTTACATATTGCTGCTATTGTCTAAAAACTAATGACTAATTGTCACAATATTTTTCATTTAAAACTTTCACTATTGCTTGTGTTGACAAACAATGCTACATGTATGGACAAACATTACTGTAAGTGTGATTGTGGTACAGGTGTACATAATAATAAAATAAATGATGGCTGAATTCCGTTTAGCTGCTTCAGTTTCAAATTCCTGACATTGTGCATGTTGGCTCACTGCTACACTGACATGACTTAGTGAGACATTTGAATAGCCAGAGCGATTGTTAATGTTATAAGGAACGCCTGTGCTTTTCCTACTATGATAAGTCAGCATGTCTGCTGTGAAAAGGGCCTAGTTGCACCATAGGTACATTGTCATTTTGTGACCATGTATGTAAAGTCCTAAATGTACTTGCAGTTGGAGTATTTTAGTGATGTTTGGGATGTTTTGATTAATTTCAGATGGGTGCTGCTAGCGGTAAACAGGGTTGTGCATATTAAAGCAAGGCTTGTGGCCACAGTATCTGGTACTCATAACAAATTGAAAACAATTGATAGAAAGTTAGTAAGTCAGAGAGAACACTGAAACTAAACATAATACTGCAGAGAAGACCTGTTTACAACAGTCAGTATTGCCTTTTTTAAATGCAGTGTCTGTTTGCTGTTTGCTTGTTCAGCACCTGCCCTGGCATCATATTCAGCCGCAGGCTATATGCCATTTCAAAGTATTTAACTCCTAAGGATTAGAGCGTGAACTGTTAAAACGAGGGGGAGGAGGGCAGATACAGAGCATAACTGACACTGAGGCTAGTTAATGTATTCTACCAAGTTAAAAAACAACACTGGTGAAAGATGTGCTGGCATGTTGTTGTCTCTAGCACTGCTAAGGTTTATACATCTGGGAGGCATCCCCATTGTACTCAATGAATGAGGCCACTGAGTAATTTCAAGATGCTTTCAAGAGTTTAACTTTCTTCTTCTGCTCATATAAAACCAATGTGGTCTGGTTTTGTGGTAGGACTGGCCATGTGCAGGAATAGAAAGCAGTCTTCCTCTCAAAGCCCAAATGGGAGGATGTCAAAGTCCAGGCTCTGAATTGCTCTGACATTCTTTCTCATGCCCACTCACACCTGCCATGGGTCCGACTGCCAACCAGTCACCTGTATGGTCATTCAAGGTCTTGGCCAAGCTTCTGAGAGAGCAGTCGTTGAAGGATGAATGCCCGTGCCTCCTAGGGAGAAGAAAAATTGCTCAGACACTTTTTCCCTCCAACTCCTGGAATTTACTCATTTGAAGAACAGCCATGTCCAACTGATGAGCTTCCCAAGGCCCTTCGCAGGAGCCAGCTGCACCAGGGCACTTATCATCGTCAGGTCATCCATGAAAGTTCTAAAGAGGGAATGGTCGGGGGGCTTATGGCGTTCCACTGACTGACGTGATTTACATATTGATGCAAAAGGGTGAAGACGACGACTGAAACTGTGTCTCCTGTGGATAATCCTCTGCATACACTGTGACTTCATCCAGTTATGGTTTTTGCCCTTTTTAAACTCACAGGACCAGTCTGCTAACATTAAAAATAAGATCACAATGATTAGCCTCTTTTAAAGCGCCTAAACATGAGGTCATTTTGTTTCAGGTAAATAAAAGTGAAGGGAAAGTGCTCTGCCTCCAGGCATTTTGAGTGTGCGTACCAACAAAATGCATTTAACATAGACTTGGATAAAAGGTACATAAGTTAAATTTTAATGAGGGTGGAGAATTAATTTTCAACATCATAGAAGGGTTAAAGCTATCACCCTCGAATCACTATTCTGATGCAGTATGTTGGTGCTTGTGGCAAACCGAGGTGAGATGAAGTATGAATCACAAGGCAGAGAGTTGAGGAAGAATCTGTGGAGACCAATGTCACGTTATTCTTCTATCTCAGCTACAAGGCTGATCCAGACAGGGGCCCTTGTGAGCTGAAAGACAAGTGAAGAAGCCTATTAATCATTTATACCACTTGGACCGTGTTCCAGAAAAGACAGCATTGCGATAACTCATTTATGTTACCTCGATTGTCTTTCTAAAAGGGACAAGTGCAACGCATGTGTTGTTGTTCTTTTTTATAACTGGTTGTCATCGTTGTCTCTGTTTGATCACAGGTTCAGTTCGTTTACAGTATTTATAGTAGAATTCATTCTTTGAGTACATTTGAATCAGATATATGTAAATAAGACACATAATTTTAAATATGCATTTCCTTGTAGTTAGTTATCACTCTCCTTTGACTTAAACAATACCCTCCAATGATTTAGAAGGTATATTTTATGGAAAACTGTAACATTTTGGTCACTGAGGCCCTGCCCTGCTACATCAGCTTCAGTTATATCCAAACATGTGCACCTTGTCATACAGCATTGTGTAGTATAATACCCTGACTGTGTGTGTTGTACACACAAGTTTTATGGTTTTAAGGATTTCTTGTTCTGTCAGAAGGTTGAGCAACTCATTTTACAGGTCCATCTTTATCTTTTCTTTGTTTTCTTCCTCTCAAATCCTTAGCCTCAAATGTTGTGTGAACAGTTGGTGCTATTCGGTAAAGCGCAGGAGCTGCAGTATTTCTCTCACCTCACGCATGTAACACGACCTGAACAGAATAAGTACAGTTTCTGCAGAGTTTAATAACACATTGGTAGAAGCAGAGAGTAGCCCAACCCAAAAGGAAGGGTGAAAAAAACATTTGTCAGTATGTGAAGAGGCCTATTTTCTGTCATGTCTGTGATCATTTCTTGTGAGTTTCAATGAAACATGTAATACTAATGTTGTCACTGACATACTGCACGACCACAAAAAAAGTTATTTTAGGCCCAATAATTGACAAATTAAGACCAAAGACCAAATAACCAAAAAAGAGAGAGAAAAATAGCTAACAAAGCAATGTTATTGTACTCGTCAACTATCTGCCTGCTGCCAGTTTTGAAGATGAGAGGCGAGAAGCTCTCTACATTGCAAACTTACTGTGCATTACAAAATGTTACAAGCTTTGGGTAGCTTGTTAGCTATTTTAATTGTAATGGCCATTCATTTTATCACTCTAAAAACATAAAACATCACAAGGAATAATACAAAAATGTTTCCTTTGTTGTTGTTGTTGTTTCTTTATTAACTTAAAATATGTGACATGTTAAGTATGAGGAAGTAGAAAGTAAGCATTGTCGTAGCTGCTGGCTGGCTCCAGCACAAAATGTTTCATTTTTCCTTAATATATTCTCCGGTACATTATGGACCGGTACATTTACTGAGGTTGTGAATGAGGTCACATTGCCATTGTAGACACCTGCAGCTGTAAAAGCAAGTTATATTCTATCAGATTGCAACATCAACAGCGAACAACAAACAATATATTGACGTGCATGCACGCATACTCTATGTTTTCCCATGTGAATCATTTCGAGTTATCATACCGATTAAGTGACAAGGTGTGTCTCTTTATGCATGCATGGTTGGATGGTGCACTGGAATTTAAAATGGGTTTGTACAGTAAAATGAAAACGAATTAATGCTGAATAGTCCTCAAGATAACACAACAATAAGAATCACTGGTGAGGTTGTGGGAAGTTGGTGGGATGTGGTGTGACCTTGCCGGCAGGTTTAATGTGCTTGATGGCCTGTTTAGATTAAAGTATGCTTGATGCTGAGGATCAGCAGCCATACCACACTGCCACACATGAGGAATACTTAAGTCTTTATTGGTCATTGTAAAAGAGGATTTCATATACAAATAAGGTAAAGATGTTAAGCACTTAACATCTGCCCACATATGGAGCCACCTCAGTGAACTGCTGGACTGCATACATATATGGTTGCCTGGATCCTAACTGTTTTTGTGGAGTGTAACTCTTAAAAGCTTGCAAACTGCATAAGAACCTTCAAGTAACAATGGGAAACAATAGAGCAGTCCCGAGAAAAGCCCTGTTCATTCGCACACATTAACAGGTTTCTACCAGGTGGGTTTAGGAAGGTACATTCTGAGCAGAAATAACATTTTAATTGCACTGCAAATTGAATGAAAACTTAGTCCACATGCCTCAAACCAGTTTGCACATTGTCAGTTGCCATCCTACCCATAATGAGTTGTCTAGACTGTCTCTAAAATGAGCAGCCTTTGGGCCATTCACTTAGAGGAATATATTAAAACAGAATAGAAGATGAACAAGGACATGACCTATGAGTGGACTTGTACAATAAAATTGTAGCCAATACAGAAGTTATAATTATTTATTTCCAAATGGAAGGTACTGTGAGGTAATGAATTTGCCTTGTCTCGTTTTTAGCCCCAAATGGTAGCTTGCAAACTTCCAATTCAGTGACTTTAGAACAGGCCTATTCTTCTCTCGGCCCGCAGGCCAACTCTGCCCCACCAATCTGGTCACACCAGCTGCAGATCAGTTCTATTTACAAATACATACAATTTAAAACCTGAAGAAAAAAACTGCATGAAAAACAGACATTTTTTCCACAATAAATCCTTCAAACCAGTAGAGCACTCCTGTGCTGTCAGTAATCGCCAATCACAAACATGCATTATTGATGATGAAATCTCTCCTTTGCAGGCTGCTGTTGTGGCGTGCGACTCCAGCTTCTCTCACATGAACATCATAAAAACGAATGACTTGTGCCTCTTTGACAAATGAGCATTTGCATCACTGTATGCAGATTGCCACACTTCATATGAAGCGGCCTTCCCTGTCATTGCCCAGTCAATGTGGTGTGATGTGGTGCAGGCCAACTGATGTAGAAGTAGAGGGGAAGCAAGAAAGGAAATGCTGAGATAGCTTTGAGTAGCTTTGTTAGAGATTATATGCCCAACATGACATCTAACCCTGATATCATTTACTTTTGGGACTATATCACAGCAAACAAAATAAAATTAAGCACTTGACCTAATTAGCTAAGATTTCCTACTTTATATTATTATTTGGCTACTTTTGCAATGGAGCAAAGTTTTGAGAAAGAATAATATCTCAGGGAAATGTCTGGCCCCCGGGCCCTAGTTTTCTGAAAATGCCCCCCCAAACAAGATAGTAGAACAGCCGGGCTTTAGAGTAAAACCTGTTTGTTTGTGTGTGTTGATAAATTTGGCTTAGGAACCAATGTTTACAACGACATTAGCATCTAACTACATTTTATTATGAAATACTAGACACCTCCGTACCACCAGAGGTCATTGATGAATGAGGAAAAGTCTAAAGCTGTATTTAGAAAGGGGAGCACTGCACAGAAGCAGAATAAATGAATGAATGAATAGATAAGCAAATAAATAAATAAACGTACATAAAGAGAAGTCCTATTGCTGCCCTCTGTTGGTTACATTTAAAGCTGAGTGAAACATAACTGGACCTGCCAATGTGAAATTACATTATGTTCCTGTTTTACAACAGAAAAATAAACTGTCTTTTACATGTAATGTCAAGGGTTTGCAAAAGGTAAAGTTGAGGTTTAGTCAAATCAAAACTGAATTTGTATTGTATTTGTATTACTTCCTTTATGCAGCTTTTTACTGTATAAATTATTACTATTGTATTTATTAGTGGGGGAAATTAATGAGGAATTCAATTGTAATGAAAACACAAAATAAAAGCTGTATGTGTGTGTATATATATGTATATATACGTGTGTGTATATATATATGTGTGTGTGTATATACATATATATATATATACATATGTATGTATATACACGTTTATATAAATATGTGTGTGTGTGTGTGTGTGTGTGTGTATATACATACATGTACATATATGTATATATATGTGTGTATATGTATATGTGTATATGTATGTATGTATGTGTGTATATATGTATATGTATATATGTATATATATGTGTATATATGTGTATATATGTATGTATATATGTATATGTATGTGTGTATATATATGTTTGTATATTATGTATATGTATATATATATATATATATATATACATACTTCACAGATCCAGCAGCAGGTTTTCTTTAAGCTGACATTTTGTGCTCGACTTAACTGATGAAGAGAAAAAAAATGTAAGGATTTCAAATACAAATACGTTACAGTTTTTTGTTACAGGTTGACTGCTGTCCAGGTTTATAATTGAGAATTTGATTATCTGTTGGTCCTTTACCTTTATGAGCCTCTGATTCATACTTGACTAAGACCTTCACTGTTGTGCTGTTGAGACCTTTTTTTTTTCATTTAAAAACATCTTTTTATTTTTATTAAATCAGTTTTATCGTCTTGAAAATGAGAAATTGCGGCACAATTCCAAGCTGGTGATAATCCTCAGGGAGGCCTTCCCAACGAAAGCCCCCCCCTTCCAATTATTATTATATATTATTATTGTTAATTTATTATCTGTGATAGAGGTTCTAAGATATGGAAGCTACCTGAGGAGCTTAAAGGTTTAAATTGATTAATATGAAGCACATCAGGTATATTTTCAGTCACTTTTTAATTTTTTTGTTGTTGCTACATTTTTTCATATTATTTCATTTGTTATTAATATGGTACAGTTAGGGGAAATTGGTGTATAATTTTATTGCCATTTGTATTATATGTTTATTTTTATTGCACTACATTTTTAAATAAAAACACATGTAGTAACATAAGCAAAATAATTGGTGTACCATTACTCTATCCAGTGAATATCTCATGTTTTTGTAGGCCTATCTGTTCTGCAAAAATAAAATTAAACATATTTTAGATTACATTTTTTTTCTCATGGTGGCAACAATAAAGGGCAAGTCCAGTTAAACATGCAGGGCACTTAGTGCCTCCGCTAAAACAAAATGTTCTCTACGTTGAATCCTCCCTGCACGTGCTACCGGTTGAGCCATGTTAATCAAGCCAGATATCTAAAACACTTTTCCGTGAAGGCGTGCGCCACACGGATCTGCTCGTTCAGCATATGATCCTAAAGTGACATAATTCTGACTTTTAATGAATATTAAAAGCATTTCTGAGGCGTGCTTCATTGTCGGATTGCAAAGCAACGCATTAAGGCCGGTGGCGGTGTCCCTACGGTGTTCCTGGTTAATGTAGGTCAAAGCAGTGACGGAAGGGTGTCCTCCGTTGAACCCTCGGTATTAATCCACATCCCAGTCCTGCAGATGGCGCGCACAGTCAACTGAGTGCCCTGGGTGCTCACCACGGTGCTCACACAACAATATCCGTATGGAGCCTACCCAGCTTGAGAGATGGCGATTGTCTGAAGTGACACCTCTGTCTCCCATGTACAGCTGGAGGGCTGTGAAAGCAAAGTTCAAGAGTGCAGCTTTTCAAAAAAAAAACCAAAAGAGAAGTTTTTTTTTCGCACCCTTGAGGCGCAGCAGCTCAGGAGGCAGGACAGTTTATGAGACGGCTGATCGAGCATAACCTTAGTTGACCTCTTTGTCAGTAAAAGCTTGTCTTTCAAGATGCAGAGCAGCTTACACTGAACACCCTCCTCCCTGTATACTACACATGAATCACACACATAAATAATATATTGAAAGTATCTATTAGACAGTAGCCTCAGCATGGTTCATTATTCTGATCTGAACTACAGACAAGCGTGTACGCACACACGCACACCTGTCACTGTCTAGACAGGGAGGGGGCATGAAGGCGGTGGGTGCGGGGGATCCCACATGACCCATTACTGCTTTATTCTATGCCAGCTAGAATACATCTCAAGGCGTTGGATAATGACACAAAAAAATCAACAACAACAAGAGAAAAAAGCAATCACTCTACTAAATCTGATTGGCCAGCTGAACCGACACGATTTTTTTCCCCTGCTCGCTAACTCGAGGTCAGCTCGGGACGTTAAAAAATAAATAAATGAGAAAATAGAAATGCGTAGAAAGTAGAAGACACGGCAGACAATCTAGCTTGTTGGTACCGGAGATGATCGACGGCGACGCTGTCCAATGAGAGGCGGCGGCGCAGCTGGCTCACTGTACTGGCAGAGGCGGCGTCCAATGCAAAGTTCAGACGCATGATGGACACATAACTGACAATTCCCCAGTCCTTTTGATCCAGACTGGGGATAGATTTGAGTTCATTCACAATTGTGAACGCTGGTATTTTGAACAGCAGACATTGGAGCCCGCACAATAAGAGCAAAGTATAAATTAAATAAAAAAGCGAAAAGGTGGGATTTATGGGTAAAGTGGACGCTCTTGCTGGGGTGCAGCACCACAGCTAACCTGTTTTAAACCTCATCTTTTTACAGGTTTCGTTACGCACCATGGCTTCCATTTATAAAACTGCCGTGATGCTGCTCAGGCAGGGGCAAACTTAAACACCTCGAGTAGGAGGAACACTACTACTACAACTACTATTACTATAACTCCCACCACTTCCAGAGAGCCATAATGGAGCCTGTTTCACCGTCCCACTGTGCTCCCTGCGATTGGGGCACAACAATGTTGACAGATTTCTGATCCAACCCAAGACAGTGCACCGTTCTTCCAATAGCAGCTTTAAGTGAAAAGGCGTGCCTGCCTGCCTGCTTGCCCCCCTCCCCCCACCCCCTCCACCACCCTTCAAAGTGCTCGATGTATAGTTAAAAAATGGGAGGGCACACTTGAACCGAGCTGCTCTATGAAGGTAGGCTGCAGCGTGTGTTTATTGATGAGATGAAAAGAAGATGGAAGTGAGAAATGAAACAAAGTAAAGGAACATATTAAAAAAAGCAAACTATACGCGCTTCATCGGGGGAAAACAGGGGGAGCCGTGGAAACGCTATCGCCACTTTTTGAACGAGCTTCGAAGTGCAGGTAAGAAATTGAGAAAAGTAGGAAAAGGGATGGGTCTTTACAATATGTATACCACTATTATTACAGGGGAGAAATAAGAGGAATTTCCTATACAAGAGATTAAAACATGCTCGTTGTCTGTAGGGTGATATGCATGAAATAGCCTACCACTGACTTCCACGTAGTTGTGGCTGGCTTTACCAACCAAATATTACGCTCTACATAATCGGAAACTTCATTCTTTAGAGGATCACAGACATCCAATAAATGTGACGGCAGCGTACAAGATGAAGTGCAACGAGCCCCTCATGTTAGGGAGCTCAGTTTTGGCAGCCAGGGGGGTTTTGTTGTCCGTTTATATTCGACTAGAAAAACGCGCTGCCCTGGCATGACGCAAGTTTCCCATCTGTCATTATTCTCAGCATGCCCCCTTTACCTTTAGCCCTTCTCTTTCGGATTTGCCCCTGAGCCGGGAAGGGGACACTTAAGTACAATACTTTGGCTCAAACTGTGTTCACAGGTCTGTTTCTCACAATCAGCCAAAGCCTCCGCGATCCTCGCAGGCTGCTTGTTCACATTTTACACACTGTGAGCCCGGAACAACTGTGGCAGCCGACGTGCGCATTTGGCTTTTAGGTCAGTCATTTGAATCAGAGGAAACGCGTTTCCTTATTAACCACTAAAATATAGCCTCACTAGAAATGTATGCCTTAAATACGTTTCAATTTGTTTAACTTGCCGGGAAAATGGTTCCGATGTCTGAATAACACCATTATAGCAGCGGCTCATATGGCGCTTATACTCAGACAGATGTCTAGCCTACATTTTTTATGAATTAATATCAATACGGCGTGGCGTTTATGAGATGGGGTTACATTAAAATATGTTAAGCGGGCAGAGGGAGGCTGGCTAATATTGTGTGAAAGTAAAACAATAGTGCAGGTTCAGTTTCTGACATAAATCAGAACTAGATCCAGTGGGACTCTGGATCTGGATTTTGTGTTTCTCTAAAAAATGAATGGTCACTTTAATTGTCGCAATCCGCTTTACTCGCAGCCTACAGTGTCTGAAAATGTTTGCGATGTGAGGATGTTTTTTGGCAAAGGCTGGCCTAGATCTGGGGCCATGCTCTGGTGTAATTAAAGTTGCAAGAGACGCTTCCTGCGTGCCGTTTGAGACATTTTGTTGCAAAATATTCATGGACAACTCGTGATTCCTTTGCTCTTGCTTATCGGATGGCAGCACAGAGGCACTTCACCTCTTGGAGAAAGTTAAAAATCTGTGTATATGCTCAGTATTGGCGGAATGTAAATATAAATGGAGCGACAACTCTCCCAAATTCAGTGAAAGGGCCATGGGGAGTTGAGCCGGAGCAACATGTCAGTCTTATTCGTCGGAGCTCCATCTATTTGTGCGCGATCATGTGCGCGCGCGCGCGCGCGTGTTGTCCCAAAGCGCTGGGCTGTCAGATAAAGAGAGTAATACATTACGTTCTTGTGTCTGTCAGAAGCGCCACTGTTAGTTTCTACAGTACAACACGTTCTGTGTCGGATGAATAGGCACAGGCTCGCCTATAGCACAGAAGTTGTGCGCAGGTATACAGCTTTGCGTCAGCACATTAGTCATGTCAGAGGTGGGTTCTGGTGTGGTCACTGAGGCTGTTTGCCGTGTGAAGATGCGAGTAGACACAAACAAGAGTGCCAGTCCCGGGTTTGACACAGAGGAGGCTCCACGAGAGCGCTGCTGCGTCCAGCTTCCTCCAGCGCAGACATGGTCTGTGGATGTGTGCACCTGGCTGTGTGTGTGGGTTTTTTTTTTTAACCACATAACTGTGCATCCCTTTGCACTTCTGTTGTGATCACTTCCTCTCCCCCGCTTTCATTCAGAATATGTTTCCACACAACGTAAAATGGGCTGCAATCCTATAGGCTTGGTTATGTAATTGATGGCTGCACTGGATGATTTGTTTTCTGAATGGACACATTTGGAGACCAGAGAGCTGAGCGTGCAGCCCGGTGTAGCAGAAATGCAACATTTCACTCTGATGTAAGATTTCAGCTGGGCATAATTATATATCTGTCCAATGAACTGGAATATATTGATTGACAGGCTGCTTGTGGGTGAGTAAAGTGAAATTTATATTGTCACTAGGAGTACAGTGGATGGAATGCTCTCCATCTGACCAGAAACTCTACATAAACTTAATACCGTGGATTTTTGGACATTTTATTGTTTGATGAACTGGAGGGTACTTGTCTTGTGTGTAAGTGAGCTCTCACCACGGCTTGATGTCAGAAACTCTCATTTTATCAGCACAGAGGTGTACAGTAGCTGCTGAAAGAGAGACAGCCATTATGTGCCTTGAGAGTGTTTGTAGTCCAGAGTATCAGGTGCCCAGTTTCATCTCAGTTAAGTCACTAATGACTATTTATATGTATATATTCCACATGTACATTAATATTCACAGTGTTTGAGCCATTGCCATTTGCCCGCTTTCTGTGTCACGGCTAAAACCCACCCATGACTAATGAATATTTAAGAGCATGTCTGCAGACCAAGGAAACTCATTATTATATGAAGGAGACCCAGCAGATTAACTGTAGACCTTCTCAGAAGAAGGCAAAGCGGCGAGAGAGGTGTTCAGCTTATCCACACTTAGCAATCAATCCCAATTTTTTTTTGGCTTCACCATCCTTCACTCGTCCTCTGCAGCTTGTCACCCTCTCTTCACATTCAGCTAGTTATTATTGACCAACAAACTGATTGCTGATATCTTTCGCACATTTTCTCCCACCTGATTATTTGGGTTTACTCAAGTGAAAATGTGTAAGGATACCATGCTGTACTAATGTAATGAGTGATTCTTTTGGAAGAGACATATAACAAGAAAAACAATCATCTTGTACTGTACATGCACACAGATGGCAGGTCAGTATTCCAAATAATTTTTAAGCACAGCAAAGGCACTGCTGGCCAAACAGACAAGATAGAGATATCTCTCTGAAGCCTCCGCAATGCCACATTTCTGGTTGTTATTCCCACACCATCCAGCCATCTTCTCCAGGCTTTTACCAGGTAATCCTGGTGGCCCATAACCTACATAACTAAATGTATAAATATATGTTCAATATTCTGTATAAATATATATTTTGTTGAAAAGATTTTTAGTCTTTGGTGGTTTGTTGGCCAATATGTAGTGGAAAGGACGGGAGAGGTGGGGAGAGGATGTAATATTGGTGATGGGTGGAATTCACCTCAGTCCACTGAATCATGCTGTTTATTTTCCAATGTATGCTGCTTAGTAAAATATTTATTTTATTTTAACGTAAAATTAAAATGTAGAACGTGTAAATTTGGTCGCAAATTTAAACAAATGCACTTTTGGCATTTTCATTATAAAATCATCTATCTTATAATAAATCTTTGCATTGAGCAAGATGAAGTAAAATTAGTATTATGATATATAATTCCAAGTAGGGCATTTTACCATAGACAATTGACTTAAAAATATGCACTTGAGTCCATCCTGGCACTTTGTCTACCCCAGTTGAACATATTTGGCAGCCATTTTGGGAATGCAGTAGAGATCCATCGATATAACGAGGCACTTTGTGGATTGCATCCAGAATGTCACAGTGCTTGTTAACTGCTTGGCCTTTTTGTCTCAGACAGTGTTTATCCTTTCCCCCCCTTTTTGTTCCTGTATAATACTCGTTAGAAGAATATTCCCTCATGGAGCAAAACTAATCTTTGATGTGATTGCCAACTGAGACTGTTTTCAGGTGCACATCTTAAAGTTAATGGTAAGTCTTATAATTAACTACAGAATAGCCTTTAAGCCTTTAATAGACTTTAAGCTGAATGATTTGGTTTTGTGTAGGACTAACACATAAAGTTGCTCACCAACACTGCTGTTTTACAGCAATCGCAAATTTAATACTACATTTGAGTCCCCAGTTACCATGGCAACCTTAAAAACTGAGACACCTCTAGGAACTCTCACATTATATCAAACATGTCATACTTATTTATTTTCTTCATATCTATCGATCATAGTAAAATATCACCAAATTAGTGACTCCTGGCTAACTCTACCTGGGTGGATTGTTAGCATAAATGGATTTGTTGCAAACTAGGAATTATTGGCAGGTTAGCTGCCTCCTGGCTAACTGGCTTGGATCCTTCTACCCACAAAGCACCTTTTTCACACATAACATGCTTCTCTTCACATGATATTATTATTCTTTTTACTCTTGAAAATCCTAATAACATAATTGCAAAACCTATTGAGAATCTGTACAGTTTGCCTTTTTAATTAAGGAGAGAATTTCCATTTAAGCTGTATTATGCAACACTGAATGCTGTTACGATGAGGTATGGTGATTTCCTTCCAGCTATAAGGAAAGGATGGAAAATAATATGCCTTGTTTAAGGGGGAGGCAACACATATCTTGTTTATTGTTGAGGTGACCATTTTGCCAGGATAAAAATATTAAAATATTATGGAACAAACTAGGTTTATATTTTGCAACAACACATTATAGCGCTTAAAGAAGACTTTCATGACAGGTATACTTCACATTTGTGTAGACTGGTTCAATTTATCAATTGATTGAGCAGGAATTTTTGAGATACTCCCCCTCTTATTACATTGCAGAATCTAAAAGACTGAGCATGAAAAAGACTTCTATAAAACTGAATTTCACTAAAAACCCCAATGACTTTCAGAGCATGCAGCATGTAGAAAACTTTTAAGGCATGTTTTTCAGTTTTCAAAGGACTTTTGTTTTGGAATCTCCCCTCCCTGCAAGTATCACAGGAATGCGTAATGAAAGCACACATTGAGACTGAATAAGTATTTGCGAATGTGCCATGCTGTTGTCAGGAAGCTTTTGTTCCGTTCTAAAAATGTATAAAGTTTTCGAAACGCAGTTAATATCCTCAGTTCTCAGATAGCTTAATGGTAATTTCGGCATTGTTTTAGGATGGTGTGTTTCATATTTCATATTTCGAAAATATATAAATGAATATAAAATGAATATAAGTGTTGCCCCCAGGATAAGCCTGTTGTGACTTTAATGTTTACAAATACACTCTATACAGCACAAGAACAAATAGACTGTATAGTATTGTTATTATAATGGTTGAAAATGTTTTCATGATGTTAAAGATCTGTTTTATTTAAATTAAAATCCATCCATTTTCAACTGTCAGTTTTTTAAAATGATCTCTCTATATATACTGTTGTTGTTTTATACATACAGTATATACAGTACAAACACAATACAGTTTTGGATGGGACTGTGTGTTTCCCTTACCTTTGCAAAAATTACTAACAGACTCTTGATTCATGCTTCTTTACGTTTGCACTGCTGGTTTGAAGCTTTCAAAGTCAGCTGTTTGTCATTTTACAACAAGTACAAAAGATTTGTGCTGGTAAAAATCTAAATGAAAACTGCAACTTGTTTTTATATGTATGCTGGAATCCTATATAACCCTGACAGCATGACAGAAACAAGCATTTAAACGTGTCTGTAAACACACGGCAGGCCCAGGCATTCAACTCATGTGAAAAATGTATCCTGGATTCTAATAGCAAAGTTGTATGTTTGCCAGGTGCATGTGTGTCCTCAGTTCACCCTGCTACCCATATGGTTTTCTACAAGTCATGGTGAGATCACAGCCTAGTTGAAGGGCAAAGGTATCTAAAGAGGTTTTAAGACAATAAAAAAGTAACAGGGTCCTCAGTAACTTTTTAAACTATTTTACAGAGAATGAGTTCTGTGTATTCTCTGCTTCTATCTTGGCTACAGAAAGACTTTTTAAGCCTCGTGCCAGTAAACAGCACTCACAGCAGCCAAAATGTTGTGCACAGTCTTTCTCAAGGTACATCGGTATGCACTGTGCAATGGGTAAACTTAGGGGGAATTATTTACACAATAGTATTTGTGTTTCGGTTTTATCACAAAATGAAGATTGTTGGAAAGGTAAAGTATTTCCACAGAATCTAAAGCTGTAATTTATTTTATTTTTTGAGTCTTTTTTTTCTGATATGCAGCTGCAGGAAATCACTGTCAGACATTTTGTCTTTTGAAAGAAAATTTCTTGTCAAAGAATTTTCTTTCTGAATTTTAATTTTTTATCATGAAAATGAAAGGAATACCTGCTCTGATACTGTCTACATTGTTTATTGCCCTGAAAATGACCTTGATAGAGACAGATTTCAAAATAGACTCCTTCAAGAAGCTTGAAATCATTATTAATTTGGATTTGGCTAACAACTAGGAAATGAATGTTTTATCTTCTTACACTGGTTTACAGCAGTTGGTCCACGTGATAAAGTAAAAGCATGTGTAACCTGTTCAACAACAAACAAATGCCAGAACAAATTTCTAGTTTAATCAAAGTTGCTGGGCTTGTTTGACATTTATAAATGATAAAGAAAAAGCTCAGTGTGATCATTCTGGTAGCATCAACTCTTGTAACACCTGCATTACATTTTCAGAACAGATGCAGTCCATGTGTCAGGCTCCATGAGATGTTTCTGCGGTTCGAACACCAGTGTAATAGTTGTCAGCAGTGGCAGAGTGTTTTTTACTTAATAGAGAAGTTAGAATAAAATACATCGCAGCAGCTGCTATGTAAACTAACATTAAGCTTGGTTTTCTTTTACAATTTCTATGAATAGGTGAACCGACATGAATGCAGCTTAGACAAAATGTCTTTCATGGCCTTTGACTGCAGTAGGCTCTGCTGCTGGCTAGTATGTCAACATTATTTCATTCACTCAGTCCTTTGCCATTCTTATGCCTGTTCAGGGTCAGTTCAGCGTATCCCAACATGCATTTAGAGCAAGGTAGGGCAACACCCTGGGTAGGTCACTGGGCTAACACACATACAAACACATTCACAGAGGTAACAGGACCTAGTCATTAAAGGTATGCTATTAGATTTACTTATCATAAAACCCTCTGTTGCATAAAGATGAGTGCAAAATCTTCATCAAAAGAAAGCGTAAACCATCCTCTCTGTCTACCCATGACACTACAAATGACTTAGAAGTAGCACATTTATAATAGGACCTGAAAATACTCACAGCAATGTGGCATGATTTTTATAGTAATGTTACCAGAAACAGCTGATGAGCTTAGATTACACCCTAGAGCTTATGAGCTATAGATTGTTACCATAAAAGATAATAATTCTGCGACATTTAAACAGAACACACTGACCAACAACTCGTGTGCATTAGTGAGGCCAAGAGGCCAGATGATTATCATAAGGGGGTCATGTTATCTCTAAGCTTTGTGCTGTGAGAGACTCTGCTTTCTGTACATAGAACAGATCAGAGAAGACTACCTAAATAGGGAGTGTATGAATTGCTAAAAATGCACGTAGAGCATGTAGTAGCTTCTTCTGTTCCATCTTTGCAACAGAGAAAGGTATAATATGTGATCAGTGATAATACGTGGTTATGTGAACTAATGTGCTATACAACTAGTATAGCCACACCAACTGGTGGCTGTAACATAGACTTTCCCTGCAGTCATTCCTAAGCTTGGTGGTTGATAAAAAGAGGTTACAAGAAAACGTGCTTGCAAAACTAATTTACAACAGAATTTCACACAACGAAGCACAAAGCACAGCCTCAAATAAAAATTTTAAAAAAGTAATTTACCGGAGTGTCATGTTGAAAATGTTGGTTAACATTTTGACATACCATTCTACTGTTTTTCTGATGCAAGTATTACACCAACGCATAATGAATGCTCTGGCTGATTCAGTATTGATGAATGTGGCTCACATGAAGCTCAAATGCAGTGTTACATATTATAAGTTGGAGTTTACATAAATGATTGTAACTTTGTCCACCTCTTGTTATCAGTTTTTAGGTCCAGTGTTGGTTAGAGTTAGTAAATGTATAGTTTTCTCTAAAGATGTGTGTAAACAGTGGCGGTTTAGATAGAGTTGGTTTTGCAAAATGACTCCACCTGTTAATACATGTTAGCTGATACTATCTATAGATGACTTCTTATTAAAACAGCTTCGTCATTCAGCTCAAATTTCTTCATACTTCTTTTTGAGTTTGTCTTTACTAGAATGCCATTGACATTTGTTTCTGAAAGGGGGCGAATCTTGAGATTTCTCTCATTTCTTGTGAAATTCTGTAGTTGGCTTTCATAACAAATGTGTCTTGCAACACAGTATTTTATGGATAAAGTTCCCTAATGTGGTTAGATTACACTCCCTCCCCAATGGATTAACAGAAAATCTTATCACTGTGCCAACCTTTGTTAATTTCAAACTATACTGTGGTATGTTTAAGTCATTATATGTAACTATCTCACCTAGCCTGTAGACTACTGGACCAGAGGTGCCAGTACTTGGTGAAAGTGTGTATAGGGCACTCGTGGTTGACTGTGTTTCAGTGTGTCAGCATTACACTTTTAGATGGGTCATATGTCAAATGAGCTGATGAGACATATATAATCTGTAATTACAGCACAACAGCTTGCCAAACTATAAATACACTAAAAAGTGCTAACATGGATAAGGCTCCAAATAAGCACAGAATATTTTTATTAAGTCATCTGAATTTAATATCTAATTCAGTGAACTAAATCTGTAGTTGAAGACAGATATCGTTAGTTTACCTGAATAATGACTCAGTTTTAGCTCAGCCCGAAGGTTGAAGAAATATGTAACATCATAAAACATTTCTGCAAAGTCCATTTTCACCGTTTCCTTCGTGTCCATGTTGTTAATATGCAGCATGTTAACAGTTTTGCAGCGCGTCATTTTAATAAACTGGTGAACCCTTTTAAATGGCAAGTGTTGAGCTTGCCAGATTCTTGGAGAGAGGCTAGCTTGCTGACCCTTGAAGCACAGGCCAGCTAGCAGAAAGTGCAGGGTTGTGCTGAACTGCTTAAAGCACCCTCATGCATTTGTGAAAGTTCAGCTTTGTGCTGGACCACCTCGGCACTGGCTCGTGCACCCTCGTGCAGCTGTTGGTGAAACACATGGTACAGAACTTCTGAGGTCACTAGTCATTCACATTGAAATATGGCGAAATGATTAAGGAAATGGTTCGTTGTTAAATCTTTTTTTTTTAATAACTCAAAATATCACATTTGAATGTAATTAAGATCCCAAGTATCATCACCTACAGTATATAACCATTACATCTGAATGAATATCATAACCACCTTACCACAATTCAGTAATTTGAGACACTATGCTGTTTGACCACATTTGTGTGTAAGAGCACCCTTATTTTTACCCAGGGAGAGTTGTATATGAAACCTTATGCAAGAGCACCATTTCTGGTTTTGTTTCCTGAACTACCTCTAAATACTGTATGTGTAAGAGTGTGGCTTCATTCTGTTTGGTCTCTCTAGTGACAAACATAGTATACACAGGCAGAGCTCCTTACAGTGTAGGAGCTGCATGCTTGTTAACAGAGGTCTTACACTATCCTCTCATAATTCAGCACAAAGCATCTTTTTCCTGGTTTATCTCCCAAGGACATAAAATCAAGAGATACTTTGTTTTCTTTCAGAGATATAAAGGTGCTACAGGCCCTCTATACTACGCAGTCCACTTGTTGAGATCTTGCTTGCTTACGTACCATCCAGGCATAGAGACATATGAGTAGTTTGTATGATATTTCTTGCCAAAGAGAATTAATTAGCTACCCTTTATCATGATACTCTGGTAATAGACAGAGAAGTCCTATATGAGCATCTTTGTGGGTTCATGAAGATCTCTTAATGGCCCGTGAGGCCCTTTTTTTGGAGAGGCAAAATGTCCTCGACGTGTGTAGTAGCTGTAGAGAGGCAGTTGCTGTGGACACTTGTGCCTAAATGATAACTCTTGAATTTAGCATTATCTGCTTCGGGGGTTAAAGGTGTTTTGGAGACTATCATATGAGTAGTCAGATGGTTCTTTTTGGTCAAATGCTCATTAACAAAAGCACAGCCATTTGCCAAGTCTGAGAGATTTCTTTAAAGCGTCCTTTCCACCACCAAAATGAGAGAGATACTGTCTTCATAATTGTAATGGCCATAAGCCAACAGTGGCTTTTCTCCCTCTGTGCTCTTTTAGGAAAGTTCATAAAACACAGCATGGGATGTTTACTGATAGCATGAATTTGTGAATGTTTTTGTAGATATTGTGTTGAAAAAAAGTATATTAGAATTAGATTATCCTCCCATCTGTAAGTGGACAAAGGATCTGCTATGGATAACGGGTGGTAGTGGGTGTGTTTTTGACAGAAAATGACGAAGTTGAACAAGCTGTCCTGTCAAAAAAAGACTTTAACTGTCCTTTACACTACTTGTAGTGCGTGTTGTTATTTGCTTGCTTGAGTAATTTATTTGAAAGCCGCACATCCTGTCACATTTGAATGGCTTGTTGGACTGAATGTTTTATCACATTGATCTACTGTGCTATTTGAGACATTTTAGTGGAACTAACGAACACAACGAACGAGTTAAATTCAGGGGTCCATTAAGAGTATGATGCACATAAACTCATGACCATAATACAGTTACTCAATTGAGCAGTGGCCATAACATTACACTGGCACTCTGTCATTACTTAGATTGAGCTTGAAATCGAAACTGTGGTTGTGAAAGAAGTATCACCAGTCCTACATCTATGTTGTAGGTGAACAGCAAGTTCAAAGTTCAGGAAGACGTTTCATGTTATAATTGTCGGTTCAAAATGTAATTCATACATGTTGTAATTATCATCAGACATTTAGATAAATATCTCATTGGTGATGTTATGTTACACCGTGCAATTTCAGTCAAGAGAAGGAGAAATAAAAAAAAAAATGTTGGCTCAACTTGTCAACAGCCTACGTGTGCTTGTTGATGATTTTCAGTTATTGCTATAAAGGCAAATCAATTAAATCTTGAGACTTGTGAGGTGTTTTTCTGCCGCTTCTCCTGAAGTGTGTGTGATTTAGGTGCATTAGTTACCTTACCTGTTAATGGCTTCACAACGTCATAGACGAACACTCAAATGTAATAAGAGACCCAGCACTCTAAATTACTCCGATTTAATCAGCCAACACAACATTGTTGGGCGTAGATGAATATTCAGTTACCTAAAAGAATAATTTTTAATTGTGCTGATCAAAGGGAGCCAAGACACAATAGCATTAGCTGAGGTTTGATTTAATTTCTTTTTCTTTTTCAGAATAGTTTGAGATGTTGACTGATTACAGTTACGGCTGTATATTGTTTTGTCAGAGGAGTGAAATGAACACACTGTTTCTTTATCAAACACACCTTCAATTATCATCACATCAACACTTCATCACGAGGTTATTTGCTTAAAATTTCCCAGTGTGCTCGCTACACGTTTACATTGTGTACTAAATTATATTAGATCACACATCCAAACCATACTATTAGAGCATGCTTTCTGGTAGTTTATATGCTAATGCACTTGGCCTAAATGGATGATTGAAATTAATAATTACAATGTTGGACAGTGATTGTTACGCAGTAGAGGTTTCAAACAAACTCATAAATTACTATTAATTAGGTGTAACACAAAACACTCTTGATAAGTGCAAATCTGCATCAGATTCATGGAGATGTTGTATGCCCATGGACATGAGCTTTTCACAATGCCTGTGACCCTTTTGTCTCTGGATTTAAATGTATCAAGGGCCTTGAATGTATGCTTGTAGTGTGTGTTGTAAGCAGTATTTGCATATTCTGGATGTATGTTATTCACATGGCTGATACTGCTCCTTTCATAAGCACGCCTCTTATGTCTGTTCTCAACCCCATCCCCCATCCTCACCATTTTACCCCCCCCCCCCCCACTCCTCCTCCTCACACACACCACCACAGAGCACCCCCTTGATTAACTAATGTCCAATTCGATGCAGTGTATTTCATGAGCTTGCCACCTAATACAGGCAGCTGATTAACCTGGAGTCTGGCTGGTGAAGTTGCAGCCCTCATCTCCCTGTCTTAATTTTTTTTTTCACCCCCCCACACCCCCCTTCTCTCTCCCCCACTCTCCTCCCCTCCTCAGTCTTTGTTGTGGCGGCAGCAGCAGAGCATGCATTGCATTGGCGGTCTGAAGCATTGTGTCTGATTTCCAGCAGACAAACTGACCTCTGGGGATTTATTGACAGCAAACTCCACAGAGGCAGACACAGAGCTGGGAGCATGGAGGCAGCCAGAGAGAGGCGGAGGGTGTTGGGGAAGGTTCGTAGGGAGGGAGGAAGAGGAGGGGGAACAGACAGACAGACAGAGAGACAGACAGATGGAAGAAAAGACAGCGAGAGAGTTTCAGCGTGATGAAACAGGAAACAGGTAGAGACGCACAGAGAAAGAGATGTGAAGAGGGAAAACACACACCCCAAATTTAGTTTAATTCAAAAATTTGCTTTTTGTTGGAGCTTTAGGAAGTGAAAGAAAATGGCCGCCTCCTACAAGGATCTAATTAATTTTGAAGGATCATCAGCCCCTTTAGTCCAAGGCAGGGTACAGGAGGGAGGGAGGGAGGGAGACAGACCCCTGGGCTGATTAGAATTCACTGCAGGTAGGCAGTGGCTGCTGCTCACCCACTGTGTCACGGCTAAAATGGAATCACTGTTGTGAGTGGCAGTCTGGGCAACTGAAGCCTGCTTCCCTTGGCCTGCTCCTTTGTTGCCAGCATTCACCTCACTTTACCCCTTAGGCAGGTGGATTTACATGTCTGGATGGGTGAGGGAAGCCGGCGAGGGAACATATATGTTTGCATTGTCTAAAAGTAGCCATGAAAAAATAAGGCCCGTGGCATCAGAATACAGTTACATCTGAAGCTAAGCTAACCCCTGCTGGAAAAGAAAAAAAAAGTCAAATATTTGCCACTGTAATGGATTCACGCCTTTTGGCACGTGTGTGTGTGTGCGTGTGTGTGTAGTACGTTAAAGAGAAGGCTATAAATGATGACTTTTTGCTTTCACTTTGACTATGTCAATTCTGAATAATTCCAGTGACAGCGGTTAGGTTACACCTACAGTTGGTTTTATGGTTTAGATTAGATCTGGTTTTGAAGTTAGGTGTTAAAACATAATAATAATAATTGAATTTATATAGTGCCTTCAAAAATAGAAAGTTACGAAGTGCTGCACATATAGGTGAGGACACATATGTGCAAATGCACATATACATGCATACATACATACATACATGAATACATATACATACATGCATACATACATACACATACATACATACATACATACAT
>NC_060172.1:23342375-23353284 GCF_021292245.1 Micropterus dolomieu | reverse complement strand
CCCCCCCACACCCCCCTTCTCTCTCCCCCACTCTCCTCCCCTCCTCAGTCTTTGTTGTGGCGGCAGCAGCAGAGCATGCATTGCATTGGCGGTCTGAAGCATTGTGTCTGATTTCCAGCAGACAAACTGACCTCTGGGGATTTATTGACAGCAAACTCCACAGAGGCAGACACAGAGCTGGGAGCATGGAGGCAGCCAGAGAGAGGCGGAGGGTGTTGGGGAAGGTTCGTAGGGAGGGAGGAAGAGGAGGGGGAACAGACAGACAGACAGAGAGACAGACAGATGGAAGAAAAGACAGCGAGAGAGTTTCAGCGTGATGAAACAGGAAACAGGTAGAGACGCACAGAGAAAGAGATGTGAAGAGGGAAAACACACACCCCAAATTTAGTTTAATTCAAAAATTTGCTTTTTGTTGGAGCTTTAGGAAGTGAAAGAAAATGGCCGCCTCCTACAAGGATCTAATTAATTTTGAAGGATCATCAGCCCCTTTAGTCCAAGGCAGGGTACAGGAGGGAGGGAGGGAGGGAGACAGACCCCTGGGCTGATTAGAATTCACTGCAGGTAGGCAGTGGCTGCTGCTCACCCACTGTGTCACGGCTAAAATGGAATCACTGTTGTGAGTGGCAGTCTGGGCAACTGAAGCCTGCTTCCCTTGGCCTGCTCCTTTGTTGCCAGCATTCACCTCACTTTACCCCTTAGGCAGGTGGATTTACATGTCTGGATGGGTGAGGGAAGCCGGCGAGGGAACATATATGTTTGCATTGTCTAAAAGTAGCCATGAAAAAATAAGGCCCGTGGCATCAGAATACAGTTACATCTGAAGCTAAGCTAACCCCTGCTGGAAAAGAAAAAAAAAGTCAAATATTTGCCACTGTAATGGATTCACGCCTTTTGGCACGTGTGTGTGTGTGCGTGTGTGTGTAGTACGTTAAAGAGAAGGCTATAAATGATGACTTTTTGCTTTCACTTTGACTATGTCAATTCTGAATAATTCCAGTGACAGCGGTTAGGTTACACCTACAGTTGGTTTTATGGTTTAGATTAGATCTGGTTTTGAAGTTAGGTGTTAAAACATAATAATAATAATTGAATTTATATAGTGCCTTCAAAAATAGAAAGTTACGAAGTGCTGCACATATAGGTGAGGACACATATGTGCAAATGCACATATACATGCATACATACATACATACATGAATACATATACATACATGCATACATACATACACATACATACATACATACATACATACGTGAATACATATACATACATACATACATACATACATACATATACATACATTATGCATGATACATAGATGTAGATTAACGCATACTACCAAAATAACTACCCTACCAAAAACTCAAGGCTGACCTGTAGAAATGGCAAATTTTAGAGATTCAGTCTTATATTGACATCCATAATGAAAGGTCTGAAGAGATTATTTGGTGGGGGGGTTAGGTCACTGTCAGAGTCATGTTTACAGCTAAGGTTAGAGAAAATGGTTCAAGTTTAATTGTAGATATAGCGGTTAAGGATTTAATTGTAAAATATATTTTCTGTCCGGATCAAGGCAGAGGAACAAACCAGTGTGTGTGTGCACATTTTAGTGCCAAAGAATGATCCGTCTCAGTATCGAGTGATCACCCTCAGCTGCTAAACACGCTTTCACTTGTCTATATCAAATCAGCTAATTTGTTAGTTGACAAGGACATTTCAAGAAAACAAGCACATGTCTCGCTGCCCGCAGTCCTTCCTAAAGTGAGGCCTGTGGACACAAAGCAGTCTGTGAACACAACTATTTCCGTTATTACACTTTAACCCCTCAACTCTGGTTTTCTCCCAGATATTCTGCTTTTCCATACTAAACTACAGATAAAATCCTAATCTTATTTGACCATTTTGGAGGCTTATTTATGGTCTCATATCTTTCTGTTACCTTGGTACAGCAGATGACCCTTCTTCTTCCACCAGAGTATGTGGAAAAAATACAGAGGTTACTTGCCTAAAATCGATTTTTAATTACCTCAAAGTCTCAAAGCCGTAACCATGTTCTTTGAAAACACTTGAGATTTGTAAAAGAATAATACGAATCAAAATTAACGTGCAGGTCTGGTCAAATCCCAGCCCCGTTCTATTCATTCAGCAACACACTGTAGTTGCTGGCGTTTTACAGAGAACACTTGGTGTTCGTGTTGTAGCCAGTGTGACAGCTACTAGACGTTTTACCAAAAAAATGTTTAAGAGTGTCAAATCACACTTGTAATTATGATCCATAATGAAAAATATTCATATCCCAACAGGAACAGGCATTTCCAAGATACTTTTAAAGCTTTATTGGGTGAAGTATTTGAAGGCACTTTGACCAGTGTGGTGGTAATAAAGAGAGAAACTGTAACGGCATTTTGCATTAGTTCAATGCATTTTTTCAGTCTCTCTGACCTTAAATGATACCAGGAGTATGTGACTATAATGTGATTGGATTTATGTCATTTTATGTCCAGTTTGCAAACTTTTGTATACTAATGTGTGTGTGTGTACAGTATAAGAGCAATTGTGTCTTTTTTTGCGTCACTAAACCAGCTCATCACATGCTTAATGTTGTTGAATGCCTTTCTTGTGTTTTTCAGTGAATGCCTTGTGTGTTTAATATTGGACTCTTTTCTATTATTAACCTCTAATGTTCGCTCTATGTCTGTATTAGATATTGTCTTCGGTTGGATATTTGTCTTTTAAAATGAAAAGGGCACAAGCATGTATACACACACACACACACACACACACACACACTTTTTGATGAGTATGACTGAGAGCTTTTCAAAAATATTTAATCTGCAGAAATTTACAAGGAATTTTGATTTTTTTTTTGGGATGGGTGTGGTTTTGTTGCCCATCAGCTCAGATAACTGCTGAGAGAAGAAGTGGCTCTAATACAAATATTATTTTCAACCTTGATTTGTAATTGGTGGTCATGCGCGCAAAGGAACGTCCATTCGTCTTCCTTTGAAAACTCTTCACACATCTGTTGCAGCGTGTCAGATTCTTGTGTTCCTGTGGCTCCGGGTTCATTAAGGGAGTGGCAATATCGACGAGGCAGTATGTGGCATTAAGATTTGTCTTTGTCTTTTTTTTCTCCCCCTCCAAACGCTGTGGCAGAGCAGCACATGATTTGGACAGAGAGGACTGACAGCCTTGCCTAGCACCTGGCCTCTGATCAGCCATCTCCACCAGCAAACTGAAGCTTGACCCGCACTTCATCACCAGCCACACAAGCATCTTCGGAACAAAACGTCATCTAACTGTGAGTACTGGACTGCTACTACGTTTTTTAATGTTTTTTCTTTTTACATTTGAGTTAGAAATAACTTTGCTGGAAATAAGTATTAATACTTTGTGCTAACACTGTTGCACTGCTTCTGCTGTGCATTTTAGCTCAATTGTGCTTCACTTGGATAATCAAATCAAATATGGTTTTATTGCTATTACCACTGTTCATCCAAATTATAAAGCATTTCTCCACATGGTCAAGGTTTTTTATATAAATACAGTAGTTAAGTAAGGTGTGTTTTCTGACATTTAATCAGAATGTATATGAATATATATATATATATATATATATATATATATATATATATATATATATATATTCTGATTTGTTATTCATTGACAGACAGTGTAAACAATTATCAAAAAAAAATTTGACATGGATTTTTACAGTTTCCAATATCAAAATGAGAACAGTTTCTTTGTGAGAATAGTGCTGTGTTTAGTAAGCATTCAAACAAGGTCGACTGCCTTACTTAAATTATACTCAAGCATGTTTATATGCAAAAGAAATTCATTTTACAGCAATTACAAAAACAACCATAATTTGCATAATTCTTACACTTGCTACATATCTTAGTTAGATTTCGATTTTCATACTCATATTCTAACTGAGGAGAAAAGCATCTTAAGTTATCTTGCACACTGATCAGCCGGGTCACATCGAGTATATTCCAAGGATAGTTAGGAGGCGCCATCAAAGTGAACACATGGCTAACAAAAGAGGCCTGTTGTCCTCTAAGCCCAGTGCACCACCTAATGGTGGTTGGTGGAATTTCAGAAATACACACTGTAAGAGGGAAACTTGTACAGTAATAATAAGTAGATGGGAACCATCTTAATTGTCTTTCACCATGGCAATGTGGAATTTTCAAACCACGATGATTCAGCCTGATTTGAGACAAATTTAGCTCTTATGCTGAAATTATTTGATTCTCATCCTTGAGAGAGAAAAAAATATTCAAATGACCATATCTGTATTAGCATTTTAGGAATCCTCCAATCACCACTCTTATGTCTTTTTATAATAAGAATCAACATTATTAAGCATATATGTATAAATTGATTGTAGTACTGTGACATGGTTGTGTTTTCTAACATGAGGCAAAAGGCAATTTCCTTGCACGCAAGAGAACTTCTTTTTGTGATGCATTCACCTATGGCTATTCTATAACAGTTTATATTTAATTATTCAATTACACTGTTAAATTACTCCTAATATATCAAACCAAAAATGGAAATATGTTGTTGTTGTTGAAAAGAAATCATAAAAAAGTCACTTTAGGCATACCAGTTAATATTGTGGTGACTGTGTGTGTCAGAGTTTTTGAATCAGGTGTGTTGCCGTCTACTTGCAGGTGACATCAGTTGCAAGGGGATGACCGAGCGCATTCATAACATCAATCTCCACAACTTCAGCAATTCTGTACTTGAGACCCTCAATGAGCAGCGCAACCGTGGGCACTTCTGTGACGTGACTGTTCGGATCCATGGAAGTATGCTGCGAGCTCACCGGTGCGTGCTGGCTGCTGGAAGCCCCTTCTTTCAGGACAAGCTGCTCTTGGGCTACAGCGACATTGAGATCCCTTCTGTGGTCTCAGTGCAATCCATCCAAAAGCTGATTGACTTTATGTACAGTGGGATTCTGCGGGTATCTCAGTCAGAGGCCCTGCAGATCCTTACTGCGGCTAGCATCCTACAGATCAAGACCGTCATTGATGAGTGTACCCGCATTGTGTCCCAGAATGTGGGCCTGGCAGGGCCGGGGGGGTTCCCTGTTATACCAGGAGACTCTGGTCAGGAAACACCCCGTGGCACGCCAGAGTCTGGCACCTCTGGGCCCAGCAGCGACGCAGAGTCAGGTTATATGCAAGCAACATCACAGCAAAGCATGGATCGTGCATACACATCACTGTACTCCTACTCTGGCATCTCTCTGCAGAACGGCACCCGCGAGCGCCCCCTGTACATTAACCCTCTGACGTCAAACTACGATCCCACTCTCAGCACTCAGAAGGACCAGCAGTCTCAAGATCCACCCTGGATGAACCGTATTCAGGAGAGAAACCAACAGGTCGATCGCTTCATCTCCACAGCAGAGTCCACTCACTGCCGTAAGCAACCCCGACCGGTACGCATACAAACAGGAGGGATGCACATAAAGCAGGAGGCCGAAGATGAGTACAGCTGCTACGATAATTTGGGGGACTGTCCTATTGACACTGACCATACTGAAGGTGTAGAGAGTGAATCCAAGGTTGAAAGTTTTGACTCAGGGGTGAGCTCCTCCATCAGTACTGAGCCAGATGCTATGGAGCAGCAACCGTTCCTGACAGGCTTTAGCCGAGACGGGGGCGGGGACGGAGGTGAAGGAGGTCCAGTGCATATAGAGGTCAATGACTCGTCCCCAGAGCAAGTGCAAGAGACAGAGGACGGGGACATATCCCACAGCACTAGTGACAGTAGCATGATGCAGCCCCTGCCAAACTCAGTCATGTCCCAGTCCCTGCCAAGTGCCCTGCACTACATGCGCCAGGCAGAATCACACACCAGCAATCTGAGGATGCCGCTCACCGTGACCAGCAATTCCCAAGTGATGGGCACAGCTGGAAGCACCTTCCTGCCCACACTCTTTCCTACACAGCCGGCTAGAGACAACAAGCCTTTCCTTTACCTTCCTGGCCAGCAGCAACCCCAGTTTGTGGCAGTGCCGCCCCCTGCAATGCCATCATTCCCGAACCCCATGTCGGTACAGCAAGCGCCAGCTATGAAGCAAGAGGTTACAGGAGGACTTGGTGCAGGGGAAAAGAAGCCCTATGAATGCACTCTCTGCAGTAAAACCTTTACTGCTAAACAGAACTACGTCAAACACATGTTTGTCCATACTGGTAAGTCAAAATGTAAATTTTTTTTTTATATTGTAAGCTCAATTAAATGATTGCCTTATCCATAGTTAATGTAGGTAGTAGCTGTACTTATCATATGTAATACTATAGAAATATTTTTGGTTAGCGGTATA
Organism: Micropterus dolomieu; assembly: GCF_021292245.1. Classification (NCBI taxonomy): domain Eukaryota; kingdom Metazoa; phylum Chordata; class Actinopteri; order Centrarchiformes; family Centrarchidae; genus Micropterus; species Micropterus dolomieu. The sequence goes on along the minus strand of NC_060172.1, from coordinate 23,346,940 downwards.
GTCTAACATAAAAAATGTATTATTATGATGTGAAAACTTTTTTTTTTAAAATAGGAACATTAAAATGATCTAATGTTTCTTCATCATAATACAAAAACAATATTAGACAAAAGGTTATTTTATTTTCCTTAATGTTATTATTTCATAATAATGTATCAATATAGAGCTGTGTCCCTTTAACATACTACATAGCATATGTACCCACAGTCACACTGAGAAAGTGACAAAATTAAGTATACACATTGATATCACTGTTCCAGTCTCATGTCGAGGTCCCACTCCCCTTCAAGTAGCGTTTTTAAAAAAGGCCTGTCCTCCGGGGTTAGATTAGGTTATGGTTAGGTGCCATGAGGTTAAGGTTGGCTTTAGGGTAAGGTAAGAGAAAACACAAATCAGTGAGGAAGCAGAGTTTGACACAACACCAAGAACATCTCAGATATTTGAACAATCATTTATCTTTTTCTTTTGTTAAATTAAATTAAATTTAACATCCATCTGTGCCCATCTTTATCCTTTCCTTCTAGTACAAGTTAGTATGTAAATGAACACTATCTGTAAAGCAGTATAGTATGAAGATTAGTACATAAAATATAGAGTGTATAGTATTAGTCTGTTAGCTGTGTTACATTATTACACTGTGCATTGCTTTCTTCTAGCCCTGACAGCCTTGTCAATCTGTTCAAATCATCATCACAGAAAGAAAGAATTAGATATCATATAATTAGATGATCTCATAAAACGTGCCCACTCAAATAGGCAGAACCTCCTTTGAAAGCTATTTCAAACCAAACCAGAGCAGAGGGATGACATATTGAGAAGGGAAGTCACGGATCGATCAGACCCATGGACGAGATCTGAACGTCCCACGGCAGCCAATGATGGATTACCTTTACTCAAAAAATATTAGTCAAGAACTAACAGGATGTCAGTGTGATTTAGCATAATATTGTATTGCTCTCCACATGTGATTACCATACATCTAATACATATACAGCATAAACTGTTTTTTCAGTAAAAAAAAAAAGGTAATCAAGACATACTTTGGCAAGTATAATAGATTATATCTTCACACCTCGATGAAAGATGAGGGTGAGAAAAATCTCAACAGTCATTATGAAAGACTGAAAATTCCTAAAAATGTGGATCTGTAAAATATGCACCCAGTACTATTGCATGATAGACATGTGCTATGAGGTGACTATGATCAAAAATCAGTCAGAGACAAAAGAGACAGGTTTGCATTTGTATGAGTCACTGTATTTCAAATTTGCGGCCCTGAAGAAGAGCAAGACAGTAGATATACCTGATATGTGTGCTAGCTCAGTGCTCCTGATCTGTAACTGGCTCTGACTTCCGACCCTCTCGTTGGAGCAAGTCAAGCAAAAAGAAAACAAAAAACAAAACAGATGAAGTAAAAGTATAAATTATTGGCTTCATTAAATCAAAGCAGGTAGAGACACATTAATTCAGTCACTGCAGCAGCAAGCTGCAGATAGACAGGACTTCATTAACTTGCATAAATCAACTTGCCTATTCGCAGTGTTGTCAGTTTCTTCCTCTACCTGTTAGTTTTATGTAATTATTAATATGTTAATGTTTTACACCCCATAATGTCCGCAGAGACAATGATTTAAAATGAGCTTATATCTCACGAAACTGACAAAAATACCAAATAGAAGCATAAAGGATTTAGTTTGTGATCGTTTGGGAATTAACATTGGTGTGTGTGGTTTTTTTACGTCCTTGTAGCTCCACCTGTCTGTGTCTGTGAAGTTATTACAGTAGTTGTGAATTTTCAGAAAACAGAAATTGTACAGTTATATTACAGTTTTGTAATAACTGCATCAGAGCTACATTATAGGAACCCGTTGCTCACAGAGCTGTAGCATACAGAGTCTAGTGGAACCATCATAACACAGCTAACACAGGTTTAAGAAATTCTAGCCTGAGGTATGTTCCTGTACTGGAAAAGTAACACTGCTGGCTTCAGGCGTCAAATGTTGCTACACAGGTTCTTCCATACTGTGTAAACGTAATCCTCAAAAATATATCTCTTTTTTTCCCCTTAATGCTTTTGTCTTGCATGTACATCCAGGTGAGAAGCCTCATCAGTGCAGCATCTGCTGGCGCTCGTTCTCCCTGAAGGATTACTTAATCAAACACATGGTGACACACACAGGGGTGCGGGCCTACCAGTGCAGCATCTGCAACAAGCGTTTCACCCAGAAGAGCTCTCTCAACGTCCACATGCGGCTGCACCGTGGAGAGAAGTCCTATGAGTGCTACATCTGCAAGAAAAAGTTCTCACACAAGACCCTGCTGGAGAGGCACATGGCCCTGCACAGCACAGGCAACACCATCACAGGGCTGTCGGGGAGCGCAGGTACCCCAGGCCCGGTCTCCATTCCCATCCCAATGGCTGTCCCTGAGCCTGGAGCTGGAGTGGTGGCCCTCGCCATGCCAGTGAGCGGAGGTGCTGGAGTAGGGGCTGGGGTTGGAACAGGAGTGGGTGTAGCTGCAGAAGCGAGCTGCCAAGAAGGGACCACCTACGTGTGCTCCGTCTGCCCTGCCAAGTTCGACCAAATGGAGCACTTCAATGACCACATGCGAATGCATGTCTCCGATGGATAAGTACTAATAGATAAACTTCTTTCAAAAAGAATGACAAATAAAATGGCACTAGATTTTCCTTTTCTTGTTTTGAGGTATGAAGAGTAATGAGTATAGACACTGGCACATTAAGTTTCCCAAAAAAGATTTTTTTTTTTTTTTCTGTTATTCTAAAAGAAAAAAAAGATGGTGGCCTTAAGGCTTAGTAGTTTGATATTGATCTACTGGATGGATCCTAACTACAGGCCTCTAAATGTATGCTTTCCTAAAATACTGATTTATGTGTTGAACACTACCGAAAGGCCTACGAAAGAAACACATACACACAAACACACCTTTAGTGTAGATATGTCTGAATGAATATACATGTGCATATATGTTTGAGCGTTTGTGTGTATTTGCATGTGTCCGTCTGGTTGTCTAAGTGTGTGTGTGTGTGTGTTTGTGTGTGTGTGTGTGTGTGTGTGTGTGTGTGTGTGTGTGTGTGTGTGTGTGTGTGTGTGTACATTGCCATGAAATATAAATCATGGTAGTTGTGAACCCATACTGACCAGTTTGGAAACTATAGATGTCCAAGCTTACTGTGGTATAATTTACAACAACAATAACAAGAAATCTTCTGGGGTTGGGCTACATATTCCCTCTAAAAATACTGATGGTCACAAGATTGCCTTCTTATGTAAAATAAAAAAGGAGAGTAGTTAATTTGACAGTGGGTTTTATTTATTCCTATGGTATTAAGGGATTATAATGCAGCTGTTGTCAAGGTACCAATTTCAATCATTTTACTGAAATGTAACTTCCTGTCAGTGGTGACAGGGACAAATATTTCTCATCTGTTTTGTAATTGTTGTCCATGCATTTTAATGGTTAAGATTGCGTTTACTAAATTAGGGTGTGTTGATGAGACAGTATTTGAGCAAAAATTTGTTTCTTTTTTTCTGAAGTTTGGAGTTTAACTCATTTGCATACACTGCCACTAATATCTTAAAAGACTGTTAAGGCTAATAGACCTCTTCCATTTCAAAACATAAGAAAAAAAGAAAGATTCTTTTGCTGATTGGTTTTTTTAGCCTTTCACATTCACAGTTATGGCAGGCTGGCATATGCGACTAAACTCTCTCCTTCATAATTGCTGCTCCTCAACTTGCACCTGACTGTTATGGGATGTAGATTAAAAAAATATTTGTCACTTTCTATTGTTGTTATTCAGTAGCCGACATGGTTTTAATTTGATAATGGAATTATAATATTGGGGGGGAGGGGTTAGGCTAGTTGTTGATTGGAACAGTGTTGAAGAGGGAGGGATTTAATTTGAATCAAATTTGAATTGGAAACAAATGCCATCCTGATCCTAGAACCCTGTATAACCTGTTCATTACTATTGCAAAGCCATTTAAGCTAGTGGGAGCTAAATGCATTAATCTTTGTGTTATTGCTCTCCCTGAAGGCTCAAATGGCATGCAACGTTTTGAAAGGATATGCAGTCTCAGAGCAAAACAAGTAGCTCCATTGATATCACAGTTTCACGATATACCACATGTTGGAGATGGACTTTCTAGACAATAGTATACATTCCTGATTTTTCTAAAAACCTAGACACAGCATGTACAGAATAGATTTGGAAGCTAGTGTGCTTAAGTTGTCATCCATAAATCACATCACTTAAGGCTCATTTCTGATATTTGAATTGTTTTGTATTGCTTTTTACTCAAAATAGGACACACACACACACACATGCAACAGCCTGCAACTGCAATCTGAAGGATTTGCTCGTTTGTGAGCAAACACTTTAGTAGTTGTATTGTTAAAAGAATAACTGCGTACAGTGGTCTTAAGAAGACCCGCTGTACATTCAAAAAAAAAAAAAAAACAGTGCTACTTTGCACATTTCTTAAAATGCCTGTGCTTAATATTTAATCATTTTCGTCAAATGAACTTCTATAATTTTCTTT
>NC_060172.1:23204281-23342275 GCF_021292245.1 Micropterus dolomieu | reverse complement strand
TGTGTGTGTGTGTGTGTGTGTGTGTGTGTGTGTGTGTGTGTGTGTGTGTGTGTGTGTGTGTACATTGCCATGAAATATAAATCATGGTAGTTGTGAACCCATACTGACCAGTTTGGAAACTATAGATGTCCAAGCTTACTGTGGTATAATTTACAACAACAATAACAAGAAATCTTCTGGGGTTGGGCTACATATTCCCTCTAAAAATACTGATGGTCACAAGATTGCCTTCTTATGTAAAATAAAAAAGGAGAGTAGTTAATTTGACAGTGGGTTTTATTTATTCCTATGGTATTAAGGGATTATAATGCAGCTGTTGTCAAGGTACCAATTTCAATCATTTTACTGAAATGTAACTTCCTGTCAGTGGTGACAGGGACAAATATTTCTCATCTGTTTTGTAATTGTTGTCCATGCATTTTAATGGTTAAGATTGCGTTTACTAAATTAGGGTGTGTTGATGAGACAGTATTTGAGCAAAAATTTGTTTCTTTTTTTCTGAAGTTTGGAGTTTAACTCATTTGCATACACTGCCACTAATATCTTAAAAGACTGTTAAGGCTAATAGACCTCTTCCATTTCAAAACATAAGAAAAAAAGAAAGATTCTTTTGCTGATTGGTTTTTTTAGCCTTTCACATTCACAGTTATGGCAGGCTGGCATATGCGACTAAACTCTCTCCTTCATAATTGCTGCTCCTCAACTTGCACCTGACTGTTATGGGATGTAGATTAAAAAAATATTTGTCACTTTCTATTGTTGTTATTCAGTAGCCGACATGGTTTTAATTTGATAATGGAATTATAATATTGGGGGGGAGGGGTTAGGCTAGTTGTTGATTGGAACAGTGTTGAAGAGGGAGGGATTTAATTTGAATCAAATTTGAATTGGAAACAAATGCCATCCTGATCCTAGAACCCTGTATAACCTGTTCATTACTATTGCAAAGCCATTTAAGCTAGTGGGAGCTAAATGCATTAATCTTTGTGTTATTGCTCTCCCTGAAGGCTCAAATGGCATGCAACGTTTTGAAAGGATATGCAGTCTCAGAGCAAAACAAGTAGCTCCATTGATATCACAGTTTCACGATATACCACATGTTGGAGATGGACTTTCTAGACAATAGTATACATTCCTGATTTTTCTAAAAACCTAGACACAGCATGTACAGAATAGATTTGGAAGCTAGTGTGCTTAAGTTGTCATCCATAAATCACATCACTTAAGGCTCATTTCTGATATTTGAATTGTTTTGTATTGCTTTTTACTCAAAATAGGACACACACACACACACATGCAACAGCCTGCAACTGCAATCTGAAGGATTTGCTCGTTTGTGAGCAAACACTTTAGTAGTTGTATTGTTAAAAGAATAACTGCGTACAGTGGTCTTAAGAAGACCCGCTGTACATTCAAAAAAAAAAAAAAAACAGTGCTACTTTGCACATTTCTTAAAATGCCTGTGCTTAATATTTAATCATTTTCGTCAAATGAACTTCTATAATTTTCTTTTATTCAATTTCAAAGGAAAAAAAAAACATTTTCTTTTTTTAAAAATCTTGATAAGTGGACTGCATTATTTTCTTGCATATATGTTGCACTGCTTAAACCAATAAGTGCACTACTGTTAACAGAGATATTATAGTTTTAGAAAAGAGGATTTTTTTTAAATCTAACATTTGGTTGTAGAGTTCACATGTAATAGAATAGCTTTGTTTCAATTTATTCATTAAGTAATTCAGCGGTTCTTGGCTTTCGTTATTGCTTGCAGTTACCTACAGTATATACTCGTGCCGTGTTAATGCAAGCATTTATTTTTATTTAAATATGTACCATTACGTGTGCTCATCTATGTTTTAACCTTTGAATTCATTCTTTTATGGAGTCAGTTCCCTATAACAGTTATTCAATTGCATTTCTTTAGAAACAGACAGAATTTTCTTACGAGAACATCCAAGCCAAACAATATTAACAGTGAAACAACAACAGTAATAATAAACACAACTCCCGTCCAACTCCGTTGGCAGAGGTAATAATAATAACTATTATTATATTATTAATAATAATACATTTATAATGTGTGTGTGTGTAACATAAATTATATGTGTGTCCTAGAACAACTTTCCGTGGGTTTAAAGGTGTGGGGAGGTGATGGAATGCAGCTTTTTGATATCTGTCTGTCGGTTGTACACAGTTGTGTCCCTTCCTTAGTGTTTGTATGTCTGTGAGACTCTGTGTGTGGTATATAGCCTAATCAAACTGTTGATAAGTGGTATATCTGAACTGTAGGGCTTCCTTAGCAATATGCAACGCAGGTACTATGAGAAGCAGTTCTCCAAACCTTTTGGGCTAATACGGCACCTGTAACGTTTGTTCTGAGATTTGAGTGAGGCCTAGGTAGGTCAAACACTGTTTACTTCGTTGTACCTGTTTGGAGAAGTTATGTCCAGCATTTTGATGCTAAATTTTATATAATTGCTACTAGATTTCAGATCCCTGTGGAGTCAGTTGAAGTGAAGTCAAGTGATGAACATGAGAGACCTGGATAGATTCTGGTTTCTCCTCAGCTAAAAGAAATTATTGACTGCAGATAAGAAATAAACCGAAAAACAAATGTGAGGTTAGTCCGCAGTAAAAGTAGCACATTATTTAACATTTGATTGGGCCTGTCTCCTATGGTGTGCATATAAGCCTAAATTGTATGGTTCCTGTTTGTAGCTGTTGTTGCCAGGATGGCAATATTGCTGCATGCTAGTGCTATATTTGTCTCTACACAGCACGTGGAGGGTAATCTCATGCCTTAACAGACAATGCACTAAATAGAATATGTTAGCAACTGCCGAGATCTCTTTCCAACAGTACTGCCACATGTATGGCACACAGCTCATGATGTTGGTGTTTGTTGTCTGTTCAGTACCAAGTTAAACACTGCCAAACTAACATCATCACTTTTTTGAAAGCATAGGCAGATACATTAATTGAATTGTTTCAGTGTGATGTATGTATTCAGTAATCTAGCATTCCTTCATGGCACCTAAATTTTACATATTTTGTGTAAACACATATATCAAATGCACTATTGACTGTAGCTAGATGAGTACAACCAGCTTTGTGGTATCATTGGTCTAAATAGTAGGTTAAGTAGCTCGATGTTGGTTTTTGAAATATTTGATTTCACAATTACACTATCAATTGTTTCTCTATCTTTTTCTTTTTTGGAATAACAAAAGTAGCCAATCTCAACGTTATCTGGATGAGGGCTAATAACTCATCCCACTGTCAGTTGACTAACTTCTTGTATCATAAGGTGTTTGATAGCAGACCAGGCTCGGAAGGGGAAAGAACCTTCTCTCCAGTGTGTCATAACGTGCTATAACATACCTAGCCCCCCCCCCCTCCCCTGTTGCATTAGCATCACATGCTCTTCACTGTCCATAGTTATATATTCCTTATACTGCTTCAGCTACTCGTGGTGGTGCTTAATTCTCTTTTCTCAGTGTTGCAAAAAAAATCGGTTAAAAATTGTTGAAAAGTTGCAACATTATCCAGAAAATAAGTCCTTATCTCAATCGTGCTTCTTCTAGTTGTTAGTTTGAAAAAAAAGTCTAGACTTTATGTTTGCATATTTTCAGAACAAAACATATTGAAAAGTAGATAATAGCCTTGAGCCTGCAGCTGTTTGTATTGTGTTTCAAATATATTACTGTTCATGTTTTGTTTATCTTAGTGTAGAGACACAGGGTCTACAGTACATTGTTGTCCTTCTTGCAGTATGTTTAATTCATCGTTATACTTCTTTATTTCAGGCTTCTTCCTGCTTTTTTTTATGGTGATCATAGTGATGTTGTTTATACATACATAGCTTCACGCAACTGGATAAAGGATAGTCAGTTATTGAGTCATATTTCACAGTACTATATATGCTTATATGCTTATTTGCTTTGCATTGAGATGAAAACAAGGAAATGGAAGATAGTAATGGTGAGGGTCATATCGGGGCGAGGAACAGCTTCATTTTATTCTGATAAGCATGTGTCTGTCTTCCTGTTTGTCTTTCAGTCCGTCTCCACACATTTTAAGTCAGATTTTTTATTTAAGCTTGACTAAAAGTCACAAAGTTAAGAGTAGAATACAGAAAACACGTGAAACCAACTGCATTTTTGGCCTTCTACAGTACACATAAGAGTGAAATAGATAACTTCTTACAAATATACTATATATATTTAAGTATCACCATCTCCACACAGCTGGAGAATACATTTTCAGATAGTTTGATAAAGACATAATTGCAGCTAGAGTATACAGTATCTTGTGGGATATAGGGAATATGCCTATCAAGTGCCTATCAGTACATACAGCAACTATACAGAATATTCATAGTTTTTCTCTCCTACATTGCACAGATACAGTATATACACAATGGTCTAATATAAATATATTATTTATACTATTACTGCTAAGACCTGGTGGTTATGAGTGCATCCTAAGAGAACCCTTTAAAATACCTGAAATGTTCTATTCATATACAGTAAAGGCTACATCTGCAAGTTTTATTTTTTATCTAACATTAATACAGTTTGGAGGATTCAAAGATATAAAACGCAATCCCGTTTTAATGTCTAAATGAAACATTACAAGTAGGTTGAGTGGGTCCGCATAGTACCTGAGAAAACAAATATGAAAAATTGAATGACCGTTTTTTGTTCTTTCACGTTGCTCTCTCTCTCTCTTTGCTGTTTGGCATTTTATACATGCCATTTTTTATTTTCGGTTTTTGCCATTTGCAAACAAGCCATATCCTGTACTGTATGTTTTGGGGGAAAGGCCAGTGGCACTTTGTGAACAGCAGAGGGGGCCACACATTAATAGGGAGAGGTGAAGTTAACGTGCTGCCTGCCACAGTGAACGGAAATCCAAGTAGAATATTTGGATTTAAAAAAAAATCTTATTGTGGGTAAATATTGCCTTTCATCAGATTGTAATAATGTCTATAAGCATGGCAGTAAGTTACCCCATACTGGCACTTGCTGTAAACAACTAAAAAGCGGTTTGCAGGCCATATGACCTGGCAGCTGCTATAGTAGTTTTACTATGTGTCCTTTGACCTTGATGACAGGCCCTTCCACATGCAAGCCAGTGCCCAATTTCCCCACAACGATCATTAACATCTCCTCTTATCTGACAGCCTTGTTGTTTACATACAGCTTGAAACTGTAAAGGGCAAGCAACGTGAAGAAACAAACTGGCCGTTAAACATTAGACTGACAGTAGATATTTATAACCACTTCTTGGAGGCAAAATGAGATTACAAATTGAAAGTTTTGGCAAAAGAGAACACACACACACACACAGCATTCAAATGTCGTTGAAAGTGTTTGGTTTAACAATATGAAAACAAAAGTAAAAGAAAATATAGTAGAATGAAAATCATAAATGAAGTTTCAGGAATGAGTGGCTGCGAGATAAAAAGGTTTTGGGATGGCTTATTATTCTGTCCCCTGTGGACTAATTACCACAGTTTTCTCTATAACCTTCTCCAGCCTAGTTACTGTGCCAAATTTAGGGGGAAAAAAGACACGTTTTTAATTATACCGCTATTGTTAAATTAGGCGTCAGAACCAAGGAGAAAAACGAAAAATAAAAGAATCTTTTCAAGAAATTTCTGTAAAACTTATAACATAAACATAATATATTACAGCAAAAACATGCATCATACCAAAAGCAGGTGATTGCCTTTATTTTGACTCTTTAAACCCTCCATTATACATAGTTTTCAAGTAAATAGGAGAAAACAGCTATGATTAACAAATGCACATTTTGAAGGCTTAGTTTCATATACATTTAATGTTAAAATAAAGCATTACTAATATAGGCAATGTGATAAAGCTAGTCCCTGTCATCCAACCGTCACACTATGACACACACAAACAGCATCTGTTCACATTTTACAGTCAGACATCCAGATTCTGTTTTGATTTTTAGCTTTACGCACATACAGTGAAGCAGCTGTTTTATTTAATTTTAAAGTACAACACAGCCAAACTAAGCTATAATAACATCTAGATTATATTATTAATTTCTCCGAACATGCAGTTATTACACTACCCTGATGAGGTTTTTAATAAAACATCATCATCAGGTAACTACCATCCATCGGTCCGAATGAAGCATGCAGTCCTGTCTACACAGCCTTTTCCTGTAGGGGGGTACTTTGTTTTTAATCGAACACAAACTATATTTTGAGTGTCCCGCCATAACAGGATTTCTGTATCTTTTTAAAAAATCACAATGGTGAGGAAACTTATATGCGATTTAGCCTCTAAACAAGACTAAACGTTGATCTTTGTATTCTTACTCGCTGCAGTCTTTTCGGCTTAGTCCAGCTCAATTAGTTTTAAAGTGTGCAGCAGTGCAACTAAAAACATGCATTCCTGTTCAAGTCCAGAACATTCCAACTCCTAGTCTGGCATTCATTTTCCACACTTAACTAACCTAATATTAAGGAGGATTTCCAGCACTTAATCGTTTTACAGATCTGTGGGATATTTGATTATGTAGTAGCAACATTGCCCATTACATCAGAGTTTAGTAAAAATGTATATTTCCCTAAAATAGATTGGGGTTTTTTTTATCTCATCTTGCTGTTTATTTAAATTTTGCCAGAAGATCACAACTCCCAGCTTTGAGCACAGCTTATGCTTGTGTGGACTGGTTCTATAGACAACATGCACTATGCTATCACTCAGTTTCTCTATGTAGGTCTCTCTTTTATAGTGCAGAGACGTAAAATAACATTTTTAAAAAACTGCAAAAAGAGAGAAGTCAAGGCTCTTCACCACAATGTTGGTCACTGTCTCAGCCAGCACGCAGTCTGCAGACAGAGATTAAAGATTTGAGCACTGTAATAATGTCCCCAAAGTGGCTGGTGGTGGTCATTTGTAAAACGGGGCCATGCTAATCATTAGAAGTCAAATTGAGAAAAAAAAAAACTGTACTAGACAATGTTTGTTTTCACAAACCAAAGAAGGGTTAAGATAATTTAAGTTTTATGGAGAAAATAGCGTTTCTTTTCTATGTGTGTGGGGTTCAAATGGTTGGGCTAGATTGCTACAGTTGTTTGTTTTTTTGGTTTTCTTTGTTTTTCTTCTCACTGCAGGGTGCTTGTGAAAATGCATCTATGTTTTGTGGTTGTGTTAATTTGCCTATTGTAGACCAAAATAGATTTTTTTTTATAAGAAATGCAACAAAACATAAAAATGAATCTGACACAGTAGCTGTGATGTAAACTATCGCATGTTAAAACATGTATAAGATTGTAAATGTTGCATTGTTCCTCTTGACAAAACATAATACTCAATAATCATTGGTTATGTCTTCTATACACACATTTAGCAAATCAGTGTAGACCTGTTCACCTTCACATTGGATTAAATCCAAAAAATCTTTATGTTAGCAGTTTTCATCAAATATTGGCACCGTCTAATATTTTCAGGCTGTCCCTAAATTACTAATTTGACATTGTGACATAGAGTACATTTAGCCATTTATACTTGAGATGGACCAAGATGTTAAGTTTGCACATATTTGTAGCTTGTTTATTAAGCCAAAAAAAGGATAGAGAATAATGATACACAACTTTAAGTCTCAGCAAAACAAGTTAAATCTCACTCATGATCTCTAAGCAAATATTACAGTATTTCATGTTCACTGAAAAGAAAAACGTCAGAGCCAGCCATTGCTACATTATTAAAATTAATGAGTCAAACCAAACTGTAACATGAATTTAAGTATCATAATGTGGTCCAAATATGTATTAAAGTGATTACAAGATGATATATTTTTGTAATGACAAGGCATCATCTGCGAGCAGAATGTAAATCATTTGGCAAAATTTGACAATATTTTATTACTGTAAGGTCGAATTCTAGGTGAATCTGCTGTATATTTTTCATCCTGTGTGTTCAAAATAGGAAATTGAATTACTGTAATTCGGGCGATGTTTTGTACCCAGGTTGGAGACAGAATTTCCCAAATATTGACAGTACAAATCAGAAATGACGTGTCCTAATCAAAGCAGCTTAGGTTATTTTTCATCTGGCTTTTCAGGCTTTTTGCTGCCATATCTTGTATGTAGATGCTTTTGTAAACATGCACTTGAGTGAACTATGAGATGTGCTTATAAATATGTGTATATTTTGTTAGGCTCTTTTTGCCTACGTTAGCTTGATATTTTATTATTTCCCTAAAAGTACTTCTCCTATATAGTTATGAACTTGGCACAAGTGGAGCTGTTGTAGTAAAGGTAGTTAACATCACAACTAAGCAACCCTGAAATATATGCTGCAGTAATGTGTTTTCAGTTTGTTTTTGATAATTTATGCTCCAAGTTGGTTTGTATTTTATTATTATTGTTGTTATGAAACAAGCTTGTTTGAAATGTATTGACTGCTGTTTTGAAATAGGGGATAAAGTTTTTTTTTTCTTTCTTTTTTTTTTAAATGTATGTGCAAGGACGTTTTTTATAATATGATTTGTCAAACACTGGACTGGAGTGAGTTTTCCAACATTTCCAAGTTGAGAGATGTATTTGACAGACATAACTGCACAGACGACACCCTGACAGACAAAGCACATCCTCCCAGCTGTACAGGGGAGGGTGACTAACATGGCCGCCATCCTCCTGCTCAAAATAGGAGTCATTTAGATGTAATAAGATAAGATATTTCCTTTGTGCTGGTTGATTGCATTCATTGGGTGATGGTTTATTTATAATAGGAAACATTTTATTAGGGGTTTTCCTTCCAAATTGTAACATTTTTTTGAGTGCTATCTTAAATATTCAGAAAAATCCTAAAGGGATACCACTTGACAGCTATCCAGTTTTCTAAATCACCTGGTATGTCCGCGTTATGGTAGAGCAGATATGACAGTTGAGTCATTACACCAACCACCACTTCTCAAACCAGAAAAGAGATTTGCACTAGACTTATTTTGGTCTCCTTCTATCAAAAGCAATATAATTCACTCAACACATTTTTGAACCATAGTATGTGACGGTTGTCGCCCACAGTGGCAATGCTGAGTAAATGGTGATATTTGACAAGTCTTGATTTGTTTTTGTATTCAAAGGTACAGAATCAGTCACCTTTTTAAATGCACATGACATCCACGTGTAATTGTTGTTCGTAGCAGGTTTTTTTTTACCCAGCCGTACCCCCGAGTATTAGTGTCCAGATTTGAGGGGCATTAAAACTGTTGTTTCCTCCTGTGATTGTTTTGGACAAATCAAGCAGCTTGGAAGTAAGTGACGGGATGTGTGAGGGAAGGAATCATTTCCCATGAGTCAAACATCAGTTGTCTTCATCACACATCAGACTAAACACATTTAAAGATAAACACAAATACCAAAAGATATACCCAGCCTTCCTCTGTCTAGGATACCTTTCCCCTTAAAAACAATCATCTTCTCTGCATATTTCGCTTTGAGTGCTTTTCGCTGGGATGTCACAAAAGAGAGAAAAAAAAAGTGAGATAATAATGAAATAGTAAGATAGAAAATCTCAAATGCACCTCACGTCATATAAACATAGCACCATTGGCCACTTGAGAATCTGTGTCCACCAAAATGTATCATACTTCATCCTTTTTCAACGAGGTCACTCACAACAGCAGTAATTATTGACCTTAACGTTGGTATTTTGTTGATGGATAAGTGTAAATTTTTCAATAATTCACAAACAGCAAAACTTCACCATTTTATCTGGATGTAGTAGCTTTCCTGTTTTCACCGCTTTGTGGTGTTGTTGAAAGATGTTGCGGTTTGTCTAAATATGTTGCGTGTTAGAGGAAGCATAAGTATGTGCCTTCTTGTAATCTCCTTGGTGAGCTTGTTATTATTGAGAAGCTGAAGCCAGCCAATTGTGTTTGCACTAAAACCAAATTGCTTTTGTGATGTAGACTATTTAAGCAAGCTTGTTGCGTCACTTTAACCGTACAGTATGCATGAGGGTGAAATTGGTAAGTCTAGGGCTAGAGCTCTCATCTGTTGACCTGTAAACCAGTGCAGCTTAGAGGATCTTGTGAATATATCTTGGCTTAGTTTTGCATTCAGTTTTCAATTCCATCTACTTAATCATCAAGTTTGTCACAATTTCAGCAGTTCAAAAAATAATAAAAAATTAAATTAAATTAAAATAGGGGGAAAAAAAGCAAATAACACATACCATGAATACCATACAGCTTTTACTTTCACATGCCACAGTTAGAGAGTTACACAACTGCAGTAGAGATATTCATTTCTCTGAATCCATGGGAATGCATGAGTATACGAGGTCGCCTCAAGACTATTGGTCAAATGAATTTAGGTTGTTTTTGAAAAACATGTATTTATTACATATTTTGTTGACATCTAAGAAAGGCCTACATGCTTTGAGTCTTACGAATGCACCTTATTCATGTCAGTCCACGTGGGGGAAAAAGGCTGGCAATGTAATATCTCTGATTTAGCACCTTACTACACAGCATGTTTTCACTTTATGCCAGTTTAGCTATTCTTCCATATGTATGATTTCAAAAATAAATCTCATATTTTGTGAAATTGTTTCATGGGATGTGCCAAAGTTTGGAGGCGATCTCCCAAGTGTTTATGCTTATCATTTTCTTTTCCTCCTCCTTCAGTTATAGCAACGGTATGTCAAAACTTTCCTATAACAGTGTGTGGAATCAATTTATCTCAGCAAACAGTATCATTACTTGCCATTTTACAATAAGCCCTGTATTTCACATATATTTACCAGTGATGTGTATTTGTTATTATAAAGAAAATAGCCGTAAAAGCTTCATTATGTTACATAATATTGTGACTTTTTTCGAAAAACTGTGAAGACTTATCTTGCATATACTTTATACAGAAGTATTAAGCCTTAATACAAAAGACTAAAAAAAGTGTGGAAGAATAAACTGATTGTTGCTAAGTAAGGATGATTTTTGTAAATGTTACCAGCACTTTTTTTGTAATTTTCACTCTCTGAGGTATTGTACAAGTTCAAGCTGTTTGTGAAGTTTGATTATGAAGGAATAAAAACTAGTACTTTCCTGTACTTCACAGAAAGTCTTGTTGCCGTTTTATTTTCCTGCTACAGACTGACATCCAATGAATGCATAAAACCAGAAAGATAGATAGATAGATATTATTCTTTGGAGTCAGTATAATCAAATGAATGAGCTGAGTTAGCTAAAAGTAAGCCCATAAATACTATTAGCCTGCTGATGTGTGTGAGTCCAAATACAGTTGGAAGTGACGAGATCCTAAACAACAGGTTGGACTGTATCCCAGAATGCACTGGGCAGAAGGCAGGAAACACCCTGGACAAGCTGCCAGTCCACTACAAATCTAACAATGGTTAATAAACAATGACAGTCATATGCTTTACACCTACTGTACAGGAAATTCAAGTCCAGTCCACTTCACTCACAAGCATGTGGACTGTTGGAGGAGACTGCAGCCAACTGTAAGCTCTACACAATTGAGTGTGCTGCGAGGTGTCTGTGTTGTGTGGCTGCTGTACAGCACAGTAATTTAGGCTGACACTTTGATTAACATACCGCATGTTAACTGCATCAGATCTATGCCATAAATATTACCTGTTACTGATACTCAGTTTGAGTCTGTATGCAGCAAGATTAACCAACCAGTGAGGTTTATACTGTACTGTCACTCCTACAAATTAAAAAAAAATCTCCATCATCACAAAATGAGATCAAATGAGAATGCACTTCAATAAAATGTATCATGCAGCTTTAACAGACGTTACCACAGTCCATTTTTATTTGACTTTTGATATTAAATTGTTTTACACTCTGTGTTAACAGTGATGGATTCTTATACTTAGATTGTAATCTGGTAAAACACATCCAAGAGCTAAAAGGGGACAGGAAGCAAATATAGAAGATGCTCTGTATTGTATTGTAATACTGGATTCAGGTTGTAGACTTGAAAGAAGCATTTGGTGGAATAAATCATAAGTGCTTATGAATTCAGAATGAACTTGTCTGAGGAAAAAGATGGTTGCTTCGCACTGGCTGGCTTCTTAATTTTTCTTAGCTTTCAGGTTCATATATTATGGCTAAACCACATTGTTGACAAATGAAAAACACAGTGGCAACCTAATTTACAAAATGATTTGTGATTTTTTTAAATCCATATTTTTCATTGTATATTATCAGTCTTTGTTCCTGATTATAAATTGCAGCCATACTGTCAAAATATATGCTCTTTAATTCATGTCTGACACAAATATACAAAGTCCGGGGTGAATTAATTTAGGACACATTGCAAAATTATATAAATGATTTATAATTAGCTACTTTAATGACCCCACAGTGGTTTGTTTATTTATTCACACTGGTAATAATTCTTCCTTTACTTTGTAATAGTGATATACTGCATTATATTGTACGGTTTCCTTCTATTAACACACCAACACCTTATAATGTACCAACACGTCTAAAAGTTAATTAACCATTCATAAAGGCAGCAGTACCTACAATATTTATGTGTACTGCGTAGTATACTACACAGGTGTTATGGCGGAACAGCGTCCACCTTCGTACACGCTGTCACTTTGTCACAAAATCCCGATAAGCAGATAAATCTGATTCATCTTTACACGCCCCGCCTTCAAACCTCAATGCTTCAGGCATGCGCATAGGGTACGGGAAGGCCTCGTGAGTGTCACTTCTTTTCAGCGCGCGCCCCCTGCTGTCAAGTCTTCAGTCTTTCAGGCGAATTATTGAAAGCACGGACAGTGTAGCTTAAAACTACCAGGTCTGTATGTGGTCACTCTTAAAATGTGTAGCCCGTGTCTATCTAAATGACATAAGATAAGGTCTACTTACAGGCGCCTTGGTTTTCAGATCATCCACCAGCACCAGATCTACTCTAGTACCAAGCACAAATCTGTCTGGATTGTGAGAGAAGGTATTAAAAGTGAAGTATTTCTGTCACACCTCTTAATCGCACGTTCCAACACGTTTGAAGTAGATGAGCACACACACACAACTTAGTTCGTTCATGCAATGCGGTGGAAAATTTCATACTGCATTTTAATATTGAACACTGACTCAAAATAAAATCTGCATTGAAGGGTTTAGTACACTTAAAACATGACATAAGCTTTTATAATGTTCCTACAGGTTGTCAAATACATACAAACATCTTCTGAATTTCACAAGAGCTTGCATTTCCCTGCCGTTTGTGAAAGTAATTTAAGCTAGCGGTGAAAGAGATCCTATAAACAACCAAAACCTAGAGGGTCAGGCAACCTGTATCACCACAAAAGTGATCATAAATGAATGGTGTGCTACGACTTTATCATCAGGAACCTTTCTGGGCCATATTCAAATGGAGCCAATGCTCAGGTGATCTACTCTACAGTCCTAGTAGAGACCACGGTCAAAAAAAGGAAGGCTCAGGAAGAGATAAGCGCGAGTAAATATAGCAGTTGGGAGTAATCCACTTCGTGCGTTTCATTATCCAGTGAGTGCTCATCTCATGCAGCAACAGTGGAGGAGACAGTTGACATCAAGGTTTTAATTTGTTCCCCAGAATAAATTTATTCAAGTTGGGACCATACAAACCTAGTGAATGACATGAGGAGGTATCAGATATCTTTAACAGGAATGACATTGGTATAGAGGGTGTGGAACGTTTTAAAAATCATAAAGATGCACAACGTACAGCCATGGCCCACAGCTAGCGGTGAGACACACTATAGTTTGTTCCCATAAATAAGGCAGAATGCAGAGTCCATAAAAATGGAAAGTTATTACATTTAGCCAAATTGGACAGTGATGTGACAACATGAGGAATTACATGACTTTCTTCAGCTCATCGTACAACACCAGCACGAAGGCGCCGCCCATGCCTCTGAGCACATTGGACCAGGCTCCCTTGAAGAAAGCCTTGCCTCCCTCATCACGTGCGATCTTACGCCAGCAGTCGATGGTTCCGCTGTACATAATATCAGCTGATGAAGGCAAGAAGAGAGCAGAAATTAGAATATGCAGGGAGCATCAGAAAAATTATGCAGTTCTATGTTGCATTTAGCCTATCAAGTGATAATACACAAAACAATGTCTTTTACAGCCAAGTGTCAGTTTGACTGCAAAAAAAAAAAAATAAATAAATAAATAAACACACATTAACACAAATCAGCTCACCTCCTTTACGTCCAGACTGCATCATCATACGTCTACGGACAGTGTCGAAGGGGTATGAGGTCAGGCCAGCAACAGCTGTCACACTCTGCGCAATCATCCAGCTCACCAATATGTGAGTGTTCTTGGGGTCTGGAAGCATACCTGTAAACAAAGAGGGGGAAATATTAGATATTAGATAAAGACGACGCAGGTATCCTACGACGTTTGAGTGTATGTCGATGTTAAGTCAACATACCCTTAGCTGTGTCATAGATGCCAAAGTATGCAGCCCTGTAGATGATAATGCCCTGCACAGACACATTGAAGCCCTGGTACAAGCCTTTCAGGCCATCAGACTTGAAGATCTTAACCAGGCAGTCTCCAAGACCATTGAACTCTCTTGTGGCTCCAGCCTTTCCCACATCAGCGGCTAGACGGGTACGGGCGAAGTCGAGGGGGTAAACGAAACAGAGAGAGGTAGCTCCAGCTGCGCCACCAGAGGCCAAGTTACCGGCGAAGTACCTCCAGAACTGGGTGCGCTTGTCGACACCATCAAGGAAGATCTTCTTGTACTTGTCCTTGAAGGCGAAGTTGAGGGCCTGGGTGGGGAAATATCTGATGACATTGGCAAGGTTACCTCTCCAGAAGGAAAGGAATCCCTGCTCCTTGGGGATACGGACAACACAGTCCATGATACCCTTGTACTGCTTATCCACGGTGATCTGCTTGCTGGCATGCTGGACCTGGAATAAACAAAAAGATACCGGTGAGTTTGAAACAGGTAAACCAGGTAAATGTTACACATGGTTCAATCAGAAAGTCTCCTTGTTGTGACCTTGGTACATGTAAAGCCTGTAAAAGTTGCCGCTCATTCTCCAGGCAAGTGCAATTTCATAGAGCTATCAGTGTTGAGTAGCAATCAAATGATAATAGTTGAGTTGCTGAGTCTTGATCTACCAAACATTTGTTCATTCCGAGGAACCCCCCCCCCACCACCAATATTATGTTAATGTTAAGTATGGGAAGAGTCAGCATCGGGAGCTTTAGAAACCATGTGGTAGTGCAGGTTTTACTTAAAAGGGTTTAAAAGTTGTGGAACCAGCTGTGAATGCCTGTCGCCGGGCCTTACAACCATCGCACTGTACCTTAGCTAACATCAAGACGTACATTAGCCACCATCAATATCTCCTGATCAATTACAGTTAAAATTTAACCGACATTCAGTCTCGTCACATGAATCAATGAAATAGTAACGTGGTAGTTGAATCAAATGTGTTGCCGTCTGTGTGTACACAGTGTCCCAATTACCACTACAAGGGTTTGTCCTTTGTTAGCTACGCCGGCTAAGGTTAATGTGTGAAGCTAACGTTAGCAGCCGGGCTCGTGTAGGTCATTTCCCATCCCGTGATGACCTCAAATCCTCCAACTCACCAGTCTTAAAACTTTAATTTATTTAATATGAATACATGCTCCTGAGCTATGTGAACCTCCGAGCTTGCGGATACGTGATGAACACCGGCACAGATAAGTTACGCATTTAACGCGTTTTGTCCAATGGCAGCTAGCAAGATGACACCAGCTACCCGGCTAACAGTGAGCCTTCCGGAAGAGTTTTACCTGAAGGAGAAGCTTCACTCTCTCGATTGGGGCGACCGCTGTTTTGGAGATAGCAGCGGAGATGCCACCGGCCAAGAAATCCTTGGCAAAGGAAATAGCTGTCTCATTCATGGTGCGATGTTCTTGGTGTGTCTTTCAGTTAACCAGTACGTAAGATAACGCCCCACTGCCCTCTGAGACTGACGGCCCTGCACAGACGAAATGGCCGATTGAGAAGCCGCGTTGAGGATTTATATAACACAATGGATCGCGATACAACACGGGAACTGTGATTCGACAGTATTGGCCAATCCTTCAACGTCACGCGGTTCTCCGCCAATTAAACCGCCTATATAGTGATGTCGTCACGCTGCGTAATTTTCTATACCCTAGGAAAGTAAATTACAAAATAGACGCGAAGAAACTAAATTTAGACATAAAACCAAACGAGTTACAGCATGGACTTGCTCTTATTTGGTTTCCTTTTCAGAGTTACGCCCATAGACCAATGGAGACAGCGGCCTGGCCGTTACAGATTTGTGCTGTAAATAAAACTGGAGGAAAGTCATAGGGTCATACAGACCCTGGTCTCTCAAGGTCTCCAGAGGGGCATATAGGCCCAGGCCAGCGCCATAATTACAAACATGTTAATTTAAATGAAATAACTTTCAGTGAAGGTGACGGCTGTTAGAAACAAATAGGCCTACTGTATGGTTGCCTTTCAGTTTGGCGCATTCTATTGAATTAATTTGTTTTATGTAACCTAGTCTAGGCCTATAGCCTATTACGTTTTAAATACGAACAGGTGAAGTGTTGTTCCACAGTTGTGGATGTTTTTCAAGGGACACTTGTGTCTGTTTTACGCGTGTGCTGTTTGCAAACCCTTAATGTTGTTGAATGTCAGATGTTTCATTTCGTCCTCAGACATGTTCTTGAGCAACATACCGTCACGTGTCCACGGCCTGCTCTGCTGGCACCACAAGTTAATGAGTCCACTTGTTGAAATGTTCGAGCTGGGTTTTTTTTGCGAGAGCTTAATTGTGTTACTGCGTATCTTGGATGACGACAAGTGCTGCATAACCGTCTAAATTACAAAAATAAAAGTTTCATTCATCCAGTGCTGGCTCGATCAAGGTTGTCCACTAGAGGGCGGCAAGAGACTTACAGTTTGCTTACACACGTTTTCAAAACGACCTTTTTTTAAAACTACACACAAAACTGCTCATACAAAATGCTTCATATCTCCTTCAAAATGAAACACTGTAATTAAAATGCCACAAACACATCCCAAAATGAAGCATTTGCATCAGATGGCAAACACTTTTTTCATAATAGTAAATTATTGGATATACCATTTACACACTGTTGTTCTAAATCTAAAGCTCTTTTGTCTTTCACGGCCTTATGTGTACATTTCCATATAATGTTCTAGAGTGAAAGTAATCTGCTGAGAGGTGCTGAAAAGTACACTGTAAAACCCAATGCAGTGTTAAAACAGGAAATATTTATTTGGCAAAATATTACTGTTGTAACAGTATAGCACAGTGTTGAATACAGCAGCATACAAGAAAAGGAAAATATAACTTTTACTACTTAAAATTAATACATATTTTACAATACTGTACTGCTGAAATAACCATTAGATTGTTGCAACTTGTTCTAATTTCTGAAGGTTCAAGTTATGGATCCCAATGTAAAGCGACTCAAGTCTCTCATTGTCAACCTGTGGCTGATCACATGATCACTTGTGGCCCTGATCTCATTAGTGATGGCTCTCCTTCCTTCTCTTCTTTGCCCTCGTCCTCTTCCAAGTCCTCCTCCTCCTCCTCCTCCTCTTTCAACTATTCCTCCTTGAACTTGTCTTCGTTGTCATCCCCTGCCTCTCCCTCCTACTCTCCTTGCTCTCTGTCCATTGTTGGCATCCATTGGTCAAAACAGGTAATCTGACCTTTGACCTATGTATAGGTCTACTGTATACTAAAGCAGTGGTTACTGATCAATTAAGCAGTTAGTATTTGAACATGTGAGGAGTGGGTATGTGACCTGGTGAATAAGTGTAGCATTTTGATTGGTTGTGTTTTGGAAAGGAAAGCAAGTTCCTATTAGATTTTTGTGTCTTAGGTAGAGAATTGTGTGTAGTGTTTTGAAGTATTGAAGTGTTTTATGTAGTTGAAAACTGATAAATAACAAATCTATCTATCTATCTATCTATCTATATTTAAAAAATTTAAATTACTTTATGTCCATGATCCAAAAGGCTGATGTGACAACTTATTGACTATCCTATGTTCCTGTGATAGTTTATGAAACTGCTTGTGTTTTATTTCAAGCCTTATCGAACAACAGAACTGGAAGCAAAATATGTTTCTCATTAAGATGATGCCAGCTGTTGAAAATAGTTGTCTCCAGGGTCTTGTTGATAGCTTATTATGCCAAACCACGTTTAGTGTGGCCACATAAACCTCAGATAAGACTGTTCTGATTAAACTGGGTTTTACAGTCAACACCGTTATCTCAGTAATAAGCCAAGGCTCCCATTATTGAATCTTTGTAATTTACACATGTGCATGTGTTATGTAATGCACCGGGTTGACCAAAGGGAGGAGCTGCTGTGATGCCATGCAGTCAGCGTCAAACCTCCTCTGAGGAATCCATACAGCCGCCTCTGAAGCGGAAGTAGAAGAAGACCAAGATCACAGTGAATAAAACCTGACTCAGCTGGGAGCACACTGGGAAACAAGTTGTAAAAGACAATCAACTCACTCATTCTGCAATATTTTGTTTGATGTTAGAAGCAACTTCAGCAAGAGCAGATTGTTTTGTCTGTGTGTGATGCAAGGTCTCCATGTGCTGCCATGGTTGCTGTTGATAACAGAGTTTTATTAGGCTACACGCTTTGTTTGTTGTTCTTGTTTGATGGATATGCATTTTAATGGCAGTCACTGCCCACTTGCATTTCTTACTGGCACTTGAGCATCCAGTTGAACAGGATGTGTAAATTAATCCACTAATCCCTCTGCTGTCTTTTAATTACAGTGAGGACAACAGGTCAATGGCATGCACTTTGCAATTTTAAATTGCTTTTGTTCTCTTTTTGTGAGAGGCGGCGGTGAGTTTATTTAATCATATTGCTAGTGCAGTATTTTTACTGTAAATTGGGTAATTTTGTAACTGTTTCAAGACCAACATCTTAAAATTGCCTTAAAGTGAAAAAGAAATCAGCATTCAGTGACTTTTTAAAAAAGTAAATCCAATCTGCAATCAATCTGTTGATTTGTCTTTTAACCAAAACATTCAAGGAGGCTTTGTGACTTCTTGTTTCCTGCAGCAGCTGTGTGATGAAACTTACAAATTTAGTTTTGTGGTTATATTCCAGGAAGGAATAATATAGACAATGGAATGGAGTATCTGCACATGCACAGACACAAACCGCACAATGAAACTGTTTGTTCAGGTAAACAACAGGGGGGAAAGGATACCTCAATGTTACAGGTGAGTACCACAGCTTTTAGTATTTCTCACTTCATGTCATCCCCTCTGGACAAACCCTTTCCACCCACAGGTCAGATACAGTCGTGGAACAAGATTTCACAGTCCCCGTCCAACTGGAAGCTGAAGTCTGTGGGGCTGCAGACTGGTCTCTGGGAACATATTAATTCTAACATTAGCTCACTTTTGCAGACACATAAAGGCACCTGTGGGGAGAAAGACAAACCAATATTTACAACCAAAAAGATGGACCAATCAGATAACAGAATACAGTGTTACATTGCTTGGTACAAAAACCATTACCATTCAGTGTCAAGGTCAAAGCCATTAATGTTCTTTCAGTGGAGATTTGCTAAAACCATTTAAACCAAATCAAACACAGTTCGGTTCATTAAGTGGATTAGTGGATTAGTGGATTAGTGATTGATCGTTGTTGAAATGCTACAAATATGTAACCATCTAAACAAAATTGACTTTTTAATGAAATCTATAGGCTAGCCTTGTTTATACCTTGTGTCATGACGCCTGAACTTGGCTCCTACTGCCCAGCTGTTCTCCCACAGGAAACATTTTAACATCTCACGGGCATGTTCAGTCTTTTCAGGGGCCAATCACATTGCGCCTTTAACAGAGATGCGCCATGCAGTCTCAGCGCTGCTCTCAACTCTGGCTGGACAACTGTGGAGCTGCGACGCAGCGACGCATCTCGCACTTGGAAGACTGTATTCTTACTGACTGGAAGTGACCGGTGATCAGCTGCAGAGGAACTTTTTGGATACATGTTTTTGAAATAACTGGGATCGGAAAAATAAATGGGACAACAGAAATCGCGAGAACTTGAATCGCTCCAGTTGTGTGCACGGTTCAGCTTTGCCAACTTTGTGCACTAGCACCATCCGATCTCCCTCAGTCCGTGCGGGCGCAGCAGCAGAGGAGGAGGCTGGATGTGGCAGGAGACGGGTCACTGAGCTGCAGTGAGTTTCCCAGTCCCCAACTCTCCAATGTCACCAGACAGGATGATGATCATTGGACTCCTGCTCAATGTCTTCTCTCATGGTAGGCTAAACAGCGCATTTCTCTTTTTTAACTGCATGCATTTTATTTTAGATGCAGAATATATTCCCCACCGTTGAGATAACTATGTCATTCATTTACTCTGCGAAATGTGGTAGGGCTCATGGAAATTTGTTCCCTTTAGGAAGATAGCTAAATTGTCTTCTACACAGAACTTGAACAAGAATAAATGTATGTAGGCTACATATTATTATTAGTATTACCTATTTTAACAATTATACCCCATGTCTGACGCACATGAGGCCACTGAATATTAGTTTATATTGCTGGTGATAATGTCATAAAGCGGTAACTTTTTGTAAATGCTCTATGCGTGATGTAGCCCATGTGTGTAACATTACAGAAGACTGTCGACTCATTATTTAAAAAGAAAAAAAGGAAAGGAAAGTGGGAAAGACTGAATGTTTAAGCATAAACAGATATTTAGCCTAGTTAAAATATAGGGATAAATTTCATACACTATTCCAGGTTTGAGTGAAACTTTTGATGTGCCCCCCCCCCCCCCCCCCCCCAGTAATTTAGCAGCATCCTTTGATTTTACATCTGTATGACATCAGGGGTAAGGTAATTTCTGCCTTGGACTCCTTCCAAAAAGGGCTGTTCATCATCTCCCAAATATTGATTGGACTGTCCTAGATCATGGAGATATCACACATGAATTGTTGAACTAAGTGATGTTCTCCTTCACATGAAAGCCTTTTGGCTACCACATCATGTAAATCATTGATATTTTACACAAGTTGCGCATTAGAAGTTGATAGGAGGAAAGATTAAATATGAAAGCGAAAATTCACAACTTCATGGCTTCAAGTCTTTGTCTTTGCGGATGATCAAATGGTTAAAGATGATGCCTGTGATATTTGACACAGTAGATTAATTTGGATTCCTGTGCTACCACACACACACTCAAGCTACTACAAATTAGTTATAGTCATTAAAGTCAAAACTGTGACTGTGCCTGGATAAGAAATCTCCTGGTGGAGCATAAAGCTTGATCTGTGGTTATTGAATTATGTCATTTTGGATCATAAGATCATAATATGAAACACAACCCCCCCACCCACCCCAGTGCTCCTCAATGCAGACATACATGCGCATACTGATTATGTCAGTAGTACAGGTGGTGTGTGCTTCACTGCATCCAGGAAAATTCAGATAATGTCAGGTGAGGCTGCTCATTAGAGATTAGTATCATAAAATGATGAATGCTTTCTTGTGAATGTCAAACCTTTCAGGCACCCAATATATCATCTGGCGTGTCAAACCCACCTGCCAGGCACTTAGGTGGAATCGCACCAAGAGAAGCATTTATTTCCAAGCTCTAGTTAATCTGAGATCTGAGTCATTGCAGATACAAATCAGACAAGACTGTTTTGATGGTAAATTCTATTATTATTGCTAAATCAATTATTGGATTTAAATTTTGCTTATTGACATCACATTGATCATTAAAGAAAAGTGAAATCTATGCAGAACTCCCTAAACTTTAATATGGTTTTGGAGAAATCTGTTGCAGAGCTGCAGTTTTCCAGCCTAAATGCAGACGGTTTAGTGTGTCAGTCTAATGGGCATTGCCTCTGTGGGTCTAAAGGTATTATAAAAATAGCGCCTCTTAACAGTATTCCATTTCATACAATGTTATTTGTACCTTGTAATATATCTGGCCTTGTACAACTCTGGGACCCAAACAATGGGTTTGCAGACCACAGCTTTCCCAAAATGTCTATCACCGTTGATGCTCCACAGAGCTCAGGGCTAACCAGTGCTGTCATGAATATGTCTTCACAAGATTGAACCACCCAAAATAGGAGTAGAACTGCACCTGCCTGCACATATTTCTAGCTCCCACGTGAACAAAGAGTCCCACGTCTAATAATAATAATAATAAATTTTATTTATAATGCACTTTACATTTCAGGGAAATCTCAACGTCTGCGTCACACAAAGGCTTTTTATCATTTATGAACTGTTGTTTCCCCCAGTAAGTGTCACTGAATTGACCTAACACTCAAATGACATGTCTTTTATTCTCTATCAGTTATGTTCATTGTTTTCACGTGTTGTTGGATTCATCTATTTCTTTTTCCAAATTAATAACAGTATAATGGAAAACATCACACGCACAATGCATGAGTTCCCTCTGAATGTGGCCATATAATACCATTGCCAGATAAATCAATGGAAAGCTGGCTGTTGTTGAATGACCCGACTTTGACCCTTTGTTTCAAGGTCTGTGTGGATTATTGCTAAAGTCCCAGTACAGACTGCAACTGGTGATTGAGTGTTGCTATTTTGGTACTTCATTTAGTGGACGTGATTGAGCCGTAACATGGTTGTCATACATTTATTAGAGCTTATTTTCAGGCTGGGTAAAGTTACACAGGTCCTAGGTGGACTGATATCACAGTGCACAAACTCTTTCTATTCAGGGTTTGACTATTTGATATACACACTGTGGAGGGGCTTGAGCGCTCTCACCTTGTGCACACAGGTTTATTCAATACTCGTCTTCTTTATCGTCTCTTTTCCCTCTCTTTCTGCTGAGGCATTGTCTTTATGTACTCTGTGCCTGTAATTCAGTTTCGTTTAGGACGACAGCACACAAAGATTAAATTGGCAACCTGCCCGAGGAACATTACTTAGATAAAAAAAAAAAACTTTAAATGAATATGCAATTATTTCACATATTTGAAGTTTTACTTTAAAGAAATCATTTTAATTAAAATGCTCACATCAAGGGTAGCTTTAACATCAAAATGTGAGTTTCTGAATGACACCTGATTTCCATTCAACTCACTGTTAAGCTCCTTGCATAAAAGTAGAACATTTCATGAATGTTAATTTTTGTCGTTTATGTGTCGTTGCCTGGTATATACTCTTTTATTATTTCATGTGTGCTCTTTATCTTGATTGTCACTTGCACACACTGGATGGTACCAACCAAAACCCACCGCCCGCTGGAAACCGTCGATATGCATGTTGCTGTCTGGCCAAGAAATTATTTGGCACATCGTAATTTAGGACTGCACCAGGCAGCAGAAGGCAGACGCCTGAAATATTCACACAGCTTCACTCATCCTGACTGGCTGATGCGGCACCTGATGCAAGTATGTATTTTACCTGGAGTACAGAGTACAGAGGAGGGATTTTGCCTGCGTGATGTGGCTGCACAATCCAGAGGCACAGCTCATTAAATGAGCAGGGCAGCTGTTTGTTCAGACCATGAAATGACAATTCTTGTACACATTTGTAGAGTTGTCTCCTTTAGATGCTTGGACCCTCACCACATGCTGGTGGAACACCAAGATTATACTAAACAGGCATAATCAAGTAATTTTATAATTTATTAATTTTTTATTTTTTGGAACAGGCTCTCATTACGAACACCCTCTGTGTTATGTGGTCATAAACTTTGGTTGAACTGTTCCTATCTCTACTGTATGCCATAATAATGAGACGGGTCACACCTCAAGTCACTTGTTCCTCACTGCAATTGTGCAGCTTGTCGAAGGCTGCAGAGCACTGCACATAACTCCAGCGCTGGAGTTGTCTCTGTGGGCTGCGCTTATAAAAAAACGATTAAAGCAAGTGCAACTGTGCTGCACTTTTTAAAATCTCAGTCACACAGAGAGCCAGTCTTGTTAGCTTGCACAAATTGAGGAGCAAACAAAGGTGTTATTTGCCCGTTGCATGCAAGGCAAGTTTTTGTCGATTTTGGGATAAAGGCATGTGAAATCTTTAATTTTTTGGAAAGAAGCTATCAAGGCGCCTGTCTCAGCCGGTGGAGATGATAAAATGAAATTGCAGCTTTGTGTGAAGACTGGGTGTTGTTGGGGGGAGGTTGGAGGGAGCAAAGAAATCATGTTATTCTTTGAAGTGGACTTTCTACAAAAGATGCATTTATATTGTGCTGGTTTGTGAGACTTGTGAGACTGGACAGTATGTGTTTTCCTCATTTAGACGTGACATGTTATTGCTGCCATCAGTGTGGTCCTGAAGTGGCCACGTAAAGAAAGCTCGAGGGATCCGCTGGTGGAAATGATGACTCGTGGAGAGATTTTTGATGATGACTTTGCCAAAAAATTGGAGGCAGAGTGTTTTAAGAAAATAATGAAATCTTGCATGTGCATGTGCATCATGGAGGCATAGGTGCCATTTACACTGGGGACGCTGGGGACATGTCCCCACCAGTTTTTGAAATGGCTGATTTTGTCCCCACCACTTTTTTAAAGCAACATTTGTTAAAAAAAACACTTAAAGAACAAATGAAAATGCTTTTAGAAAGGTTTATTTCCACATTAAGAAAAAATGCAATGCAATTAAAATATAGAAGAAACAAATGTACATTGTTCAAAAAAAGTAACTCAAGCTAAAAAAAAAACAAGCTGATTATAAAATGACCCCAAGATGTGCAGCAACAATCAATAACTTTAACAACTTCTTGACACAGTTTTGTTTCGGCTAAGTTTTCCGTTCTCTCCCTGTGAACATGACAGAAGAGGAGTGAAAACTAAATCGTGCCTGCACAGGTGTTGCCTTGGCAGGGATGATATTACATGAGAAAAGTTGATCTACAGGAGAAACAGATCTGAAAGCAGCACAGAATGACTGAGAGCTGCACTGACATAGATTCCGTTATATTAATATATTGTATTTTGAAATGTCACATGCCACCTGAATTTTGTGTTTCCTTTTGCATAAATAAAAACATGTCCACCATAAATTGGTGTAGAAACGTTGACCAGAATGCAGGAAATTAAGTGTTTAATGATCAAAATTTCCCCCCAGACTCCCCACTCATATATCTTGGCATTGAGGATATCATTAAGACATTGTTAAAGGATCTTTTTGTCTCGTTCTTATGAACCTAATATTGCATATCATGATGTTTCATGAGCTAAGTGTCTCTTCACACCCCAAATCTGAGCCCCTATGTCCCCACCACTTTTCAACACAAAGTGACACCCTTGCGTGGAAGGCTCGAAGAAGGAGGAGATTCAAAAGTGAGAGTAACAGGGGAAGAGGTCCTAGGTAAGCTGAAGTAAGGAAGAAAGTCGAGGGTTCAGTGAAAATATCTGAGAGGGAAAAAAGGGTTGACAAGTTCCTTTGTTTAATAACAGTGGTTAATATGTATAACAGATTGTTTGACAGCTGAGGTATTTGGAAGGTGTTTTGCAGAATAATTGGCTGCTATGTAGGTTTTCTGTTCATGTAAAAATTCACTCTGGGCATTTGGAAATCCACAAATCCTAAAGCATCTGAAGAAAATTAGGTTGCCCACGGCGGTGCCTTTTCCTCATATCAAAGACAAACTGCGCAAACTTTTAAGTATATGTTTAATGTTAATAGAAAGTTTAATGTTAAAAGACGATGAGCTGATTGGTGGAAAGTGCAGAATTCAGAGCTCAGCAGAAATGACTGTGTTGATAAAAGTCCACAGAAGCTTTAATCAGCACTGATTAACCAGCCGGATGTCCGTCCACTGGTACACAAATACAGGACAGGCCAACAAAAATATGAAGTTTGCTCCAATACATATTATGATTCAATCAATACCAGAGTGCTCAGCAAACAGCTAGAAACTGAATGTCATTGAAAACACTGAAAAAGTGCAGGGACCCTTGATAAACATTAATGGCACAAGATATTTTTTTGAATGCAGTAGCTTGAATCAAAATTAAAATAAGCATTTTGGGAGGAAAATCATTGTTTAGACTTACAAACATGTGTTCTATTGTCCCGCAGCTTACTTGCTGCATTTATTAGTCCCATGTCAATTAGTGTGTTTACTTGCGCATTAACATTCAATTAACTACACAGTATATTGGGGATATTCATATATTTAGATCATGAGAAAGCACATATAAATACTATGTTGCATTTACACCATCCAGGATAAGATTATATCCAGTAAAGCTCAAATATGCTGGTTATAGGTCAGTTCTGCAAACAGCATATCTCATACTGATGTCGTCACAGCATCAAAATAATCTGCCACTTCTGAACTCAGTAGTGCAGCTGTACAACATTAGAAAGGAGCATCAAAGTTCAAAAAGTTTGTCATTCTAGCTATAAATATACAGTTGCATTTGGGGGTACAACTAACGTGTATTTTCCTTATGAACTAATCTGTATATTATTTTCTTGATTAATCGATGTATTGTTGGGCAATTGTTGAAATTTTCAATCAGCTTGCTCTGTTTCACTAAAGTCTGATATGAGTCCAAAAATATTACAACAAAATATTTGGGAGGCTGGAACAAGTGAATTTTGCTTAAAATTGACTTTAGCAATTATCAACAAACGGTGTTCACAGATACAAAATTATAGTCAGCATATTCCAAATGAAACCATAGCAGGCCTTCATGTGGAACATGTGGATGTCAGCACAGTTCTGTACAGTTCACTCAGGAATCCCATCATTTTGACTGCAGGTGAGGTTAATGAATGCAAGTAGTGACACGTAGTGGCAGTCATGGGCACGTTTCTCCATTCTCACTTTTGCTCCATCTTGTCGCCTTACTGCCATTTCCTCCTTGAGCCTGTGACTTCCTTCCAAGAAGTCCTCTCTGTCACAATCCTTGAACACATTTCACATCAGAGTCGCACTCTCCCGCCACGGTCGCCTCTCAATTCAAATTACTGCCCAACAATCTGGATACTCTGCTACCCATCCGACGCGTTTGAAAGGACGGAAGAAAAATTTGCGTGTGTGTGGTTTGTCATTTATGGCGTCAGCCTTCATCAGCTTTGCCTCACAAATTCTATTAATCACCCCAGTGAGAAATCAATAGGGTGTATTATGGCTCACATATCACAGTAATTCATCTCCCGTTTGCTTTTCCCTTCCTTTCCTTTCAAACACACTCCATGCTCAGACCAACAATTCCCTTAACGCAGACTTTTACTTTAGCAATTTGTTGCATCTAAAACAGCATAATATGAGCGCAGTGCTTCTTTATTGTCATGACATTGAATAATGTTAAAGTTATTACAATAATTATGACCTGTCTACCGAACAAGATTTCACAGAGCTGCCCTGTACTTTATAAAGGTTTATTGTTATCCCTCTCTCTCTCTCTCTCTCTCTTTCTCTCAGTGTGTGTGTGTGTGTGTGTGTGTGTGTGCTTGCACAAAGAAAGACTCTAAGAAACTAAAATTGCTGATAGTCTTTCTTTATCAATGGTAAGCCTGAGGGAGCAAACACTGAGAAGGAATAATGAATACACTGTCCACTGCCCAAACAGGAGATTACATGAAGCCTGTTTAAATTGCAGCTAAACATGGCGGAATTTAATACTTTAGTATACTTATCAGTGTATCGTGATACATAGATAGGCAGACAGGTAATCATCACCTTCACATACCTTGCAGAGCTGTGACTCATTGCCTTGTGTGTTACTAGTTTTTTCCCCACCTCACCCTGTGGAGTCTCTGCAGTAGCCTTGGCAGGTTTCCTGCAGTGGCGATGAAGCGGAGTCTCTGTTTATGATATGTCTCATGCCAAAGTGAGACGTGGACCTCATGTGGCGCCTGAGATTGCAAAACATGCAGTAGCAGAATTGGATTGCAGACGTGCTTTGTGCCGCCAGTCAGCAAGAGCTTAATCGAAGTGTGTGACCGATCTAACACAGTGCTGTGTGTGTGTTTGTATATAAACTTGTGGGATGTATGTTAATGTACTGAAGCTTAAGTATATGTGAGGATAAAATCAGTACAGATATTGTAGTAATCTTAACAGGGATAAAGTTCAAACATGAACATTTACTGCATTTATTTCTAGTTGCACAACACATTTATATTTATTTTTTGTGCAGTTAAAAAGTGACAGGATAGAGCAAATTAAAGAGATTAAGCAGGAGAAAGTGTGTGCATATTGCCTACCCATGCTATTTTCTTTCTCTGGAATCACTGTGTATAAAATGTAATTTGTGGAGACAATTATGTGTCACATTTGAGAAAATTAATTTCCTGAAATGCTCCATCACAATGCATTTTTATGAAGAGGCCTTTCTTTTTTCCCTACTCGTCTCACTCATGCTGCCCCTGGCCTTCCTGCATTGTGTTTTTCATGGAGCAACAATTATTTTGAAACGAATTGTTGTTTTTCCACTTGCAGTCTATACAGAACACTGCCAATCAAAACACTCTTAATGCTTAATGACTGGGGACCAACATGACTGTTTTCCCACTAAATTATGTTGGAAACACTTTTGTACTCAATGACCCTCACAACTTAAGGGACAAATAATTTAAAATAACTATACAGCTGATGTAATTCTTCCATATCTTCAAGCACCATATTTTGTAGGTGCAACGCATACTGATGCATCTGTCAGTTGAAAAGTGTTTGCCTCAGACTATTTGTCTGGAGGAACTTCGGGGGGGTGTGTGTGTGTGTGTGTGTGGGGGGGGGGGGGGGGGGGGGGGGGGGGGGGGGGGCAGACATCCTCATAGTGGACTTTTGATATGAGTCACTGTCTGAATGTGATATCCAGGGTGAGTCTCCTGGACCTGAAAGCAAAATTGGAAGCAACTATATATTGGTTTGGTGGGGGAAAAAACTGTGCTGAATAAATTGGTTGTAGCATTACATGTGGAGACAGTGTCTAACACTGGTGAAAAGCCTATTCCAAGTGGAAGGGACCCTGCTGCAAAAGGTTTGGCCCCCAGCTGTTCGTGTGTCCTTTTACAATACTAACAGCAGTGCTTTTGTACAAGACATCCATGGGTATATGTCTCTGAAGATACTAAATATGTTCCATGTAAAATGTTCAAGCGCCACATCAGTGTTTTGACATATTTTAGCCATTTTATCCTGTTTATTTTATATTTCTACCAATGATTTTCCAATAGCATATCAAAGGTTTTAGATAGATGAATGATGAATGCATGCACTGTTTTCCAGACAGCTATTACTTTGTATTTAAACAAGTATGGCAAAGTAAGATAACTTCTCACATACCTGAAGAAGGTAATCCTTCACAGTGAGCATTATATACTTTTTAAGCCAAAACAGATTGATACATACTTTATTATTGTCATGCAACAGTGTTGGTGGTAATTGTTTTGCTACAGCATGGTAACTGTCACCATTACAATAAGGCACACAAAAAGGTAACACATGAATGTGAAAATATGTACAGTGAAAATATATGATATGTACAGTTCAATTCCCCAGCATATCAAGTAGTCCAACAGGCAGAAATGAATGATT
The DNA here is from genome assembly GCF_021292245.1 of Micropterus dolomieu. NCBI lineage: Eukaryota > Metazoa > Chordata > Actinopteri > Centrarchiformes > Centrarchidae > Micropterus > Micropterus dolomieu. The sequence goes on along the minus strand of NC_060172.1, from coordinate 23,312,700 downwards.
GATATACTAGTGCAAACATTTCCAATTAGAGTCCAGTCCAGTGCCTGCTGAGCAATTCCGCTCAGTATATAGGATCTTGTGGCATGAGGAGCTGGCAAGAGGAGTTAAAGGGATAGTTTTGGCTGGATGAGGTTCTTATCTATAGTCAGTGTATTACCTGCTGTAGATGGCAGTTATAGCACAGCAAAAATTATTTTAGCCAACTAAAAGAAGGCCCACAAAAAAAAAAGCAATATCAAGTAAGATATATATATATATATATATATATATATATATATATATCCTCCTGAGGGATCTCCTCCCAGACCTGGACTAAAGCATCCGCCAACTCCTGGACAGTCTGTGGTGCAACGTGGCGTTGGTGGATGGAGTGAGACATGATGTCCCAGATGTGCTCAATTGGATTCAGGTCTGGGGAACGGGCGGGCCAGTCCATAGCATCAATGCCTTCCTCTTGCAGGAACTGCTGACACACTCCAGCCACATGAGGTCTAGCATTGTCTTGCATTAGGAGGAACCCAGGGCCAACCGCACCAGCATATGGTCTCACAAGGGGTCTGAGGATCTCATCTCGGTACCTAATGGCAGTCAGGCTACCTCTGGCGAGCACATGGAGGGCTGTGCGGCCCCCCAAAGAAATGCCACCCCGCACCATTATTGACCCACCTCCAAACCGGTCATGCTGGAGGATGTTGCAGGCAGCAGAACGTTCTCCACGGCGTCTCCAGACTCTGTCACGTCTGTCACATCTGCTCAGTGTGAACCTGCTTTCTTCTGTGAAGAGCACAGGGCGCCAGTGGCGAATTTGCCAGTCTTGGTGTTCTCTGGCAAATGCCAAATTTAGCAGTTTTTAGTATTTACATCGGAGATGAGCAGTGCCCAAAACACTCTAAGAAAACCTAAAAAAACTTTCCTAAACCCAAAAGGTAAAGAAAAGACAAAGCTCTAAACTAGGCTTGTCCAAAAACAGGAGAAAACAGTGCTAACAAAAAGGGCTTCTCAGTCCTACTCACTGCTAGTTGCTGACACAATATAGCTAAGACAAAGAAAATTGCTTCATAGCAAACAAAAATGGCAAAGCCAACAAAACCAGGTTGTCATAAGACAATCAGAATGGCTACTTACAATCCAAGTCTACTATACTCAGTTCACTACGTACAATGAACACAGACATAACACAGTACTCAGGCAGGTTGGGAATGGCAGAGAGCGGGAAGAGTTCCTGTCAGTGGGGCTTAAGATGGCTGCTGTCATCTAGGTGCCCAATCAGGAGGCTCCAATCAGCTCTACCGGACCAATCCAGTGTGTCCACCTGTTCTCCAGTACCTGCATACACTCACACACACTCTAAGGGAGGAGAACAGCTGACAGTGCAGGGAGAGATAAACAAACAACAAAATATGAATAAACAATGATATAAACAATATATATATATATATGAACATGGTTGTTCTACGGTTGAGAAAATGTAGTTCCAAAGGAAATGGCTGTCTGATATCAAGATAAATATTCTAAATGTAATGTCTTTCTATTTATTCCGGTAGGCTTTCTTTTAGGTGGCTGAACAGCATCGTTTTTGATGCCAGAAACGAACAAATTCTCTGTTCGCAGCATACCTCTTTTGTTGTCTTATAGGTTTTATTTTCTGACTAGCTTTTGAATGCACTTAAAAACCCACAGTAAAATGTGAAGTCTTTTTGACCACTCAAAATGCTTTTACATTATCTGCATTCATTCACTGAGCCTAAGTGCTCAAGCAGAAACTAACAATACCACACATTCATACACTGGCGGAACAGCCACCAGGGGAAATTCGGGGTTCAGTATCTTCCCTGAGGACACTTCGACATGCAGCCTGAAGGAGCCAGGGATTGAACCGCCGACCTCCCCATTAACATGGAACCTGCTCTACCTCCTGAGCCACAGCCGCCCCCAGTATATCACAATGTGAGGTGACTGGCAGCTTAAGGATTTCCAAAAGCTTGTATGGACATGTAACTCGCATCAGGACAAACATTGAGACACTGTGCTCAAATATGGTGCATTAATAAAAAGGCCAAGGTATACTGTAAGACTGTTTACATAAAAACATCAGGAGGAAAGAAGTCAACTGGGAGCCCCAACGAGAAGATGAATAAATCATTATAAAATGATTATAACCATAACATAACCCTATAGTGTTTTTGAAATATACAATTCCGGAGTTTCCATGAGGAACACTGAGGTTGTGCCCACATTACTGCTCTATTACATTTGTGTGCTTTCAATTTAATCTGCCTTGTTGGATATTATAGTAACCTCTAGCAGTAGATGGTCTATAGAGTGCACTCACCTCACTCTGTTGTCTTAATTACAACCTATTGTGTAAGGACTAATACTGGATGGTGGGACCATGAACCCAGCTGCTTTGGTGGTAATTCTGGCAACCAGCAGCTTTGTCCACTGACAATATCAACCTCTCCTCTAGGTAGTGCACCAGCATCTGCATCCTTAGACTGTCTGGTGGCGGAGCAGGGTTGCATCCAGGAGCAATCCTGCATGGTGCTCTATCGACTGCTGGAGTACTGTGCAGCTGAGGAGGCTGTGTCGCCCCTCGGCTCAGACGCCCGCATGGAGTGCCTGGAGGCCCAGAGCTCCTTGCAGCATTACCGCCCCCTTCAAGTTTGCAAGTGTCAGCGTGGCTCTCGCAGGGAGGAACACTGCCTCAGGGTCTATTGGACTGTGAGATTTGCAGGTGGGTTTAAGCATTGGCATCTGTGTGTCTGTGTGTGGGGGGGCTTTTTGAATTCTCAGCTGCACAGTCCATGTGACAATACTCTTCACTGTTGTTTTAGCATATGATGAGTATGAAGTGTCTCCATATGAAGAACTGCAGTTAAATCTAGTGAGAAACATTGAGATGTCACGTATGGCGTCCATCATGGCAGGTACTGCTCTTATCACAGATATTCAAAAGTTTGGCAACCAAATCACTGTATGTCATGATTTTTATTTCCTGATATACATTACGCTCTTTTCTTCCTGACAACCTCCAGTTTCCTCTCTTTCTGTGGATGGCCAAAACCAGTGTCTGAAGGCAGCCCAGGACTGTGGCTTGTATGAGAAATGTGGCTCCCTGCGCTCAGAATATGTTGTGGCCTGCACCAAGCGAGCAACAGTCTCTGACAACAGCTGTAACCGCCAGAAATGCCACAAAGCCCTGCGGCGCTTCCTGGAGCGCGTGCCAGAGGAGTACAGCTTCGCTCTGCTATTCTGTCCCTGCTCTGACACTCTGTGTGGGGAGCGTCGGAGGAAAACCATCGTCCCTTCATGTTCCTATGAGGAGAATGGGAGAGGGGAGGAAAGACTGGGCAAGCCCAATTGCCTCAGCCTGCAGAACTACTGCTCCAGAGACGAGCTGTGTAGGTAAGACGAGTGGGTGGGTGTAATGATACAGTATGTCAAAAACCCTTAATAAGGGCACAGCACTGAAGAAGATTGTCAGCAGAAATTCAAATTTCACGATGTGTACTACAAAGCACAAGATATAAAGAATCAGAAAATGTGCCACAAATACCTAAAAGGTAAGCACAAAGACAGTCTACAAAAATGATAACATCAAAGACACAATGCTGAGTTTTTAACCACTAGTGGCACTGTTGAGCGGTATTTTGATGAGTGGGTCGCTCTTTTGTTTGTATCTCATGTAGGGCTGCGACTAACGATAATTTTCTTTATTGATTAACCTGATGATGATTTTCTCGATTAATCGCTTGGTCTATGCAACTTCAGCAGGGATTTTTCCTGGCTCAGAATGAGGCGGAGGTGCACCCTGCCCTCAGCTAGCTCAAGCAAACAGTTTTTACAAGCAGAGCTTTTGAAGAGTGAGAGAACATGACGTTTATACTGTTAAAGCATATTTTATAAAAAAATAAGTAAAGGTACGCTGTTCAACATTAAATAAAATACAACATAAAAGCTAATGTGTTATTTAAACAGTTAATAAAACAGCAAGTTTAAAATCAAATCAGATATAACATTGTTTTCATTTATAGTTCAGTTCTCTCCCAGTGTAGTTGATGTGAATTCCTGGATATTAAATGTTCTGTACTGGTCCCAGTAGACATGGTTAAGCTCTGCTTGAGACTGAGAACGTGACCACAAGATATACTGAATATCTTGCAAAACAATTTGATCCTGCTGGCAAAATATTGTTTACACACATGTGGATCTCCTCCTGTTTTTCAAGAAGCATCTGTATTTTAAATAAACCACTCACACTTTTATAAGACAGACTATAATTTTTTTTTTTTATAACTTATTTAATTTACTTCCTAATTTAAATGATTTGCTTTTCTCAGTATATGTGGCAGTCATGTTCTCAGATGTAGGTTTTGTAAGGAACTAATATCATTTTCTACAGATGTCTGTTTGAACTTTTGTTTTCGATAAAGTGGGAAAAAAGTTGATTTAAAAACTTTAAACTACTTCATGTCATTACACTTCACCAGTGCAAACAAAAACCAACTGCCATTTGCAACAGCATTTTTAAGTCCCTGCTGGCAATATTAAGTATAATAAAACACTGAACAGCAGGGAAAAGCAGTTTTGTTTTCTTTAGTGATTTTTTTGCTGTGTCGTTACCAGTGGAAACACTGTCGCGCCTCTTTATTTTGAAAGCGCTGCAGTCCAGCCAAACAGACGGCTCTTTTCTTCCTCTCTGAAAGTTTTGGCACCACATCAGCATAATGCCAGAAAAACACAAAGTGCAATGCTTGCAAGAAATTTGTGTTTACCATGAAGACACTGTCAAAGGTTTTGACGAGAACTGTAGACGGGACCAAATTAGACGGAGGCACTGCCTCGTAATTGTCTTGGCAGGAAAAACCCTGATCAGAAAAAAGTTAAATTTGCCCATCACCATTTGCCAAAGTTACGTTTTCAAACAACTTTTGTTATCTGACCAACACTCTAATTCAGTTTACTGTAATACAAGACAAGGCAAAGTAGCAAATTCTCACATCTCAGAAGTCGTGTCGTGCTTTTGTCGCTTTTGTCATTTTTGGTTTTTCCAGTGAAATAACCCCAAATATACCATTTGATTAAATTATGTACTAGCAATGTCAACCCACAGGTGATACCTGTCAAATCTGATCAACATTTGTCAATAGATAATTGGATAATTGCTTATGAAGAACATAACCCAAGCAGTGATTTTCGACTAATGCTTCATGTTCTATCTCCAGTGCTGTGCGCTAATAGCGAGTAATAAACATGAATGTGTATTACATTACTGTGTCTTCCAGTAATGGAAATCAAGTTCTTGCAAGCTATATAACGTACCTTGGTATCATGCTGTTCCACTGATCAACATTTGATGCAAACAAAGCAAGGGTCAAAATATTTTTTTTGTAAAAGCAGTTTGCTTTTAGTGGCCCAGAATTCATGGCTACACCCCTGCTAAGATAAGTAAGTAAGATTATAACTAGGCTAATTTTAGTCTGTACTTTCTCTGCATATTGTTCATGAATGTAGAGGACCTGCTTACATTAATTACAGTCTAGTCTGTGTGTAAATGTTACAGAGGTTATTAAAGAGTTATTTGAAACTGAGAAGGTCATGTAACATCCCCCTCTGTAGTAACAGATTTTAAACAAGAAAAAAATTGCCTTAACTATTGCTGACATGAGGTTGCTTTGTTCCACACGCATGGCTACCACATGTTTCTGCTGCAACGTGTGGGCAAGCACAGAAACATATATTCATATAGTGTCTTTGGTTTTATCTGTTGATATATTATTGTAGATATGGTATTGTAGACCTGCTCTAGATCATTGGTGTTTTAGACTGTGTGTGCATGATTTAAAAGAATAATTGTGAACTTCAGGCATCTACTTCTAATCTATAGCTTGTAAACCTCTGAGAAGAGCCGTCACTGTCCACAGTGCGGATATCAATAATACCAATAATTGTAAACAAGTAAAACTGCTGTGACAAAACTACTGTATAGGTGTACAGTGCAATAAAGTGCAGTATTAGCTTTACTTTTCAGAATTTTTTTTTGATTAGGTCTCCAAGGTGAGGTGGTTGGTGTTAGTGGGCTACTGAAATGTCTATGAATTTTCTACAATAAGACGTTTTTAATGCAACATGTAGTTTTGCGAGTGCACAGCTTTTTCTCTGTTTTGTGTTTTGAGATTGTACACTGTCTTTATTTTAGATCGACGCCGAATCCCAAAATTAAATAGTAAAAATAATTTAAAATGCACACTCTGCTTCTCTGTGCTGACACATAAAAAGCTGTTTTCTCTTCTGTGTTTCTGTCCATGTGTGTTGTATTTGTTTGTGTGTGTGCGTTTCAGATCCCGGTTTGCTGATTTCCAACACAACTGTCAGCCCTCCCCCCTGTCTGCCTCTGGCTGTATGCGAGAGAGCAGAGCCATGTGCCTGAAGGCCTACGCTGGACTCATAGGTGAGTTGGAGGAAAAGAAACTATAGAGGTAGAAGAGGCTGAAAGAGAGAATAGTTTAAAAAAAAAAAACAGACAGCTGCTCAAAGGACTCGTTATTGGAAATCATGAGTAGGTGTCTAACAGTGATATTTAGCTTTCATTTTCTTGCGCAAAATAACTCTACAGGGATTCATAAATGGTCACCGGCCAAAAGCTGCTGCTCTGGGGATCCAATCAGCATCACTTTAAAAAACTTGATTTAAAAATTGCCCTTCCAGCAGCTCTACAAAATGATCCAGGTAATATTATTTCCTTCTGTTTCCCACACTGTATTTTTCAAAAAGTAATTTCATGAACCTGCAATTATCAATATCGAGAGGTGGAAAACTGGTAACACCGGATCCCCAGGGCACCAATATTGTTGGTAGACTGTGGCTTACCTTCCATAGAAGTGTGTGCTGAAAATGAAAATCTTCTGCCTAAGGGAAATATTCCTTTAAAAGTTTGTAAAGTTGAGCATACGACTTCTTTCTACTACCAGGTACGATCATGACTCCCAACTATGTGAGCAACAGCAGCACCGAAGTGTCCCAGTGGTGCACATGTGACGGCAGCGGGAACGAATGGCAGGGCTGTCAGCGCATCTTGAATTTGTTCAGCAACAACATATGTCTGCGTGAGTAAAATGTCATGAGGTTACAGCATGCAACAGACTATATCTTCAGGGCTGCACGTCCATAGCAAGTAATAACAAAATAATAATACAGATTGGAAGTTTCCTGCATGAAATATTTGCAGCTTCCTGGCAATATACAACCATGATAATAATGTTTATGTCACACACAAAGACACAACTATTTTAATTAAAAATGAGAGATTTCTATTTATGATTTAATATCATATTTCTCACATGAATGTTGGTCGTGTCAGGAATATTCATGACTTTTTATTCTAAATTTAAGAATCCGTTCACCTACTTGGCCATTTTCTGTATGTTGATCACATGTTGTTCACACTTCAGGGTTTTGTTGCAATTTCTCAGCTCATGTCAGTAAATTGAACTATTACTGTTACACTTTATGGTATTGAAACAAGTTCCTTAGAGTTTTGAGTGGAAGCATGAAGCTTGATTATTCTTGCAAAGCCAGAAATTTGAGTGACAAATGTCTTTGAATTTCAGAGACTGTTCATTTTCAAGGATCTCATGTGCAATAACTGTCAGTTCTTCCTGTGTCAAGATAATGAAAGAGGAAATGTAACATTTTAGCTGTCAAATCGGAGGATAGACTAAATAAATTGATAGCGATATTTTATAATGGGCATCAATACAGAATTCAGATGAGTTGGGTTATAATTGATAATTGAGAGGGCAAACCATTGAACCGTAATGTTTTCTTATAAATAAATAAATGGCAAGTCAGAGACTGTCTCGTATCTGGTTGACTGCCAAATGAGGATGTGATTTCCAAGTACTGTGGCGTCAATTATTCATTTCTCCAAATTTGATAAACATAAAGTGGCTTCTTGTTGAATCGTTGCCAAACCAGCAGGGTGGAAAGAGCATTAAGTGTAGACCAACAAACAATCCAGTAGATGAGGCAGTAGATGTTAATTTTACTCAATGTTTGATTTTCATCACATTATTTCTCCTAGTCATCCAAAATTACTGTTTAGGGTAAAATTAATTGTGACTGCAGAGTACTGCAAACAGAAGACAGAAGAACAAAGGGGGCATAGATTGCCCTTTTTCAAGTAACCTCTACTTTCATATTTATTTGCCTTATCCTAGCTTTTTGCTAATGTTAGATAAGCTAAAACTACAATGGATCAAAAAGTACATTTTCTATGCAGTCTTAATCTGGATACTGTGTGCAGTTGGGAAGTTTTGTCATATAGGGTAAAAGCAAGCTCCTATGAGGATATAGCAGTGCTTTCAGCTAAATGCTGACATGCTCAACAAGCCCTCAGGAACGAAATGGCTGCACATGGTATTGATATTTCCGGTATCGTCAGGTGATGCACAATGGCCAAAACACACAATCATTGGAAAAGGAGTGGCTGTAAAAGGGTTTTCTGGGTATCACAGTCTCTTTGTGATCAGAAAAGTCCAGAAAAGTCAATTATTTTATCCCATTCATGAGTGTGGAGCCCACAGGAAGTCAGCCAGCTTATGCACATGCTCTATAGGCCAAAAAAAGGATTTTTATTGGGATATGTGCCGAGTGAGCAATTTTCATTGGAATGAACAGTGGTGGAAGAGGTACCACCAATCTTTTACTGAAGTAAAAGTAGCAGTACCACTGTGTAGATATAATAATTAATAATTAGTAAAAAGTATTAGTATTGAAACATACTGAAAGTACCAAAAGCAAAGTACTCATTTGTAATGGGTTATAAGTATTGATGCATTAATGTGCAACATGTTCTCATCTCAGGGCGTCAAATACTGACACTTTGAGAAAGCCTGACAAAGCTTCAGTATTTTATGCATAAGGTATCCTGGGATGAGACCGGACTCTAATGTGTCACTTGATCACTTTAATGTTGCAGCTGTTAAAGGTGGAGCTTATTTTAACTACTTTATTTACTGCTAGGCAGCTTAATCTATAATAATAATACATCATAAATTATTAGTTGATTCATATTTTGTATTAATAGAGTATAAGTATAAAGTAGCATAATTACTCAAGTAAAGTAAAAGTACCTCATAATTGTACTGAAGTACAGTACTCAAGTAATGTACTTCGTTACATTACACCACTGCAAATGAATGGGGTGCCATATTTGAACTTTATATTAATTCTCCTTAATACATCCATGGCTCATAATGACAACACTATCATGCTAATGTTTACCATGGTTACCATCGTAATTTAAAATGTACGCATACTAACAATTGCTAATTAGCACTAAACAAAAAGTACTACAAAGGCTGATGGGATTTGCAGGTATTTAATCAAAATGTACGACGTGTGAACCAGTTTTAACGGAAATCCATCCAGTAGTTGTAAAGTGTTGGACTGAGTGATATACTGGCATCTCTAAAGCCATGAAACTAATGTGGCTTAAAAGTACAAGTCATTTTCCAACCAATGTATTTAAATGTATTTGCCCAATCACGCACAGTATTTAGAGTTGGTAGCTTTAGCTATTCTTTTAAAAGTCACTGATAATATTTTGGTGATGCTTCAAGGATAAATAACGATGTGAACCTATGAAGACGGACCCTGCTGGTTCTGTTTCAGGCAATGCCATCAGCTCCATGGGAATCTCTGCACCTCCTCCTGTGGAAAACACTCCCGTGCCAGCTTCTCAGCCCCCCCCTAGAATCTACCTGGAGAGGGTCCACGTCAGCGTTAACACTCTTCCTGAATTCAACAGTGTAAGCGCTATCTTCTGCCTCACTGTCTCACCATATGCTAGTGTTAGACACTTGCTAGAAGCTGAATTGAAGAACAGGTTGACTAGATATCAGGTGGTAACACGTAAGTGTCACCAGGGACTGTAGGAGTGAGTTGGCCCAGCAGCTCCCTCCTCTACCCCTACCTCTCATTGTGGCTGAGGATTAGCTGTAGTTGTTTGCAGCATTACTCAACCCTTACTGTTAATATTCATGTATGCACACCCTTCTGCTCCATATTCCCCATTTTCTCACCATTTTAATTCCTCCTTCCTCCTACCCCATCCCACAAGCCCTTACAGCACTGAAACCCTGCACTGCTGGGCTGCATATTGGACACCAACATATACAGTTTTTTTTAAAGATGATGCATCAGCGTTTCCTAATTATTGTGTAGAATTGAATTTGAGATGATGCCTTCTCAAGGAATAAAACGGTTTCCTGTGATGTTATTAAGCTCTAAATTTGATTTAAGAAAAATCTCAAACTCAATTGCCTATTTACATTTTCAAATGCAGACTGAAAAATAGAACAGCAAGTGATCTCTAGTTTTGATTCCATGACATGTCAAGGGCATTTTGAATGAAGTTTACAAAATAAAACTGATTTGAGATATTGGGTTGTTTCAGCCAGTACACCCTCACAGCATCCTCTCTGTCTTTGTTCAAGTGGAGGCCTTACCGTATTGAGGGCCTTTTCAAAGCAGTTAGTGGGAAGAATATGTGAACTATAAAACCCTTCAACAGTGAGAGGCTGCTGAATTATGATACTATCCCTAATTCAAAGTGCAAACGCCAGTGAAAGAAGCAAACACTATATAAATTTAAGTTCTGTAAAAAGTGTGCTATTTTTCTGTATTTACTTTCCTTTCCTTAGTACCTTTTAGACAAAACTAGGGCTGTCCCTGACTAAGGATTTACATAGTCGAATCAGAATTGTCAAGTCCTGCCTATAGTCGACTGGTAGTCGAATCATACGTGTTTTTGTGCACGGTGATTGTGAGCTGAAGCTAAACTGAGGCTTATTGAGGATGACCATTTTCTCTCTCTCTCTCTTTCTCTTGCCCCTGCCATTCCCCGGTCTTGTGCAGAGTTTTTGCCGTGCTGCAACTGCATGCACATGGTGTCGCGGTTCCTCGCGGGTCTATTTCAAGTAGCGGCTGTTAAAAAAACGATATAATATTCTTTGTGTTGTTCATCAGCGGTGATAAATTATCCGAGGTGTGGACAACTCTGCACAACACTGGTGAAGCTGCGGCTCCATCTCTTCAGCAAGTGTTCCTGCTGCCACTACACACATTCACGCTACTCCTACACATGCGCATTGACGACCCAGGGTTAGGGTTACAATTTTGGATTTATTTATGCACTTTAAAAACATTTATTGGAAATTTTTCTTTTTACATGTTTATTTACAGCATTAAATGTTGAAATGTATATTGTAATAGGCTGTATATTAACTTACTGGGAGAAGACTGGTAGTTCTATGTAAAATCAGACATTGAGCACCCCCATTTTGCCAAAATGGCATGATCCTTGTGTCGTTGCGAAGCTTCGACAGTGAGATTGACAGCTGAATCAGGCTCCACCCATCGAAGCAAATCCAACAGCCACCCCTGTTTGATGCACACTGGAAATGTCTCTATACTATGTTTATATTTGTATTCCTGTCAGCACCAAACCCCAGTCACTTATTTTGGTGGACAGATTGGTTTTGAGCCAAGTAACTATCAAATAGATATATTGTTTAATAGTTATTGTTTTCTTAGCCACTGTGAGACATTTTTTTTTTTAATAGATACCGCCAAATCATCTTGCTGCATGCTTGCATTGATATTTCCATCTGTCACTAAACACACACACACCAGGAGGCCTGTTGGTTTGTGTGGTTTGGTCTAAAAAAGAGCTTCTAGGAAATATTGAACGTACAATATCGCTCAATATCCAGATGCATAAATTTGAATAAAATCCAATACAGATTCATTTTAAGTGTGGTAGCAAGTGCCTTGTTGCAAAGTTATCAATTATGAACATATAGTATGCTTCTATTCTCCAACACAGAGAATAAGAGGGTGGACACAATTAAGGTAACGATTGAGAAACATGATTCACAACAAGCTTTCAAAAGTTACCAAAGAAATGTAATTCTCTTATGGCATGTTGCGTTCAAATTCGTGAGCTTCTTGGCTGTTTGGGCAGCAGCTTCAGAATATTTTCAGTATCAAATTCTGTGTTGATGTGGACTTTCTCTTGAAGTTTACATCCTGAACTTCCCTCCATGCTTCACCACTCCTGTTAATTGGAAGAATCACTCTTTCCCCGCTTTTACAGATGGAAGACAGCGAGGAAGAGGAGCAGGAGGAGGAGGAAGAAAGTGAGGAATTCAATGTCATCCCACCGTATTCTGAGAAGGACTCTAACATTGAATCGGGGGCTAGAGGGAGTAAACGGGGAGCAGCTAGCCGAGCGGTACCTGTGTTACTATTACTGCTGCTGCCTACACTCATCCTGGACTGGGAGAGTGGGAGCTACTGAGGCCTCCATTTCATTCACCACTCATCTTTTACACTCGCTACCGCATCACAGCACTCAGAATGAACCACGGAGGACATTTGTGAGGAATAAATGCTCTATTTCTTTTTCTTTCTTTTTTTTTGCATTTTTAAACCCCCCTTTATTTTACAATTCAGTTTCTCCTATTACTGCCTCCTCAAGAGCCAAAAGATATCAGTAGTCCCGCAGTATCAGCCATGGCTTTGCTCGAGTCCTCTCCTATAGAAACGAACTGAACAATGTGAGCAGATATGTGAGTGCATGGGTGAATTTAGAAATGCTGTCTGGGCAAATACTCTATCTAGAGCCTGCTTCAAACTCAAAGTACATCCCCTCTTTTAACAAGAAGCACATTGCCCAAGGCCACATTCACTATACACACTCCACAACCAGTCTACTCCACTCCAACCAGGCCCAAGCACTGCTTTTGATTTCTATTTCATGACTCATGTCACAACCGTTTCTCTGTTGTCCCTTTGGCTCTTCCGCTCCCTCCTTCATACTATGGTTGAGTAAGATAATCCACTTCAGAACAAGCTAATACGAAACTGTACTACACTTAAACCGCTTTGTACCATTTAAAAGAACTTTTAAAACTGCTTCATCTAAAATTCTTAAGACACAAACCAATGTGTTGTCACATTATGTTTGATCTCATGCCTTTTCAACCTTTGCTCCTTTGTGCACCATAAAGCAGAGTGCAACAGTCAATCTGCTCTGCTTCTTTTGTTAACACGCCACTTAGTATTATTCCTACCAGGGTGAGTGGCTAAGAATTCAACCACTGGCAAAAGTAATGAGATCAAATTCTATTGTAGAAATGACGAGCAGAGAAAAAGCAACATGAGCAATTACAGCACAATTCAAATTGCTCAGCACGCAGTGGAAGTCTGGAATAAGGCTCAGGGGAGGAAATAGCCAATTTACTGCTGTCATACCCTCTCACTTTTTTTTACCCCTAGGAGGTGTATTTTTAGTGTTCCTTCCCCATCATGTGCTTTAGATGTTGTGAGAGCGAGATGCGGAGATAGGGATGGACACAGGAGGCTGGAAAGCCTGCTGGCTGCTCTGATCATTGAGCAGCACATTGAGCCATTCTCTCTGCCTGAAATAGCTTTTGCTGATGTTAATGATTTTTTCTCGTATGGTTCATTTTCTTGTGAAATTATGCAGCTGTGGGGATGTAGGTAAAGAGAAGTATAGAGAAGTTTTTGTAGAGGGATAGTTTGCGAGAAAAAAACCTGTCTGAGCTCTGCGAGGATTTTATATTGTGGTTATACATTCGTTTTTACCTAAATTAACTGTTGTATGTAATGTTGTAATTGCAGTAATACATTGATGGGTGACTTCAAAGAGCAGTCCCCTGACCTCACCATCTTCAAACAGATCAGTACTGAACATTTCCAAAGACAAATCACCAAAAAACGAATTCTTAGATGTTTGAATATCACTTGAGGAGGCAGAATGGCCCCACCTTTTTTTACATGATGGTTTATTGACATAAAGACTGAACCTTTGATAAGGGCAGACAGTATAAAGGCAGAAACGCACTGGAAGCATATGAGCTATGTGATTGCAAATGCAAGTCCATCACTACTTCAAACTTGGGTTTGATTTTCACAAGTCAAAGTAGGACTTAGATGGATGTTGTAAGGTTAGTAGAGCTGTAGTAATGGTTACCCACCTCAGGGCAAAATGACATCATGCCGATTTTTGACCACTTTCTTGTTGAGAGTTTGGCTACAGGGAGCTAAGAAGTGGGTGAGGAAAAGGCCAGTTAACAAAGCTCTGAAGTGTGACTGCAAGCTTAGTGGGTACAAGAAAATGACATACAGTATTTGGACAAAATATTTCAAATAAAAAGTCTGGCTGGACAACCAGCTGGTATCCAAATATATGAACCAGAACCAGGCCATAGAAGAGATGTGTTGATGAATAAACTAAATATTCTAAAGAAATACCCATCACAGTGTCACTGTACAGTATCAGTGACGACGCTTATTCCAATCTCTCAGCTGCAGTTATTCATAAAGTATCAAAGGAACAGCATCCTGCGCCAAGTGTCAATAACTGCATCCAGTGCGCTCTGGCCTTAATGACTGAATGTTACATGTGTTTTCAGATTTCAATAAGTTTGTTTATACTTGTAAAGTATGTAAAGTAAACATTTACATTAAACATGGCTTGTATTTTTTTGACGAGTTATGGAGTTTCAAAGAAAAATAGCTTATTCTCCATCCATAAGATAAAATATGTGAATATTCCCCAAATTAGACCATTTTTAGTTTGTATCTTGACTATGTACAGTACTTTGTTTCACACGCTAACCTTCTTTTAAAGACATATCAAACATGCCAAATAATTCTGACTGTAATGTGTAATAACTGTGTAATTTTGTGACAGAACAGAACAGTGTGCCGATTTGTTAAAAGAAGAATAAAAGTCACAATCGAAATTTCCACGTCTAACAGAACAAAAGTGCCTTTGAATGACCAAGAAATGACTGCTGTGTATGAACATTTTCTGATTATTTTTTTTATTTTTTTTACGTTGCACAAATTGCACAGGAAAAAAACCTCATACATCCTGGTGGGATTGGGAGTGCTGACTGTCAATGTCAGTGTAAGTTGGTGAGTTAATCACCGTAGTCGAATTTACCTACTAATAATAATACTTTAATTCATTTCATTAAAAACTGAATGATTTAGAAACTGTAAATAAAGATAAAGAAGTCGCTGGTTTTCTCTGGCCTACGGACACTTTTGGACAAACTCAGCCAGGACTCTCTTTATATATTACTTATAAAAGTGATTACAGGGTCTTGGGGCCTCTACATCCACAATGACACCACGGTGGCAGGAACAAGCTACAGTGGAATGATTTTGAGAAAAAAAAGAGAGGCTATAATGTAAACTGGCATCGGCCTGCACTTTAATTATAGAAAGTACAGCATGAGGGCTCTGGGTCTTTGTTTTTTATGTCCAAATTCAGCCAGCCATCTACAAAGTTAAGTTATGCTTTATTAATCCCCATGAGGAAAATTTATCTTTTGCATTTTAACCATCCTAACTATTTAGGAGCAATGAGTTGCCACCAAAATCCCGAGTCCACGAGTGGTTGGGCTTTTTAATACAAATCATATATATTTTAAATCCCAGCTTAACATTTTGCAAACAGGTGTTGCTGGTTTCTATTCCTTTCTGTGTGAAAATCAACTCACAGACTCTTGAAACATGTTTTTTAAAAGTCCATTTTTGTGAAGTTTCATCATTGTTATGAAGTAATGCAGTGCAGACTTTTCAAATCAATCTGCACACACACTACATTGCCGTACAGTGATTTAAAAATATATTTTTAGATGTAAGGTGTGTAGGTGTGTGCTCACAAAAATTAAGGGAACACTTAAATCACTCATCAGATCTCAATGAACGAATTGGCGGACCTGCAACTTCTTCCGTGTTGTGACTGTTTGGTCAGAAACATGTAGACCAGTAGCCTGCTGGAGGTCATTTTGTTGGGCTCTGGCAGTGCTCATCCTGTTCCTTCTCGCACAAAGGAGCGGTTACCGGTCCTGCTGCTAGGTTCTTTGGCCCTGTCGCCTGGTATCTCCTACATGATCTTGAGACTGTGCTGGGAGACACAGCAAACTTTCTTGCTACATATATGGATGTGTCGTTCAGGAGGAGCTGGACTACCTGTCCAACCTGAAAGCGCTGCAGGTACCACTTCATGCTACCAGTAGTGACAAGGACACTAGCAAAATGCATAACAAGAGAACAATCAGTCAGGAAGGATAAGGAGAGAGCAATTGTCTGTGCCCACCACCTGCTGTCTTGTTGTTGGCTCTCCAATGCACCGTGGCCCCTTCATTTTCACCACACCAGGTGACATTGATTCACAATCGCTTATACTTCCTAACTGGACAGCTTGATATCCCTGAAGATTAACTGACTTGATGTTATACTGTGATGATTAAGTGTTCCCGTAATGTTTTTTGGGCAGTGTATTTTAGCACCATTGCTGCATTTGCCAGTTTTTGCTACAGATGATGCATTCAGGTGTGGGACAGTGAGCTTTCCCTCTCCATGAAACCATGAAGCCAAGAAGGAGTGAACACAGCAGAGAACAACCACAACTCTCACAGCACAGCTCTATTTGGGTTCAAACTCAGGACCTTCTTTCTGTGGGGCGACAGTAATCACAACTGAGCCACTGTGCCACCCCAGGAGGCACTAGAGCTGCCTAATATCTGAGCACTGTCCTGGTAATATCTATAAAAGATAAGCAGTTATGTTAATGTGGTTATTAATTAAGTAAATCAGTGCATTCCTTTGCAGATAATCCAACGTCAACTTACAGTTGTCTTCACATATTACATGGAATGTACTAATATGAACTCAACCATGAACTCAGAATCCTAAATCATTGAGGAAAATTAGGTTTTCTTATTAATATGATAATTTGTGCAGCAAGAAACTCCACTGTCTAATCACATCACCCACTTTGTTTCTCTCCAGTTTGTAATACTGTGTGCTGGTTTTGTGTTTTCCCAAGAATTTGATACACAGGCATAGAGTAAACATAAACAAGATTTACTTAAAATGTTAACACTAGCACAATTTGGTAAATAATAATTCTAGTAATGTAAACCTGCTTGCTAAAGCCAGGGCTGTAAGTGCAGGTTATGTGGACACAATTGGTCCAGAAAAGTCTCCGTAGGAGATATTTCCAGGCAGACAGAAACACAAACACCTCAGCAGTGTATTGCCATGTAATGGTCTCAGGGCGTCCATGGATGAAGTCCCTCTTCATCAGGTAAAAAAATGATTTAAACCAAGTGTATACAGATGAATCACACTGCTTCATTGATTTAAGCTGTAACAAAGTTCACTAATGTATGTGCATGATGCGTCATTATCAGCATGTCCTTTAGGCATGTTAGGATTTGGATTTTATTCTCAAAATAATTTTACTGATTTTAATGTTATGTCTTAAGGACAGTGGTGTGAACCACAAATCTAAAAGGTCCTGTAGCAATGACACAGTGATCTAAGCTCTGATGACTTTCGTACATTGGCATGCACACACCGCTTAATATTTTCTGAAATTTTGGGAAATAGATGCAAATATGACCACTTAATGTGGCAATGAACAATGTTGTGTTCTGTGTTTTTGTTTTATTGTGACATAAATCAAGTCACTGTGAACTTTTTCTGTATTAAACGAGACCATGATCTTTCCCTAACCCAAACTAAGTGATGTGTGAGCCTAATATAACCATGAAAAAGCTTAATAATGCTGTTGTAAGATCAGATACTTTGGCAGAAAACAAATGAAATAGAACGGTCACTGAATATTTAATCGCTATGTTCAGTTCATCAACATTTATGCAACTTTCCATTTACATTAATTAACATTTCCTCATTAGTAAACATAATCTAGTCAGCATTAAAGGGGGTTGATTACTAACATCTCCTGTAGGAAAAGCTCAGGTGTAAATAATAAAAATTAATGATGGCTGAATTCCATTTAGCTGCTTTGGTTTAAGTGGTGTTGTGCATGCTAGCTCATGCGAATTTTAAGCGTATTTTTGAAATCTTGCAAAAAAGAAATTGCAAAATATGTGCGTTTCCATCAGCTGGTTTGGAGCGAATAAACCAGGCTATGGCAAGCGTAGTTACGTCAGTAGTTGACAATACACATAAGCCGCTCAATTTGTCCAAAAGTGTCTGTGGGCTGTAATAAACAAGACGTATGGGTTCCAAACCAGAAACAAGAAGCATGAACCTGATGGCCATTGATCTTAGAAAAATGGAGAGAGGTCCTCAGAAATGTGTTTCAAGTGGGCAAGTTGCTAGCTATGTCTCCGCGCGTTATGGGAATATTCGGTGTTATGCGGTGTTAGTTTTGCATGCCTGCTGAGAATTGCATGCACCTCAAAATAATGCTTTTAAACGCTATAATATCCTTTGTGGGGTTCATCAATGGTGATAAATGATTCAAAGTATATATTTTATGAAAGTTTAGAGTCGTTAATATTTTATTACACTCAGTAGAAGTGGCATTCATTGAGATTCAGCAAAGATATGCTGTGATAACCCTGTTTGATCAGTGTGCAGAGCAAAGTATCTGAAAAGGACCTTTAAGAGGTGAATGCAAAATTCAGTAGAACAGATGAGGAAGGCTACATGCCGAGATTTGTATCCACCTCTTTTCTCAGCACAAATGAGCGTAGGTGCATAAAATTCTCGACAGGCATGCAGAACTCTACACAACCGGGATAGATGCTGACAGCAGAAACAGCTGATCAGTCGCTATGTCAGAAATTATTCAGAAAAAGTGTTTCCATCTTCCATTTCGCGTATTTACTCTTTTTCGACAAAGGCAAAAATCATCACAAGCGAGCGTAAAAACATTTTGCAAAATTAAAGATTTTTTTCCAGATTTTGCCGTTTCCATCAACATTTTCTAATGCGATACTTCAAAATGCGCATTAAAAAACATTGATGGAAACATGGCATAATCCCGCAACCGTGTGTGCTTGCACATAGTTAGTAATGAAAAAAAAAGACCCTGACTTGTAACACAACAGCGTTGAAACGCCACTCCTGTTCTGACATGCCGGCTGTGGCTTTTTTCAAAGACATCGTTCCGTCTCTGTTACAACCAACATTCCCGGCTCAGGGGCGGAATCAAATCTGTGCCCCCTTTCTGGTTCCTACCACACCTGTGCATCGCAGCGAATCGACATATTGCCGTAATAATCCTGGAAAATAAGGTGGTGTGAAAGCACCTACTGAGGCACTTTAACAGAACAGAATCATCGTTAATGTTAACACCTGTGCTTTACTACCATGAGAAGGTAACATGTCTGCTGGGAAAAAGGCCCATTGGTCTTGAAGTTCCTGCCTTAGCCCATCATCCGATTTCCTGCCTACACACCTGCTTACAAGACCGGCCTCAGTCAGCATCAACCACTTGATTAGCTTTGTCAGACTGCCCTGGCTTTCAAACAGTTTCTCTGTTTTGCCTGCCAGGCTGTGGGTTTGTCTTTTTGACTGAATATGTTCTGAGATTCAACATCTCACCCCAATAGGTGGATGGGAGTTCAGAAATAAAAAAAAAAAAGCAACTGCTTTGTTGAAATGGCTAGAATGAATCTGTTCAAGCTAAATCTAATCTCACTTGAGGCCTGTACTACAAAGCAAGTTCAGCATACCCAGGAGATCCTTTTCGTTATCTGGCTTCATTAACCCTAACAACAGCGATCACGCTAAGCGGTCACACAACGCTGGTTATTAACTCAAGTTAACCCAGGGTTTCCCCAATCCAGCCGTGGGCATGTTCATAAAAAGGGGCGGTGTTTGCAGATTATGACCTATTGCAAACATGGACAAGTCTACTGGCAGCAGACAAATACAAAGAAATATAACACATATTCCAGGCTAAATGTAACACAGATGCATCTGCCAAATGGAGGGGAAAATTGCTGGCTGTGCGAATGTGTAACTTAGCAGGCAATTAATGTGTTCTAATGACGTGTATGACAATTTTAGCCAGCTGCAACCCCGGCGAGCAAAACGAATGTGGGAGCTTTCATATCTTAGTACAAGCCTTTAGTACTTAGTAGAATCAGTCTTTTGTAGGATGATATCGGTATACAAAAGCCCAATGCTCAGGTTCTCTGCATCACCCACAGCATACAAAGTACCTGAGTTAACATTGTTAATCCCAAACCCTGCTTCCTAGTAAAGATTTCTGGACTTGACAGTCATATAGGATGTTAACCAGATTTAATGCTGCTTCCAGCCAAAAAACAGAAGGATAGATTTCAAACTATGATCCCTGGCTGGTCAAATGTCAGGCTATCATCATCAGAAAACAGAACCATGGATGATTTCACTGATTAGCACACCTTAAACCAGAAAGGGTAAACTAATCAGTGAAAGTGCTGGATTTCATGTTAAAAAACCTCAGTTACACTCTGCTTTTTTGCCAGCAGTCATGGTCGTATTTTGGGATGTTTTTAACTGCGATATAACAAACTGTTCTTTAAAAGTTGTGGATGTTCCTTTGGGTGCATGGTGGACATTTTCTGTTAACATGATGTGCTGTAAATGGACATCCGACTTTTAGTTTCCAGAGTGATGTTTGCCAAAGGGCTACTGCACTGCTTTTACATTAAGGTGCATGTTGGGACAGCGGTCTGAAGGTAACAGCTGAATGTTGTTTTAGTTTTTACCCGCTACGTTTTAGTACCTCATGGATTATTTAAAGAAATTGTTTGACATTTTGAGATATATGCTTTCTTGCCAAGAGTTAGATGTCTCTGTATACTAAATATGAAGCTACTGCCAGCATCGGATTAGCAATCAAACTTCATGTTGTTGAGTTCTTTCTCAGCTATCTTAAACTTCATAGATTGCTTCATGAGTCATTACTGTGGTAATTTTCTGAACCAGAGCGTCTCACCTGACACTTAACCTCCCACCAGTTCACAGAGTTGGTTCACCTGCTGACTGCTGATACATGCAGAGAGATACACGTGTGCAAAGCTCTCAACCGTATCCCACTCCTCATTGTGTATGCCTCAGGAAATTTAGATGTGATATGCCACCTACTTGATGATAATATAGTGAAATTAACATTAGTAGGATTTTCAAATACATTATGATGTTGAATTTAACTGCACCATAAAATACTCACTTGTTACTTTACAAAAATGACAAAAGACTGCAGAAAAAGACAGAGAAAAAGACTGCAGTGACATTTTGTGGTCTTAAAGCTTTCTACAGAAATAACCAGTCACCACACCTGTACATACAGTACCTGTGGACCAAATTTCTGTCAGACAAATAAAGAATGAAGGCGCGCAATTATTTTCATCCATGTGTGGGCGACCTTGATTGTAATGTGCTGTGACATTTTGCAAAGAAAATAGGCCTACTTACAGTTTATGGTGATTGCCTGTGAGATGGAGGGAAGGTCCTCCTGATGAGAATCTGTAACTGGAGGTGATCTAACTCTGTGTAAGGTGAGAAATCACTTAGACTTACTGACTGCCTGCTATAAAGTCTATCTTAAAAACAGATCATATATAAAAGACTTCTTGATTTTGTTTTGTAGGCTTTTATTGTTCTACTCAGACATATGACAAGGATTTGCACTGCCGCGGTTCTGCTGACATGTTGTTTATAAATGACATTATTCAATAAATCATTTTAAAAAGTGCAGTAAAATATCCTATAGAAAATACAGCAAAATAACCTTTGACAAGGGCAAAGAGAAGTTTTGAAAAGGAGCTCATATGCTACTTACTGCAGGTCCAGATCGACTTTAACCGCCAACAAGAAAATGTCTGTAGTTCTAGTTCTACCAGTCTAATGTTTCAGCTCACAGTCCACATTTTCCATTAGGTTGTCTTCATCTCTTCCAACAAAATGTGTTCATTTCATCGTTTCTTTTCATTATCCACGCGGCTCCCAAAGCTGACTGAGTTGTTACAGAGCACTTTATCTTATTATACCAGAGAATGAAGCCTCAGAGGCAGTGGTGGAAAGGGGATGTTCTGACAGCCATGTAATGTCCAAAGCATTAATCTAAGGCTTTTGTTGTTTGATGATTTCAGGCTGATGAGCTCAATTAGATAGTTTTTGGTATTGCACTGACACGTCACTCCTCCATGTTTAGTGTGTCTTGATATAATAAAGTCTGGTGGGAACAAAGGTCTTTTAGTCTCAATGTGTCTCTGCATGTGTCACGGTTTGGTGTGGGTGAGGCAGGGTTGAGCTGGTTGGAGGACCCAAATGCAGGACGCAAGGCAAAGGAGGTACAGTTCAAGGGGTTTTAATAAACAAACAAAGGCGAGCACACTTACAAACTGAGTGGCTGATGACAGAGTCCAAAACAAAGTAATCCAAACGAGAAAACCAGAATCCAAAATAAGCAGGGAGACATGACGAGTAGGCTGGACACAAGGTGACACAAGGTGACACAAGGTGACACAAGGTGACACAAGGTGACACAAGGTGACACAAGGTGACACAAGGTGACACAAGGTGACACAAGGTGACACTAAACAATGACCCAACAAAGACAACACAGAAAGACCAGGTATATATACACACGGACTAACGAGCAGGGCGGGAGCAACACAAGTGAAAGACATGAGGCTAACGAGGCACAGGTAGGGAGAGAGAGAGAGAGAGAGAGACAGCAGGGGAAAACAGAGACAGACATGCAGAGGGATCACTGGGGTAACAGACATGACAAGGGTTACCGAACACTAGACGAAAGACAAGACAGACCCCGAAAACCCAACAGACCAAAATAACGCTAACTAAACACAAAAGTGAAAAACACCGCATGGCAGACAGGCAGAGTGTGACAGCACGTGCGTGCATGTGTGGTGTTCCTTACGTTGTTGGGACACAAATATGTGTCTAGTGGCAGTCTCCTCCCAACTGAGGACATTTCAAACCATTATTTAAGGGTTCAGCCTTGATGATGATCAGGTCCGGATTAAAGGTTTACTTTTCAGGAATGAAATGATTATCATTGTGTTCAGAGAATAAAAAAATGTGTGAATGTAATGTCCTCACAAGCTCTGTAAATGTACGTGAGTGTGTTTGTTTCATAGCTCAAATGTCATCAAGCATGCACTCCACCTGTCATGACATTTCTCTCTCTTCCCACAACTTCCCTAATTGTCAAAATGTATGAATATTATTAGTAAACTTGTTTTTGGCTTAAATTTGCTATTTAATTTTTCTCTTAAGGTAGGGCTGTCATTGCGCATGTGTGACATAGCTGTGTATGTGTGTGTGTGTGTGGGAGAAGAGGGACAGGGACAGAGCACTATCTGCAGCGTTGAGTGAGTGCAGAACTGTGCATTAAATTTGCGGGATGTTCAAATCATTTATCACCATTGAAGAACCACACAAAGAATGTTATATCATTTTTAAACAGTAAAACTTAAAATAGACCCATGAGGAACCGTGACGTGCATGCCACTGCCGGTGAGTCGGCGGACATGCACAACTGCGGTGAATGGCAGGTGTGCAGATAGAAAATGGTCAACAATAAGCCTCTGTTAGCTGTAAATATACAGTGTAAGTTACAGTGACTAATGAATATAGACTGCAGCTCTGGAGCTTTTCAAGATTAAAGCGGAGCTACTGTTTGTACCCCCCGACCCTCCGACACACACACACACACTCACTATTGACAATCAGTTGACTATAGGCAATCCTTGACAATTCTGTCGACAATGTAAATCCTTAGTCGTGACACCCCTAGTTTGCATTATTTCTTACTTCTTGGATGGACATCTTTGGACATCATATTAAGTTCCTAACAGTCACCACTCACACACAAGTGCAGGGATGCAGGGATACAGGATACGAGAGTGAAGGGGAGGAGTTAGGACGTGTGGGTATTTATGAAAATGCTGGCGATGACGTGGTTGATGTGTGGTCCTGCTGCTGAAACTCTGCTAATTAGCACCACTTAAAGGAATAGTATGACATTGGGTAATAAGCTTACTTGCTTTCTTGCAGACAGTTAGATGAGAAGATCGATACCACTCTCGTGTCTGTACGGTAAATCTGTAGCAAGAGCCAGCAGCCAGTTAGCTTAGATAGGCATAAAGGCTGGAAACTGGGGGAAACAGCTAGCTTGTTGCTGTGTAAATGTTACGATATATGTGCCTATCATCACCTTTAAAGCTCATTAATTAAAAAAAGACTATGTGTGGTTTTGCGAGGTTACATGTGAAGGACTATTTCTTGGCCAGCCAAGCTCCTCACATGTCCTATATCCTTTGACAAGCCTCGCTACCTCCTCCTGTATTTGTTCCATAAACATTTATTTTTCCCAATGGCTCTGTGGCACATGTTGACTCTAGACCTAGAAAAAGACTCTAGACCAAGAAAAAGAAATAGTCCCACACAAACACCTATAAAACCACATAGATGAGTTTTTACACTTGTTCGACACTGTTTTAAAATACATTGGGAAAACATTTTATCTACATGTATCCAGCTGAAAATGTACCAGGCATAAATGTATACATTCTTAATTAGCATCCTAAATGCAAGTGTTGCTTATGTCTGAGACTCTTGTGTGTCTAAACTGATATTTGCTTGACAAACACTACCTCTCCATTTGCCACTGTTTGCAAAGAGGAAATCTAGTAAACAGTTCTCTCTGCAAGCAGAAACAAATGTGAATGCTCACAATCACAATGCCTCGTTGAATGCACCTCAGACTGCTGATTGCCTAAATGTTTGAAAAAGCTATAATTTACACAATTTCTGCCATATGAATATTTGTAACCCTCGCTGCAATAGCTATGCATAGACACATTGCCCTACAGTGATACACATTCACTGCTAAATATCCAATATGACAATGCCGCACCTTTAGGCCTGCCAGGCTGCAATACACTGCTGCTAAAGTCAACACATTTTGTGAAATGAGTTTTCCTGAGAACTCTGAAATGCAGATTTTGTTTTGTGGACACAAATTTATGTGAACATTGTGTTCATCTACCGTGGAAGGATTATGCGGCAGTACCATAAATTGGACTTTGTGATAATAGTACATTCATAAGCTAAGGGCCAATCTGATTTTATTGACCATATAGGCCATACAGTAGCTGCAATGACACAGGCCATTGAATCTGTGGTGTGCTGGATAGTTTTCAGTGTTGTCAGCATGAGGTTGGCTGCAGTGTGTGGAAGGTTTTGGCAAAGGATCCAGGATGTTTTGATACCTCACTTGACATCTGAGCAGATTTACAGAAGGTAGCTGATCATCAACACGAGTTGTGTTTTGTGTTTTGAGAGTCTGTCATGGGAGGATATTGTAGAAATTCGAATACAGAAAGACTGACCTGACAACAGGTTTGGTTTCATCCAGTTGTATCATTCTCCACAGCTCCGTCCAGCTGGGTTTCTTCAAGTCCTCACATTTCCCCTGACCCTGCTTAAGAGTGTCCTTTGACAAGCCTCGCTGCCTCCTCCTGTATTTGTTCCATAAACATTTCTTTCCCCCGATGGCTCTGTGGCCCATGTTGCACCTGCCCTACAATATCCCATCATATGTGAGCTCTGACTGGCTGTCTCTTCGGTTTCATTTGCATCCTGTTGAAACAGTCCTGCAGCACTGGCTATTCAATTTTTAGAGTCTAACGCTGTCAGTTTCATTTTACATTTTTTACATTTCAATTAATTTGGATAGATTTATCTCCCCTGCCAATACAAAGCGACACTATTGAAGGCTTTCACTTCTGAATCTGCTGTTTAGCATCTAAGGTTGCACTTTGTAATCTCCCTAAAATCTTGCTGGGCTTCTGCAGTGGAGAAATCCAAATGCCAGACAGAGGCAATCTTAGTCTACTTAGGCCTCGGTTTCAGTGAGAAACTCACTCAAAATATAAACCATTCACTTTATATATTGAGTGAGTCTGCAGTAAAACTTACGTGTGACTGTATTCATTCACTTTGAATGTACAGTTGGTTTCTCCTGTGCTGGGTGTGCTCAGCTTCATCACAAGATACCAAACTATCACTCATAAATATTTGGCTATTAGAAATATTGAAGCTTTCTTTATACTTTATAAACTGTAGAACATGCTCTGAATTGATCATCTCAGTAATACAGTTACATTTGACAGGCCTTACACCATTATCCCTAATATTAAGAAAAAACACTGGAGTACTCCTTTAATGAAAATCTGACAGTTATATGGACCAAATCTGTCCTCAACACATCTATCAATCCTGAAATCTCAGGTCACATTTCAGACACCACTACTCTGATGTGATGAGAGATGATGCGTCATTATATTGTTTTGTGTCCTTGTCAGGCCGCCATGACAGGGCAGTGAACCCCAACCTCCTGACACACACACACACACACACAACCCTGAATAACCAGTTCAGTCAGACAGGGCACCTTATTCTCTTTTGTTGTTTATTTTGTGTGTGAACATAAAACAGCCTGAAGTGTACAAGCTTTTCACTCGTTCAACCATTCAGCTGCTTTAACGTAAAGGTCATCAAATTAATTTGTAAATTTTGTATGTAAAGGTAGAGCTGTTGTTCCTAGCAAAGTTTTGCAGTTTTGAATGAATCCAGTAGCATTTCATGTTGAAGACGATATCTTGAACAATCAATGCAAGGGTGAAAATAATTTGAAAATCTGAAGAGTTATTAACATGCTATGTTAATTGTTGGGAGTGATTCTAGATAATGAATTATGCTAGAAACCACATTTAAATTATGTTAAAGCTAAAATATGTTACTGTTAAAATCTGTTGTAATATTGTAAGGGTTTCCTAAATCAAGATACATTACACACTTTGTATTGTTCACTTTAACTTCCATTTACTACATATTGTGGGGAATTATTGGATCAACAGTATCAAATCTAAATTTAAATTTTTATACTTTTGAAGAGATCTTGAATTGAAAAAGAGAGAGAGTCAACATGGAGTATGCATGTGTAACTTGTGTGTGTAACATTTTCTGAGGTCAAATTGCAGCACAAACTCAGGCTACAGGAATTCCAGGTTATCTAGTCATGTATTTGACAAGTCAAAACAATTCCACGTTAAAACCAATTTTTCTTGTTTGAGAAATATCCTCATCGCACCACTCTTCCCGTAATGGGAATCATAAAATATTTTAATAAAGAGCTGTGCAACATATAAAACCAGGCACAAAACTGGTGCCAATAAGTTGGTATAAGTCTCTGAAAAGTAATCTAAGCTTTGAATGTTGACCAACTGCATTGTCCACATAGAAATGTTTGGATGCAGAAATGATAGGATTATATAAAAGCCCAGGGTGTAACACAGGCTGGGAGAGAAAGGCAGCGAGGGGGAGATGAGCCTCAGTCAAAACACAGCTGCTGGCTGAATAAGTAAAGTCACCGAGAGGAGGAACAGAATGATGAGAGGAAGCAAGAGAGGAACAATTCCCACAGACTCTATCAAATACAAAGACTGAAAACGGGCGCATGGGAGAATGTGTGAGAGCTGCACCAGACACCTTCACTTTCTTTGCAAGAGTGAGAAGTCCATGCGCACAGAAGGACAAGAAGAAAAAAATGTCTTAGTTCATTTTTGACAAATGTAGGCCAGCAATATTGCAAATCTTGTAAAAGCAGGAGGGAGAGGAATTGAGAGGATTGAGTGCGGCTTTTGGACGGGGGGTGTTGGTGGAGGAAATGTTTCTGTGAGAAAGCGCATAGTGAGAGACACGAGGCAACAGATGGAGAGAAGAGGCCCAGAGAGGCTGAAAGCAATGACACCCCAGAGAGAGAAGGTGGTAGGGGGTGAAGCCCTGTGTCCACTGAATAACTTTCAGAACCTTATTCCATTGCCAGTGTATTGATATGTATGAGTCCATTAAGCTTATGGTGGTAATTTTGCATATGCGGTGATACAAAAAGTGGCAATTGTGATTTAGTATTTACACAGTAATGGTAATTCTTTACTTATGATTGCGTTTGTGTTTATTGCTAAGACAGTGTATGTCATTATGCCTCATCATCTGCCAAATTGCTTACCCCACGACAATGTACAGGCATAATGTGTTTGCTTGAAGAAAGGGGAGATAGAAAGAACGATGAAGGAAGAGGAGGAGGAAAATGAAGATGAAGTCTTTGATGTATGTCTTGAGAACAAGAGTGGCCTTAATGATAAAGACTGCCAATGAATAAGTCTGCCAGTGGACAGGGCAGGCCTGTCAGCGTAAGCATAAAAGGTGATGAGTGAGAGCTTTGCACTGTTAAACCTTCGTGCTCCAGGATGCACAGTGATGAAGGCACAGAGGAGGTCTGTGAAAAAAATGTAGCCATAATAAAGTGCTGGCATAAAATTGGGAGAAACCACTCTGTTTAGTCACCAATAATAATAAGAAAAAACATGAATCAGGGAGCTCAATTTCAGTAAATTGTTTGCAGAATGTGACTAGAATTTAAGCCTTGTTTACAATTTCAGCCAATGAAACTCATGTGTTTATTCACCTGTTTATTATTTCACCACAAACGAATTGTTATTTTTCAGGGACATAGCCTCAAGTGCAACAGAAATTAGTCAGCTGTACACATCACTTAGCTGTATGATGGTAGACATAAAAAAAACTGCTGGTTTATTCAGTGTACATGTCGGGCAACTATTACTGTTTCAGTGTTTTCTTTTCCAAAATTTAAACAACTTTATATGGCAGGCCTTCATAAATCAGGGGCAGAGGTGGGTCGTTTGAAGTGGTATGTGTGTGTGTGTGTGTGTGTGTGTGTGTGTGTGTGTGTGTGTGTGTGTGTGTGTGTGTGTGTGTGTTTCATGTATGAACAACATTATGGGGACAAAACTCTGTTCACACTGTCACATTATCGGGACTCAGCTCCCATCTGAGGACATAAAGGATAAAGGGGAACTGCACTGACTTTACACAACAGTCTGTTTAGAGGTCTTGGTGAGTACTGCTGCCTCTGTGAACAGTGGATGTTAATTAAGTCAGTGTCAGTTGGGGCTTACAACTTTAAAAATTAAAAAAATCTGGAGGTGTGGAGTTAGAAAACAATGAGTTTACCAGACCTCTGTAGCTTTGTGCAGCTTAAGGCTACATTAGCTGCTACTAGCATCACACGTGAATAATCCCATTCGAGCTGTCAGTGGATTGGTTGCATTGTGTGTTAAATTAGGCACCAGTTTTAGAAGCATGCGTGGATTAAACAAGCCGATGCCTGGTGCTGCTCCATCAATTTTAATAACTGTCCATCGTCAGTCTGACACTGTTAATGTATATGTTATGTGGTATATTGTGTAATGCTAATTCAGTGGCACTAAGCCATCAGGGAATGAATGAAAGTCAATTTGATGTTATCCCAATCAACACAAAGTGTTGTAATGGTTTCAGAAATCTACAACTGATCGCTTACAATGTCCATTTTCATATTCCTTTTCACTACCCCAGTCCAGTCAACATCCTGAATATTGCTTGAAGCCATGGTGTCATAAACAGTAAAAATCAGAAGCTGAACCACTCATGAGGAATAAATGAGTTTTATTCCACACCGCTGTTACCATATCTGCAAGTTCTCAAAACAAGTTCTCATTTTAGCCAACAGCCAGTTTTATCAGATACTTGAAAACCTGCTTTGAATAGATTACCATGCATGATGAATTTGTGTTTTAAGTCTGTAGATGTCTTGTTTTGCATTTGGTCTTGAATTTATTTTTACTGCCTTCACAACATCATTTCAACACCTGTTGGCTAAGAAACCTCTACCATAATATGTACAGTACAAGTTTAATAAAAAAAAAAAAACTAAGTTTGTGAAAATAATTTTTGTCTGTTTGTTTACTTGTACACGCTTTGTGATCACAGTGTCTCTGGATACATCGATAACAGTACAAGAGTTCACTGAGTAGAGTGTAGATCTCTGAACACAGACACGACCAAATGCAGGATCCCCCCAGGCTTACACCTGACAGAGATAATAAAACTCTGCAATGCTGTCCAATGAGCTCATTAAAAAGATTACATGGATGTGTTGCCATGAATTTTGATACAGATATTCATGGTCTCCAGAGGAGAAGTCCTGCTAACTTTGTTGATCCCCTGAATCTTTTTCTAGCATCTCGTCAGAGTTTTCACTTATTCAATAAAATATCTACTGGATGGACACACAGAGATATACATGAACCCTACGGCATCGACATTTGTGGTTTTGAGTGAAATGTCCTAACAACGAATGGCAGGATTAGCATAAACTTTGTCACATTCATGTACCTCCACAGTGACTTGTAATGACTTAGTAATATTAATCTCTGACTTTTTAACTTTTTTAATATATAACAATAATAAGGGTGTTGATGATTATGTAATGAGTATTATTGTCAGTTTTGTTTAAAATGTGTTACTTTATAGTTATTGTTATTGATATTATCATTAATGTTATTATTAGTTGGCCATTAGTATTATTATTATAGAGTGTATTATTATTATTAGGATGATGATGTAATTATTATTATTAAACAGATCATAATTATTATTGTTAGACAGATGACGATGATTATTATTATAGTTATCATTAAATTATGTCACAACTGTTGTTATTACTTTGTATTCATTAACAATATACATTTTTGTTAGTACTTGATTTTCTACCACATAGCAAGCACAGCAATACACAGACATCCTCATGTGATATCATAAACACATATACAACTTTATTTATATATATTTATTTTCTCATTTATTTACTCCCCAGAATGGGGTGAGATCTCTGACCAGGCCCTGTCGGCTGAGGGGGGATTTGGGGTAATGTATTAGTATGAGGCAGCATGCTGAGAGAAAGCAAAGAACGCAATGACAAAAGGAGGAAAAAAAGATTAACAAACAAATCAAAAATACTTCCCCCAGTTCCCATACACACACTTACACCTACACCGATGTGTAGTACAATAAGAAAATCTAATTAGCTTTTGAATAATACCATAAAACTTTGAATAATAGCCCGGGCTTTTATTTGCTTAAATCTCTGAATTGACCCTGCCTATATTTGGGACAGGCGTCCATATGGGACAGGCCTTTAATTCCTTTTGCACAAAACTGAAACTACTATGAAAGTTTATTTATTTCAGACAGAATAATACTTACAAATACACGTCATTCATTTGATCTAGCTCCGACAGACAGCTTATGCGCTTTTATTTTGAAGTAACATCACGACAACAACACCGTGCAGGATGAGAGAAGTTAGCAGACAGATGACAGGATTCACAACCTGGATTAATTTTTATGAAAAGCTGTTTTGATTCTTTTGATGGGTGGACCCTTACAGACTAAAGGAATATAAATCCAGGAAGGACACATTCGGGCTTAACGAGCACACTTAACGAGCGCTTCAAAGATAATCGCAGTCATCACATTTTTTCCTTTCCTCTCTTGTACCAGGCAGGTTACACTGTAAATCTAGAAGAATTAGACTTTGGGGCTTGTTGTTTCCCTTAAATGAACTGAACTATTGAAATGTGGAGAATCTAACCGATCTAACGATGTGTAGCATGTTCATAGGGACATATTGACCATATGTTTAAACATTACTATTTGTATTAACAATCTAAGCAGCTTAGAAGCAGCTAATGCAGGTTTCTTTGTCAAAATGTGTTCCCACACCAGGCCAGTAAACGGGATAGGCGGCAATTTGGGACTCGGCTATTAATTGAAGTTTTAAGGTATGTCAATTCTATTCTTCTCAGATACTCCTGTTAATTACCTAAACATATCTGTTTTTGTGTCTGTCTCTTTCCATGTCATGTCTTATATGTTCCTGTTGATCACTTGTCTGACGCTATTTATAAACCCCCCATAAAAGGTCTATGACATTAGGAGCCATTACCAACTTTTCATTTGTCCAATAGGCCACTTTGATTGATGGCCTGCACTTAGTAGCATGCTAGCACACCAAACTATGACGGTGTACATGGTAAACATTATACTGGCTAAACATTATCATGTTGGCATTGTCATTGTGTGCATGTTAGCCTTTAGCTCAAAGCACCGCTGTGCTTGCATACAGCTTCACAGAGCAGTGGACTCTCACTTGGTTGTATTTCACCTTGAGGTTTAAAATCCATCTTGAGTGTTAATGTGCTAAAAATCATACAACACTATTTTGTTTATTAACACAGACACACACACACACACATAAATGGACAAACACACAACATGGAAAAAGCATACACACTGCTACAGTTACCCTCGCATACACACAAGATTTGACTGTTATGACGTTATAAATGCCAGCCAGAGTGCGCCTCAGAGTGCGATGATGTCAGTGCACTTACTTCTGTCAGACCGACATGATAGCCCTTTGTTCTTCCAAATATATTGGCACACTCACCTATCTCATCCACGATATTATAAAATAAGTACGCATAACCCAGACGCTTACCAGCTTACCCATGAAAACATCCTACCAGAAAGATATACTATTAATCCCATAAGGGGAAACTCAATGTTTTCACTGAGTTGTATTTACACACAGGTCCGAAAGACACACACATGCACAAACAGGACCCATAGCAACACAGAGAGAGATGTCAGAGTGAGGGGGCTGCGAGCAGTTGGGGGATCAGGGGCTTGCTCAAGTCCTCCTTCGGCAGTGCCCAGGAGGTGAACTGGCATCTCTCCAGCTACCAGTCCACACTCTACACTCTACATCCGAACCTGCGACCCTCCGGTTCCCAGCCTAATCCTTACGGACAGAGCTACTGCCGCCGGATGCATTGTGGAGCTTAAATGCATTTTTATGTGTAGATTTCTTTTATTTTATATCAGTAAAAGTCATCTCAGGGCAGACGTAAGTTGAAGCCATGAAGGGCTTTTTAGCCCTTTGAGTACACCAGGGCCAGTGGTCAGACATTAAAAAGCCTACAGTCTGGTAGGGTGAGGTTTACACAAAAGCACTTCCTCTCTATTGAAACACACACAATGGCAGAGGCCCTTTTTAAGACTTTTGCTTTGCGGGGAAATTATGCAACTTAATGGATTCATCTCTGGTCCTCTCTGCTGAGACAGATAGGCTGAAGAGAGCACATTGAAATGTCTGGGAATATGGAGAATTACGGGGGGATGAAGGGATATAAGAATGGGAGCGAAAGACAGGAAGGAGAAGTGGAGATGGGGTATCTCAGAGGTAAAGATACAGCCAAGGGCTTTAAAGCTGTAAATCCTCCTTTCTAGAACAGATGTGGGTTATTCTTATTACTTCCTCTTACTCTCCTCCCATTCCACCCCAACCCCCAATCATAAACACAGGCACGAACATAAATGAACAACTTACTGTGCACCAACACTCAATAGCACAACTCTTAATTTCTCTTCTTACACTGTAAAAAAAAAATTTCAAATTATCTCACTTCAAAAAAGATGCTCATTTTCACTGCTGAAACACCTCATGGCCGTGTCAGGAAATATCAGTGTTAGACATTGTAAATCTCTCATATTAATATAAAATAATGTAACATTTCCTCGTTTTAATTTTTGATATTTTAATTTGCTCACATTTACAATGGTCATGGTCTGTAGACTTTTCATTTGCCTATGTATCAGTTTTGAATTTGGAGGAGGATTCAAAAACAAAAACAAGCAAGTAAGGAAGATGTAATAACATGACAAGGCAATGCAAAGACAAAACTAAATCTTTCTTTTACTTTGTGTGTGGGAAAATATGGCCATAATTCTTGTCAACCTGACAAGTCCAGTGATTTCCCCTCTCTTAAATTCCTACTTTGTATGTACACAACTGTGATGATGTCATTTATATGTAAATTAGCACATGATGTGAGTTGGCAACTGGCAGCCAAAAGCTTATTTCCTTGGATGACAGCTGGCAACACTGTGACGAACAGTCGTCTTGACAGTCGAGTTGACCAAATCTTTGCAGAAGTGATAGCTTATATAAAAGTAAAACAGTTCCACAATAAACAAGACCAGTGATCAAATCTAATGGCAGAAGTAACACTGTATTAGATAAATTGATGTGCACATAACTTAAGTGACATTGTTGCAGTGCGGTTTGGTTAGTTTATGTGTACTATAAAGTCTAGACTAAGTGTGGAAAGAATGTATTGGTGGCAGTGTGTGGGGTTACTGATACGATTGCAGATTGCGCACTGTATATTGCACTGCATCTGTGAATTTTACATGGAACATACATTTTACATACAATACAGGTGCTTCTCAGAAAATTAGACTATCCTGAAAAAGTCTAAACATGAAATGTTTGTATATTTTAGATTTATTACATATGAAATGAAATATTTCAGCCCTTTATTTGTTTTGATCTTCATGAATACAGCCTACAGCTCATGGAAATCAAAAATCCATATCTCCAAATATTCGAATATTAGATTAAAGAATGTATAATACAGAAATGTCGACCTTCTGAAAAGTCAGAAAGTCCTGATAAAGGTTAATTTATGCACTTAGTAATTGATCTGTGCTCCTTTTGCTTGAATTACTGTATCAATGTGGCGTGGTATGGAGGCAATCAGCCTGTGGCACTGCTGAGGTGTTATGGAAGCCCAGGTTGCTTTGATAGCAGCCTTCAGCCCGTCTGTATAGTTTTGGTGTATCTCATTTTCCTCTTGACAATAAACCATAGATTTTCTGTGGGGTTCAGGTCAAGCAAGTTGGCTTGCTAACCAAGCACTTAATACCATGGTCAGCAAACCAGTTGCTAGTGGTTTTGGCACTGTGGGCAGGTGCCACGTCCTGCTGGAAAAGGAAATCAGCATCTCCAGAAAGCTTGTCAGCAGATGGAAGCATGAAGTGCTTCAAAATCACCTGGTAGATGGCTGCATTGACTCTGGACTTGATAAAACAGAGTGGACCAACACCAGCAGATGACATGGCACCCCAAGTCATCGCTGACTGTGGAAACGTCTCTGGACTTCAAGCAACTTGGATTATGTGCCTCTTCACGCATCCTGCAGACTCGATTGATTTCCAAATGAAACGCAAATTTTGACCGAGTGAGAGGAGGTGCGGAGCAGTCATTAAGGGTAAAAAAGTCCCTGAAAAAATGCAATTTTAGTTAACTTCCTCAAAAATAACCTTAAATTTGAAAGATACACAAGCGATTCTAAGAAGTTAAAAAGGTGCAGGAACGACAACAACGTCAACAAACAGTGAGCTAAAGACCACATACTGAACCTGTAGTGGGAAATGTTTTTGGTGAAGAAAAC
The DNA here is from genome assembly GCF_021292245.1 of Micropterus dolomieu. Classification (NCBI taxonomy): domain Eukaryota; kingdom Metazoa; phylum Chordata; class Actinopteri; order Centrarchiformes; family Centrarchidae; genus Micropterus; species Micropterus dolomieu. The sequence goes on along the minus strand of NC_060172.1, from coordinate 23,277,550 downwards.
ACAGGGCCATATATCAGCCAAACATCAATGACACGAAAATAAAAATCTTCCAAAGCAGAGGCGGGTCAAGAAAGTCGAGAGTCTGTGCATGTGTGATAGAAAGAGTCAAGCTACAGAGAGGAAAAGAAGTGATGGAAGAATGAGTGGTCAACCTATCTCCTATTTATTAAATGAAACTGGCATTGATTCAAGACACTAAAAGACATGGGTGAGAGCAGATAGAGGGAGTTGGAGAGTGTGTACAGATTAAGAGTGGTATTAATTCTGACCCATAATCTCTTTGCCTCCGTAATTGAGGTCGCACACCATGGGAGGCTGAGTTTGGAGAGAGTGTGACTTTCTGTGTTACTAAGCTCTAAGGAGGGAGCAAACAGACACAGAAATTAACTGAGGGGATGCAATCCTCCCCAGACCTTCTGACTGTGGAGTTTGTGTTTAGAGGCAAAGTGAAGGGAGACAGCCAGGGACACACTGAGAAAGACCTCAATAAAGTCCTACAAATGTAAAGTCTAGTTAAATCAAAGACGAGACTAAAGGCAGATTTTGTCAGAATGAAGTCTTAATGAAACTCAGCAGTGTTATTCAATACAGTATAGAGAAAGAATATAATAGATTTAGGATTTAATTAATTGTTATATGGTCAAAACTGTAGTTAGGCTACCAAAAAGAAGAATTTATTGTTCTCTATACTGTTAATTTTATTTCTTCTTCCACCATGATAGATGATATCACCGCTACATGTTGGTGAGAATTTTTGGTTCCAAGTGACATGTTCAGTACTTTAATTTGATAGGTTTAGGTGGTGTACTCGTAATACTGCTTCAATTCCAACGGCCACTCAGGCAGTTAACCAGCTACGTTTACGATACCATCTGTCATGTGAGTACTTCGTGTTACTCCGTGACTCTGCGCGTTAGTTACATGTGTTGTGACTCGAATAATGGAATAATGTGCGGAGGGCTGCGATTACAGGACTAACCCGTTGCTGTGAATTTTAAGTCTGGTCATTTGCCATCACTATTATATATATAATTATATTTCAAAAATACAAATGTATCAAAACTAAAAAGAAATTTGGCCCCAAATGAGCCTACTGAACAGCCGTGCTGTACACATAGGCCTACAGTAGGATGGCAGAACTTGTCCTACGCATGTGTGCCAAGATGTGTCGGTGAGTAGGCTGCACATTTAACTTATGAATGGTGTTTTGTGTTGTAATTGCTTGTTGCACATTTTAATGCCTTGATGACAGGGGTAGGGGGCTCCCACTTAAAGCCCTGTGCCTCAAGGTCAGCCATTTACACCATCATGATGGATGATAGCTTCCCGTCCAGAGCCAAAATATAGAAAAACATCTCTAATCCTTTCCTTAGTTTCAGGTAGCCAAAGCTAAGCCCAGTGGTGGACATTAACACAGTAGGACTGTACTTAAGTACACAAGGTATTTGTACTGAACTTGCATATTTTCTTTTCATACCACTTTCTACTACTTCACACCTCATCTCAAAGGAAAATATTGTACTTTTTATTTTATCTGACAGCTTTAGTTACTAGTTACTTAAAAAACTAAGCTTTTTACACACAAAATGTGTGAAGAATAGGATATTTTGATATAAATTAAATTACTTACAAGTAGAACTACATCAGTTAGGCTAATTGACAGAAATTTAACTGGCAACTGTTTGGTATTAGTCATTTTTCATGTAAAAACATTTCATGGTTCCAGCTTCACAAACGTGAAGATTTGCGACTTTTACTTGATTATTTTAATGAATTTTTAATTATTTTGAGGTCGAATGCGTGAGATTTGAGAGCCCTGCTGTGGAGTTTGTGGCTTAGAGGTAGAGCGGCTGGCTCACTAATCTGAAGATCTGTGGTTTGGCCCCCAGCCCACATGTCAAAGTGTCCTCGGACAAGATACTGAACCCCAAATTTCTCCTGACGCACCGTAGTGCACACTGCTGAAACTCTGGTCAAAATAACCCTGCTGTCTTATAATCTTTACATGTGATGTCGGCGCATACGCTATAGCTTGCTTAGCTCAGTTTTAGCAAGACCACAGTACAAAGAAAACAGCCACATTAAAACCATATACCGATGACTTTTCAAATGTTTTTTGTCATTACTTGCACTAAAGCCACGTTAGATGTAACGTCTAAAAGAAAATGTCTTGAGTTCAGCATCGAACTACATCTCTTTTCTTGCCAAAAGCTGCCTCCAATGGTGGAAAGCCACACCAATATCAATCCATCCATCCATCCATCCATCCATCGTCAACCGCATATCCTGCGTATAGCAGGGCTGGACTGGGTGCCACACCAATATTTACTCTTGTTTTGCTTCTTTGTATATCGCTCCTTTCTCTTCCATCTTTGTGTTTCTGTGACACTAACCAGGGGCTGTAAGTTACCTTCAACTTAGTTTTGAAAAGCCAGACCTCCACAGCGCTCAACTTGACAAGCCCTCAGGGGAGTGCTTCTTTTTCATCCTCTAATGTTGGTCGGAGGGCAGACTGGACGCTACAGTGACTCAGTATTGCTTCTCGAGGCACAAGTGGTATTACACAAGATGGGTTGGTGCAGGGCCCTGGCATTTTTGGCCCGGGCAGCATACCACAATCTGTCGGACATCCCTCACCAATACACCATCCTTCCATATGTAACATGTGTACCTACTGTAATATTCCCCCAAACCAACTGAGCGCTATGTGCTGTGGAAAAGTGTACTCATTTGCACTCATTTACTGACTCCATGGTGATCAGAGGTGACCATGGAGTACACAACTCGTACTCAGATACAAGTAGCCTACATGTCATTTTCACAGCAGCGTGGGATTAGCCAACACGATGCTGACAAAATAACCTCAACTCAGCCATCAGGACAGTTAGCCAAAGTTAAGGCTGCCTAAGGAAACTATGCTAGCTAAAAAAAACAATGTCAAATATCTTATGCAGCACTGTATAACAGGGAGTGATCACAAACAGTAGGTGACAGTCTCAATTCATGATAGCGTTATGATTATGTTATAATCACTCATTCTGTTAAAGGGGCAATATGTAATTTTTTTAGAAAATTAATCACTTTTTATTTGCCTATTTGTGAACGGTTTGTAACAACACATTCTCATCCCAACATATGTCACATATAGATGCTTGGTCAAGATCCCTTGGCGTCGGTTTTCAAGTTAGCAACAATAAATATGCAACGTCCAGTTAGACTTTCAAAATGAAACGTAAATGTTGCAATAGGTCGCCATCTTGAAACAGCATGTTGTTAATGTTGCAATTGGGTTAGGTACAGAAGTAGTTAGTTAGGTTTAAGCAACAACAAGAACAAGTTAGGTGTTGAGAAAGATCATGGTTTGGGTTCAAATAATTACACTACCTAAGTACGTTAATTTACGTAAGTTATGTAATGTTACTTACACAACTTATGTAACCTACGTAACTTAAATAAAAACATTTAATGTTGATTTTTTGTTTCACACGGGAAACTAATAGTGGTCTCCTGGTTGAAAGTCCAGTTTCTGGCCCTGCATCCACCCCAACCATCCTTAATTGGTATTTCCTGTTAAATATCATATCATTATCTTTACTGTCCAAAACTGATGCTACAGGACTACCCCCACTGCGTTGAACTCTGACGCTATGGAGATCCCCAGTGCGTTACAAACTGCACACCTGCTTTCTCAGTTGCTTGGAACACCATCTAAGCCGCTTCCTATGTGAAGAAATCAGGTTACTTTACATTACAAACTTTTTTTTGAGAAGGATTGAGAAGCCGTTGTTGAACAGAGGAGGGGGTCTACGCCACCACTTATCCCCCACTTACAATGCTGTCCTTTCATCACTTCCCTGGAAACTAAACAAGCATTTCCTCTTGGCCTTAGGTGAAGATGCCAACGATGGTCGTTCAGACTTGGCCATGGGTGGCTCTAACGATCATGACGACTGTCGTTTCCACAGCCAGGAGCACTAACCAGTGGTATCTACGATCCTAGATAACTATCCCAGAGGTTAAATAGCTGAGTTTCCCTACCAGTCAGTCACAACTGAAGAAGTCTCTTGGATGAAGGACAAAACATCTTCTAGTATCTTCTAGTCCAGCTGCCCTTGACCTCAACCTTTGTTGGACCACTGAGTATAGTAACATTGCTTATTACATTCTAACTGTTATAAAATGAGGCAACAATCTCATTTATAATATTTAGTCTAGCTCACTAACAGTTTACATTATCATTCAATAAATGTAGCAAAGCTGACATTGCTGAGCCTCTCTGGTGAAAGATACACACAGTAGTTATTGTAAAGCTGTCGGCTAAATGCAGTCAATGTAACATTATTATGCAAAGAGCATGGACTAGTTAAGCGTCAAGCTGATAAAGATATTACTGTAATGTTGCAGTGTTAACCCACTCAGTTGTGTCGTTTTCTGTTTTGGCTCACTCATTAGTTAGGAGCATACGTTTGGGAAGGTGGTGGTTATACATGGCGTATTTAATAATGTTAGTTAATTTTTTTACTAAAAGTCTTTTTTTACTAAAAGTCTGTCCAAATCTTACACATTGTACCTTTACTTCACTAATGGTACATAATAAATGCTATGTGTGCTTGTTGAGAAAGGGGGAGGAAGTGGGACATGCATGTAGCGCACCACTGAATTTGATGACACATCTGCTAGCATCTCAAGTGTCAGTCATCCATTGCCATGTAAAATTCTTAAATGTAAAAAAGGTAGAAAAATGCAAAAATATGCACAATACCAGCATTATTATTACAGTTTATATGCCCTTACACAAAAGGTAAGTAGAAATAAAGTACAGTTCAGTTGGACTTTACTTCCACACATAAGATAAAATATCTCAGACTGCACCATAACAATTTGTTCTGGCAAAAGCTAGTGAGAAAGTCTGAGCTCAAGAGGGTGCTAACATGAAAAACACATTTTCATTCTGCGGAGAAAGCTACACTTTGCAGTCACCAATATTGGTGTGTCACCTCCCACAATAAAGACCTTAAAACCAAAAAAAAGCATATCTTAAACTGTCTACTTCTCTAATATCAAACTTAGCTTAGAGCACTCATATGTGGTTGCAAGCCATCGATTCATCTCACTGCCTCTGCTCTTAGTTTCTCAGCCTCTTAAACTTCACTCCTCTGTTCCCTCTGTTCTTCTGCATCTGTCTGAGATCAATATTGTAATAACTGGAGAGGAGAAAGCCTCATCATAATCAATAAGAGCAACGTATAGCAAGACAGAGGTAGACATAGAGAAATCATTCTGCCCAACAGCAGAGCTGAATGTTTCTGACACCTCATTCATTACACTATTGAATAATCCATTGGCTCTGTCACAGCCACAGAAGAACAGCATAAGCTCCAGTGCGAGCACATCTGCAGGCACTCGCAGTGGGACAGAAGACCTACAGAGAGATTCATATTTCCTTTGATTACACAGAAGAATTATATGAGTTTAAGAATACATTACTGTTTCCACAAGAGTCTGAGCAAGTCTGACTCAAGTCTCAAGACTGTCTGAGCAAAGTCTCAAGTCAGATCTCTCAAGTTCTGAGGGCAAGTCAAGTCTAAACTGGAAGTCTCTGTCCAGGTTTCTGAAAGCTGTACATTGTCCTCAAGTCTGCCAAACAATAGAAAACAAAATATGTATAGAATACTAGAATTTAAGTGTATACATCATGTAATATTTAAGTTTTAAGACATATTATTAATATATGTGTGGTGTGTTAGTTGGCTTGTTGGATCAAAATTGTGATGGGTGACAACAACAACAAAGTCGGTTCATAACAGAATGACTGTGTAACAGCTTGTTGGTATCTTTTCTCTCAGTACACCACTCCTGCTGATGCGTCTTTCAGGTATCTTTCAGTAGTTGATTCTAATGAGGACCCCATTGAAAAAAAAATGGTGCATCCCTGTCCTCCAATTTTTAATAAATCTGCAGATATGTGCTGTAGTATCAGTCACCTCTGCCAGCTTGAGATGGTGACAACATGCAACAGTTTGGGGTTTCAGCTTTTAAGAGAGCAATTTCATTCTTTCCCTGTTTATCTATTGACAGCAACATGAGTTCACTAAACCCTGAGGTATGAAAATCCAGGCACCTTAGTGGTTTATCACTTGCCAAAACACTGAAACCTGGTTCTGGTTTCTGGGGACAAGTAGGATACTTACTGTTGATGTGATCTTATCAAAGTTGCTGTGGGGACATTTTTAGCTTGATCTTTAGTTCAGATCAAATTTGGCCTTGCTTGAGTCAAAATGATTGCTGCTGCCATACACACAGCTGACTCCCACCTCCACTGAAATCAGGACCCGAGGTGGGAGGAGAAATTCTCAGACATAAGATGCAGAGTCATCAGTTCACATCCAAGTGTCTGACAGACAGAATGAAACACTTCTTAAGAATTGCTCTTGCAGGGCCTGGAGGGTCTGTCAGTTGACTTTGGTGCGCTTTAGACTCAGGGCTAATAAGGATGTGCTGTTGGGAATTTGTGTGTATGACAGCTAAGCAGAAAGAGAGGCTTTGATTAGCTACGGGGCCCTTGGAAAGGCAATCATAGCACAGAGACCAGTCAGAAACCTGAACCAAAAGGGAAAAAAGGTTCAAATACTGCAGAGGTTCAGGATGGTTTAAGGAAATTAAAGCAAACATGCACCATCTTCTTTGACTAGACAGTGCATTAAAACGTCAAACGGGCAAACAATCTCAAGGTTAAAGACTTCCTGCCATTGAAAATACAAGAGAAATGTTTTGGTTGTCCATAAACTATTCTGAGATAATACTAACATGTATTGCTAACATGTCCGTGACAGCTGTAGCAAACTCATCAGCAGTGCAATCGTGTCAGACAATATAGAAACCTTTGTGGCATTTCAGCCAATCTCAACATGTGAAATTGAGGATGTCAAGCTGGGTCATGGCTCAGAACAAAGATCAATTACTGCCAGGGTAACATGGGATCAGCTTGAACTTCTACCTGTAAACAAGCTTTGACAGCACAGTAGAGATCGTCCTCGCTTTTAAAAGCGACCTTAACACATGAAATGTGGCAGAGAATGATTAGAAAACATCAGGGAGTCTCCATAGGAGCCCAGGTCTAGTCTGGTGGTTGTTATTTTCAGTCTATTTCACACTTAGAGGAACTCATTTGTGATTCATTTTGATTGAGGGTTGCAAAAATTATACTGTGACCACTTTGGGAAATAAAAAGAAATCGATGTCAAAACAGCTGCAATAACAGCAATTCAGAGTTGAAATCAATTCAAAGCTGAATCATTCCATCTGTCAGCAATCCATTCAGACCTGTGCACTAGTAGTTTTAGAAAGTTAATTGTTACAAACACAATATCATTTTCATCAAAGTTACATGAGTGTTTGCTCTCACCTCTAAGTCTTTTAATGATCAATAGGTATCATCATTGTAGAATAATGTAAACATGATCAAATCTATTCAATGCAACTAACACAGCGATGAATATTTTTTGGAGGCTTTTAACTTCTGGAAGAACTCCTATTTCAGACTGCTATAAACACACAGTAATAAAGAAACCAATGAAAATAAATGAAAACATGTAATCACTATAACTAACACCCTTGCAAATAAGTAGTTTTGATGGCAGAAAATCCAGTCAACTTTTTGTGCCTTTCAGAGCATGAAAATATATTTTTGCCTAGTCTGTCTCACTTGAATTGTTACATTTTTGTCAATTGCTTTCTTTTGGCTTGTTGCAAAAGCTATTTATTTGTTAATTTAAGTGGTTCCCTTTTAAGTTACTAACAATAGGATGATTGACTTGGAATAGTATTATGTAGGTCAATGTCTAAAGGGAATGAATACAGTAGGTCTACAGGTTTAGTGACAGCTGTATGCGGTAATGTAATATAAGCAGAACAAAATATAATTTAAAAAATAGATTATTGCACTCACAATGCTAGCAAGGTGACTTTGTTATGTATAAGTAAATGGGTCTATAACGTAAAAGACACATAATGACACCTCAGCCGAGGTCACTCAGACCTCGCCTCCGTTTTCATCCAGCTGAACTTCTTCTTCAGCAGGTTCAACGTGATTGACCCCAAATGAGACTGGACCACGGCCTACTCCAATCACAGCGGAGAAGAGGAAGCTGGTCTTCATCTTGTCACACAGTCATTGGCTGGGAGCTCGGGGGAATGTGCAGCTCAGCAGGGGGATGTGTTGACACAGCCACTCCAGCTGTTTTAAGAGTCATTCTGGCAGAGGATGACTGCACAACATGGTCAGGGGTGATTTTAATGATCCTGAGCTTCTTACTAAGAGCAATGGTCCTACTTGAACACAACATTTTCTACCAAAGTTAGACGCCTATATGTTCCTGTAGAAGCCACAATTCTGAAAGATATCAACCTTGTTTAAAGGTTCGCTATGTCATGGAGACAATCCTAAAGTGTGACAGTGACACCTCTGATTAGTTGAGCTTTGCTTTTATCGTGAAAATGTTAACCGCACCGGTGAACCCGTGAATGGCTAGTGAATTACTGCTAGCACTGAACTCTACGATAGTTAGTAGATAATACATCACGTTTACGTTTTTTTTTGTAGAGATGAGGACAATCACTACAAGTCATGTGATGTACTGGGTTGTAGTCTTTGTAATGGCCAGCTTGTAGTTTCCGTCAGGGCCAGAATAAAAGTCAAGACATAGGCTGGGTAGTTAAGTAGCTAACATTAGCTAACGTGAAACTACATTAATTGTATTAATTATGTTGTTATCATACTTCAGTGAACATTAAATAAATACAATTATATAGGCCTAACAAAGCAAATTACATGTCGTTGGGTCAGAAGTTGTTGGAAAGGTATCATTTGCAATGGTTTATGGGATAAGTAGTTCCTTCACTTTATAAATAGTTATGTACCTCTGCTTTTTTTTATAATAATACATTAATACATTGAAATAAACAAGATTCTGAGAGAGAACCACTGCTCTATGTGGACTAAAGTGGGTGGAGCTCAGATGGGCAATATATGGTCATATACTACCATGGACCAATCATGATTTATCAACATATGAATCAAAATGTGATGACTGTTGGTGGGTTGTTTACTTATGCTGTCAACACTGTCAATGAAATGAGCCAAAACAAAACCTGAGTAATACATATATCTATATAAATATATATTTTTTCCAACTTTAACTTTGATGCTCACTTATTCATGACTATTTAGATTTTAAACCAATGTTTTAGTTTCTATAAATCTGTAAACCTCTGCAAAACAACAGAGGATATGTTTGGTACGACAAGAGCCTGTCCAGTTTGCTGGTAACATTCGGCTTCTAATGCAGGACCAGGCAACACTGCCAAAACCCCTAATTAGCTTCCTGAAAGTCAGATCAAATAGTTTCCCACAATGACTTACATTGACTCCAACAGCAATATGAGGTGTAGATGCAGCATTTATGCCTTATTAGACAGTGTGGGGAGGAGAGAGTGAGGAAATATGTGAGTGAATTGAGGAGGATGTGTTATAAAGGTCATGTTTTGGATTTAAATCATAGCTCATCAATAGTTTGCACCTGGTTGATTTCTACTTTTTCCCCTTCCTCCTCACATCTGTGTCAATTAATCTTACTAAAGAAAAGGTAAAAAAAATAAATTCATGCATCCATGCTAGCGTGACTTAAGAGCTCCTGACAGAGCAAGTGACAAGATGACAGTCTGTGGAAGGAGTGGAGAGGCAGTGAGAGATTCTTCTGGACAGCTTCATATTACTTGTTATTCCTCTAATGCATAATGATTCTGAAGCTGTTTACTCCCTGGACTTTAATTGGCACAGCTCATGTAGATGTGCAATGATTTACAATAAGGATCAAGAATGCAAATAATTAGAAATGGGGACATTTTTCAAAAGCCACTGTGTTCCCCTGACTCCCCGTCACAGCTACGCTGAAATTTCATTACTGCTAAAAGCATAGCATGCAATTTTGAGTTTTATAACACAGCTTTTCAGTAATGCATAACTGTCTTTATTCACATAGAAAATATCATATTTTTAAGGAGCAGTCAATAACAAATTCTTTTAAGTATAAAGAATTTGACCTACCACTATTGAGTCTGTTACCTGAAAGACAGCTGAAAAATACCTCAGTGTGCTACAGACAAGAAATAAGTCTGAAGAAAGATTACTGAGAATCGCTGTGATTTGGCCCAACAAAATCGTGAAGAAGATGTACAAATAATACAAGGGCAGCCAAAATGAGAGGAAGAAATATGAGTGCAAGTACACCCAAGAAAGATGATGCAATAAAGCTCTGACACTACAGAGAAAGATGGAAGTAGGAAGAAGAAGGAGATGGATGGATTGAGGGTGAAATAAACTAGAAATCAGTGGGGGGAAATTTTTTTTAAAAACATGCTGGATGGCAAGCAGCCGTTCGTAACTACGCATTTACAGAAGATAGAGGTGCAGAGGAATAGAAGAAGAGAGAGGCAGAGAAGTGGGTGGGTGGCCATCAGTGCACAAGCCTGAAGCGATGAAACATTACGGCAGGATAATGAAGATGGTTCTGCTTGGTCACACTCCACATTAGCCCAGAGTCAGGCCGACCCCAAAGTGTCAACAAGTTAATAGACTGGGTATCAGTGACTCTTTCACACTGCTGCTCTCCACCACAAACACCAATTATTTACAGGGATTCTGTGGATAAATAAACATCGAAACCTCTAGTACACAGAAATTAATAACATGGCCACAGCCTGAGGTACAGCCAGGGGTGTGAGCAATAATGAGTGTGTAGAATTGCCATGTGGAGTATGTGGCCACTGGCATGATGACATCAAATGGTGTCGAATCATATTTCTGTGTAGGCAAAAGACAAAGGTAGAGAGACATGTCAGCTGTGAATTTTGGAGCTTCTTTGTTTTCCATGGACAGGAAATTCGAACATTGGACAATAGCTATTTATTTGAAGTCACAGTATGAAGCACATCATGAAAAAAATAGTTTGTTGCTATCTTGTTCCTAAATTCTATGTATTTTCAATGTGGAAGTGATTATTCAGAAATGAAAATCAGTGGGGTGCCATGTAGTGAGAGAAAGGCAATTTTATTTGACAGGAGGGTGCGCTGTCTGGCTCGTGATTTTGTATGGCTACTTGTTTGAACAATTTTATCCTGATGTAAAATTGGTGGATGTAAAATATAAATGAGATGTTTAAACAACGAAAAATTGCCATGTAGCCTACTGTATTTATAGAGTATCCTTTCAAAATCTGTGTGGAATCTCTCCAAGTATTATGACATTTGAACATTCACCCTCGATTATACTGCAAGAATTCGGTTTCCTTCTTCTTCTATAAAGCATTTTCTATTACACAACAAAGCAGTCGACTGCCGTGCTATGAAGGTATTTTTGTGCCTTTTTAATGCAATCAAAAAAAATGTTTTGAGAGCATATTTATGGCACTGCAATCAAAAATGACTGACCAATCATGGGTTTGCATCGGCCGCATTTCCACGCAAAACAATCCCCTTGCTCCATCTTCTCCGACCAGCGCTCAGCTCTACTGGAGATTGAGTTGTGTACAGGCTAAATGGAGGTAAATTGAGATTATGTCGCTCATTTCAATAGAAATGCTTTTAAATGTAGTATGGCATGATTTAATGATTATATTTACTGTTGGCAAGGTCACGGAGTCTATCACTGTCTCCTTTCTAGAATGACATGTATAACAGTTAGCAAACGTTAGCCATCATAGCATGAAGCTTGACTGGCTGTGCATTTGTGCACTCAGACATGACTAGCTAGGCTAAGGTTAGCTACTCATGTTTAACACATTGTACATGATATCCAGCAAAACTAGTTTTCTGGTAATTGAAGTTTATGGGCACACAGCATAAACTAGACTTTAGACCACTGATATTACATTAAAAATATAGACTGTTATCTAGATATTTTGAGTTGTTGCTGCCTTGTTATGTTTTCTCCATAGAAGGTTACATAGAAGCATTTATTACACTCATTTATTTTCCTCCCATAGTTGCAGTCTGGATCATTGGTGACAGCTATGTCCAGCATGGTGGCCAGAGAGCTGCAGAGAGCTTAGGAACCAACTTCAGCCTCTTGGTCTGGCTGGCTTCTTCCCTTCTTTTCCCCTCCCTGCAAAGAAGTGCAGCACCGGATGTCCTCATCATCAACTGTGGCGGCAGCAGCATGGGGGAGGTCAGCAGCGTGAAGCTGGTCATCATGATAGAGGACCTGCACCAGCTTTACCTCCAGCACCCTGGCAAGAAGATCCTGTTGTCGTCTGACCCAAAGTGTTGGTGAAAGGCTGGTGCCAATCAGTGAACAGTGTTATGGCTGTATTTGTTTGTAGCTTAAATGATGCCATGATTAAGAACCCTCACATCAGACATGGCAGTTCTGGGCTATATTTGAAAAATGGAGTTCATTTCACAACTATAGCAAATTATGTTTTTAAGTACAGTAGCTAATTGCCTGAAAGGCCACCTCCAAATGCAGTGAACTACTTTCAGTTGGCAGTGTCACTGCTTTAGAATTTGGCCTTTAGGAACCATTGTGCATAAAAGTCAGTCATGGCTAATGTTGTTTATTAATGTTCATAATGGTTGTTAAAAAAATAACACACCTTTATCCCCCTTTCTCCCTACCACTCCATGCACTCCTTTTGTCTTTAATACTGACTGGAAACGTTAGATTTCACATTCTGATATACTGTAAGTCTAGTTCAAATACACAAGAACATGTGGACATCCAACACACCTGTGGGCATAGTGCTGTAGAAAAGGGCTTAGTAAAAAAATAAGAATGACCTGCACACTGAGAAATTATTCATTATTATTCATTTATTGCAGTGTTTCAAACTCTGAGGTCTTCTCAGTCAAATACACAGGTATTGTGACGCTTATACAGTGATCAATAGGTGCTTTCTATCAGCTGATTTAGTTTTTTTACTTTTGCCTCACTAAACACTTAAAGGTTGCAGCTTCAAAATTATTCAATATGCAGATAATTCTTTGTTGAGTATGACTTTTCAGTGAATGTCACACTTGTCTCTTGCTTTCCATTTTTTACTTTTACTAAAAGAAATACTAAATTTTAACCTATAAATACCATGTCAATATATTAATTTACAACTATTATAGTCTTGCCTGATTTTATTTAACAAATGATTACACTACACAAGAAACAGTTAAACTAACTAAAAGCATATCCTGCATTCATGAAAACGTCATTAAAAAGGTTACAAATGTTGAAGTTGTTTTGTATGACTTGAAATAATGCACAGCTGATACACTTAAATACATGAAATAATGTGTGATATTTGTAACAGTAATTATAATAATGGAACCTATGGATAGGAAGCCAGTGTCATAATTTTACATTTTAAATAAGGAGTGTTCATATACTGTGGGATAAGGTGTTGTGGAGTAAAAATAAAAACAACGGTTCAGCAAAGCAGTAAGGTGCAGGTGCTGTCAGGGAAGAGAGCCAGCCACGATGGAAGGTGGGGCTTATATATGCTGTAGCGCACAGTCTCAGAAAACTAGTTTTGCTGGATGTCATGTACAATTTATTAAATGTGAATAGCTACCCTTAGCCTAGCTAGTCATGACTGAGTGTACAAATGCACTAGGGTGACCAGATGCCCCCGTTTTCTGTGGACAGTCCCCAGTTTTTGTGGCCTGTCCCTGTCTGGAGCTGTCCCCAGAAATGTCCCTGTTTTTAAGTCTGTGTAAAACGTAGACTGTATAAGGTGTTAACAGACCTGAAATCAGATTTTATGTGGCCAGAAAGACTGGACAGCAGAGCATACAGGTGTCCTGCCAAAAACTGATCATTCGCCTAAAACTGATGGCCAAATAAATGTTTGCAGTATATGGTGTAACCAGGCCTGACATTTACGTGATTATAGGCAATAATAGAAGCCTGTTGTTGCCGATGGATTATGTGTTTGGTGGATCTATGTCTAATATCCTTGTTCATATTTGGAAAACAGACTGTAACCTATAATTAACATGACTTACTGCTGAGATATATAAAATAAAAATAATAAAAAAATAAAAAGATTTGATCTCTTTTGCAATTATCCTTATGACACTACATTATTTAACTTGCTGTGTACCAACCAATCCAGTCCTTTTAACCTGTTGAAATACCTTTAAATGGCCAATAAAACCCATGTAATGCAGAATTCCACTTGCCAGAAAGTGATTGCAGCCTCTACTTATCGACTGAAAGGTTATTTCTGCCCTGAAATGACTCATGAGGTTTATATATGACTGATTATAGCTCAACTAGTACTTTTTACCTCTTAAAATACCATTAAATGGCCAAAACAACACATAAAATACAATATTCTATTTGCCAGAAAGTGACTGCAGCCTCTACTTATTGACTGAAAGTTAGTTTCTGCCTCATTCAGAAGAGTTATATTTGACAGATTATAAAACCGAAGTTGTTCCACTTTTTTATTTCATATTTAATAGCATTATACTTTTTAATGACATACTGACCGCCAAACCAAAAATGTCCCCGGTTTTCATTTAAAAAATCTGGTCACCTTAAAATGCACTGCCAGTCAAGCTTCATGCCAAGACGTCTAACAGTTAGCTTACTGTTATACATGTCATTCTAAAAAAGGAGACAGCGATAGACTACGTGACCTTGCCAACGGTAAATATAAATAATCATTAAATCTTGCCATACTATATTTTTAAAGCATTTCTATTGAAATGAGCAACATAACATCAACGTACCTCCATCTAGCTCGTAACAACTCCGTCTCCAGTAGAGCTGAGTGCTGGTCGGAGCTGGTAATTATACACACATGCATGGCTATCAGAAAACAGCATCAATGAAAAAACGTAATGGCTGTACACAAACATTCTGACCTGAAAAAGATTCAAGCAGAATTGAAACACAATTCATCGAATAGTTGTCAAGACACTTCACTCCAAACCACAAATCTTTGCCTTATGAACGTGCATCAGGCAATCACTAAAGTCAGTAGGATACATCTTCCCGGAACCATGAACATCTGTTCAAAATGTCATGGAAATCAATTAATTTTGATTTCATTAAGTCTGGACCAAAGTGGTGGAACGACTGACCAATAGACTGACATTACCATCCCAGGAGCCATGCTGTTAGCATGGTTCAAAGTATAGTAGGCCTAGCACAATATCAGAATCCCAGCTTTTGGGTGTTGGTAGCCTTGCCCAAAAAGTGCTCAGTTAGAAGTTATGCTTTTTTTTTTTTTTGGTCATGACCAATCTGAACATCACCCACAAATCTCCCAAGATTCACTGCTGTAATCTGTACACAATGAAAGTGATTTAGTGTGATGCATTCCAATGATATTACAATGAAGACTCGCTCCTTGCAGCTTCATCCTTTGACACGCTTTCAACCCAAAGCCTTGAAGCCATGAATTTTTTTTTATACCACTGATAAAATATACCATTCTTCTGGCTTGAATACTTTAGATTCCACACAACAAACACATGAACAATGTGCAATCTTACAGAGTTGAGAACTATGTAACGGCCACATGGCACATTTGTGAATCCTGAATTGATCCTAATGGGATCCTAGTGTGTCTGTAATATTTAATGTGCCAGTAGTAAAATACTGTAGTCTGCCGTATCATGATATCAAAATCAAATCCTTCTCTGCAAGTGTATTGTGAGTGTAGAAATATAAGGGACTCTTAATCTCTTAGTTTGTTTTGATTCTGCTGCAGTAAACATTCACAAGAGGCAGCCGTAAACAAATCAAGCATCTCCAAGTTTTTATGTGAGTGAGATGAGAGAGGGGGAGCTCTTTAAGACAATTTGCAGCCCTCTGTCTCAAGCAATTAGGTGAATAAGGGATTGACAGCATGAGAGCAGATGCAGAAATGTGACAGGCAGCCAGACACTCTCCAGTGCGCTACACCCAGTGCTCCTAATGCTTTGGCTTGTAGATAACTTTACAGATCAAGCTATGATTATGTTGCTTATTAATTCAATCAGTCTGCTCCGGCTGGCTGCTCTTTTATTAGTGCAGTCTTCTACTAATTCACTCTTCAAAGGCAGACGTGAGTGATGCAAGCAAAAGAGGGGTGAGACAGAGAGAGGGAAGACAGAGGAGACCTTTTGGCAAACTCTGCAGTTATTGCCTCAAGTCATTTAAAAAAGGGGGTTTGAGGATGAAAAATTGATCCATAGTTCTATTTAATCAAGAGCTGACTCAAGCGCTGTCCTTTAGAGTACCTTCGGCTACAGACAAGACTGAAATAAAAAAATAGGACGCTATGTTTTAGATTTTACATTTTTGACTTTCAGTGTGGTACCACTTTAATTGACCATATCAGAGACCTCTGCCTCTTTCAGCACATTTCTACAGATTCAGCATCACTGTGTCATGGACAGACCAAACACATCCTCTCAAGTCCATCAGAGACCGGTCTGCATATTCTTTTTCTTTGGGCATAAGAGATTATAGGATGAATCTGCTTGAATTATTTGCAATATCACACTTAAAGCCATCCTAAATCTTAAAAACATAATTAAATCATAATTACATCTCGTGATAAAAGCTTTATGAGGCTGTTATAGTGAGTATGGTTCAAGGCTTTTAAGAAGATTAATGTATTTATCACTGGGGGTTATATATTTCTTCTGCTTCTGAGACATCAGAAAGACACGGTAATCACATCACAGTTGCATCAGATAATGACATACACAATATTATGACCCTGGTTTTGCCAGTATGTGTGTGTGTAGATTTGTAATGTATTGCACTGTTGTAATATTCAAGTGTGTTTTCTTTTAGTAGACTATATAAACCAAAACACGAATTGTCCGATCACTATAAAATGCACGCTCACTTCCCAGTGTTGACACATAAAAAATTAATTTGTTGTCCTTCTCTCTCTCTTTGAGAGGGAGAGTGTGTGTGTGTGTGTGTGTGTGTGTGTGTGTGTGTGTGTGTGTGCAATAAAGCCTTAGAAATCATCATATTACGTAA
This sequence comes from Micropterus dolomieu, assembly GCF_021292245.1. Classification (NCBI taxonomy): domain Eukaryota; kingdom Metazoa; phylum Chordata; class Actinopteri; order Centrarchiformes; family Centrarchidae; genus Micropterus; species Micropterus dolomieu. The sequence continues at coordinate 23,260,515 of NC_060172.1, read as the reverse complement.
AGCACAATGGCAAATGACGTTCTGATGTAAGAATCCAGACACAAAATACACTCAAACTTTAATAATACATGGGACTGAATGACTGATGCATGGATTTGGCCATTTTCTCTCTCATGTGGAAGTTTTATATCAATTAAATGAATGGCTTCAATCAAATGTTATTTTCCTGCAGAGAGTACAGTTTTGGATATTGGGATGATATGATTAAAATAAATTCAGATATGCCGCTCCATCCTCATGGAAGCGTTGACAGACGCTGACGCCCAAGACTCTGGTAACTCTAAGTAGTTTCAGAAATCTCATTAAGGGCACTATTAATCTTAGTGGTACGTTTCCTGCAGCAATGCTCTTGGCTTTTGACTAATGTTCATTTTTTACACTTTTTTAGTGGATATTTTAAAATGTCTATCTCTATGATTATTCTATAATTTGTCATTGTTTGTTTTTACAATAAACATGGAATGCATGTAAAAGAGGGCTCCTGTTCTTATATACTGTATGTATATATCTATATACACAACATACTGTAGGTAGATAGATTACACATTGAAAAAGTTGTATGATGTACCACTCTACAAAACAATGATTGGAAAATCATTTTGTGGCTGTGCTTTTCTGGTTTCTTTTGTCATGTCATGTTCTTTGATGGGTCGCTCATTTGAATGACAGCTGCTATATAAATAATGGTTCTATTAATTTTGGCTCTTCTCTCTCTGCACACCACCAGATCCTGTCATAAATTCATAAATGTAAAATAATAAAACAAAAACACATCACAAGTACAGAAAACAGGAGATATGTCCCACTCTCAGCTAAGTTCAATGTCTTAGCTAATAACCCCTAGAATAGCCTATGTAAAACCCCATAATTATGAAGTGAGTAGCTGTAGTTACATTTGCCTTGAATATATAAAACATGTCACTCAAAATTCCATTTTTACTTGATAGGTTGTAGATCAAACCCTTTCTGAAAATCAAAAAACACAAAGTAGTGAGTCTTTTTCAGCTGTCTAGTCATCTGAATGATTCTTTTGTACATCACATTCACATCAGTTTTTAATTATTCTGCTTAGTTTTTAATTAATTTAGTTAAGAGTGTGAAACAAAGAGTTAGACAGAAAGACAGAGAGGGGAAGAAGAAAAAGATTTTTTGTGGTTATTAAATTGATATAGCTTCCTCAGCTTTTAAAAGCTCAAAGTGTTTCTCCACGTACGAGCATGAATAACTAAAAAATATCAGTCTGACTTGGAGGGATAAAATAGAGGCATAATGGGAACTCAGGGATGTTTCGGCTCTCTTCAGACCTTGATGAGGTCTCCAACGTGCTGCCTCTTCTGGGCCTTGATCTCACAAAAGAGCAGTTCACTGTCAGTGGTTGCGACGGTGCACACATCTTCACACACGACGATGTAGTGTGTGTGATGTCTTCATGTCAGCGAGCTCATCAAAAGTGTCCCAAACAAGCTGCAGTGAGCATAACCCAGTTTGTACACTTGAAACACTCCCTAAGAGGAGCAGCATGACATGGTCAGACCCAGCAGAGCCTGTAGGAGCAGGCGGTAAGCATCAGTGTTTGACATGCAAATCTGCTGGAGTGTTCTGTTTTGTCCACAGGGATGTGTCATCTGTTGCTTGTCGTTCGGGAGCTCAAATGGCAGATTGGTGTGGTTAGTATTACCAAACACAATAACAGCGTTTAGCGTGGGAACCTTCTATTGAGGAGAAGAAGTGAGACGGTTTCACAAAAGAAGGCAGTGGCTTCCAGCTGGATGTAAACATCAGTTACAACAATGGAAATTAACTTTGTGCCAGTATCCAGGCAGTGAGATGAACAAAGCAGTTAAATGCTAATAGGCACCACTAGTGCATAACCATGAAGCAAATAACCTCACCTTTGAATTTAAAGGGTATGTCACTTCACATGTCAGCATGAAAATAGCGTAGTCTGGAGGGGTAATTTCAAGCTCTGGTACAGATTGGTGTTTTTGATCTAAATAGTTTGTAAGAGTTCATTTTATACCTGAACAGTTGAACATTCAAAAGCTTTTAATACAGTTCCCTCGCTTTTAATCCTCTTAAGCTTTTAAAGCAGCTATAATCAATATCTTTATAAAAATGTATCAAATGACAATGTGAAAACAACGTGAAACGTTTATCACTTGTAGTGATAAACATACAAAGATTTATCACCCGAATCTGCACGTCCCCTCGACTTCACGGAGCTTTGCAAGTGAGTTCAGCTCATTGTTTAGCTGTCCAGTCTGTAATGTACTGTTTTGTTTAACTCCGCTCTCATAGCAATGTTTTCAGGTGCAGGAGGTATCAGCAGCAGCAGCAGCAGCAGCAGCAGCAGCAGCAGCAGCAGCAGTTTGTAATGACTGGCCCACTGGGAGGTCAGTGAGGATAAAGAGGTCAAAGTTGCAGTGCCAGTTGCTGAAGCTAGAAAGGTCAATCTTTAACCTCTGTGTTGATTTCTTGAGTTCTGGGCATCTAGGAGGGTGATGGTCTTAAAAGTGTGTATGCACTCTTTCACAGATGTTTAGGACTTCCAAGTAACCTGTTGTGACAAGTTGGTTGGTTTGTTACATTTACATTTATCTTAGATCCTTAGTCTGTGTTCCAGCCAACATGTCTTCATACCTTATCAACAAAATAGGTGGTTTGTCAGTGCCTCCCAAAACAACTTATATGACAGTTCCTTTAAACAACATATGTGACCGTTGGAAAGTCCAGCAACCAGTCCAGGAGTATCAGACCTTAACTTCATGTAAGTCACATGACGTTAAACACATGGTTAACATTGTGAAACGGCCACAGTTTGGTTAGTTTTTGCAATAAAACTATTTGATTAGGTTCAGGAAAACATCATGGTTTGGGTTAAAATGAGTACATGACGTAAGTACTCGTACTAACTCGTAAATCGCCTGACTTAACTCACTCACCCTTGTACGTTAGTAAAGCTATGTAACCTAAAACTCTAAGTAGCCTAACTCAGGACTTACTCAAATGCCAGTCTCCTGTGTGAAAGTCCTGAGTTTGACCCAATCCACCCACCCTTACGCGGACTTTCTTGCTCTTAATACTGGTTCACCTGACTTTCTCTTTGGCTACAGTCATACTGCCACTAGAGGTCGCGACCTAGTGGCAGACCTAACAACAAGCGTAAATATTGGTCTTTATAAGCTGCTTGAACCTACCACACATAGGCCTATAGTTGTTTTTCTGTTAAGGACAGACTGGTTCCAGCAGTGGCCAAGAAACACTTTGTTTTCTATTATTGATCGAACATTTATTTTAATTAGTTTTTGAGGCCATTCCATTACAAAATTTTCTAACTTACATTAGTAGACAAGCTGGAAATGGTGTCATTGCAATACACAGCCCTTTTATTAATTACCTGAGAGCGTTGCACCATTTAGTGGAGAGAACATGTAGTCCTGCCATAAATTCATAATATGGCTCCTGGGTTTCATAAGGAAAGAGAGTTGATATCAGAATTCATGTATAAAGTCATGAATCATAAAATATTAAATAATGTATTTACATAGCCTTGGGTGCAGCAACCCATCATCCCCATCCCCACTCTGTGCTGCCATTTCAGAGCTGAATTACATCTGTTGACAATTATGTTTGACTGGCTTATTACATGTCTAAATTCATCCGTGCACCATAACTCTTGCATTTGACCAGGGACCCTGTGATATGAAATCAGTGGGAAAAAAACTGTTTCAGTTAAAATATGATGCAGTGTCTGGTTTAAATCAAGGTTCACTCAGACTGAGTTGGTATAATTTGTAGTCACCAGCTGACAACATGAGTGCTACTAGCCAAAATCCATATTGTTCAAAGAAGGCAAAGAGTAAGAAAGATATCTCATTACAGGAAATAGTAACACTGGTGTAAAAGCATATCGCTGACAGAGTTTTTCCGTATGAATTAGCCAGTTACATGTTCCCAGTGTCCTGTGAAGTTGGATAGGGGGAGGGGTGGAGTTGCATGTAACATAAGATTTATTGTGTCTGCACCCACTCCTCTCAGCACCTGTCCCAAAAGGCAAATTAATCCCATACCCAAAACATGTCCCTCTCTCCCCCTCTGTGCGCAGACGTGACACATCTGTCTCAGCCATTATCCGCGGCTTGACATGTTCCTGGCACACATCACGTGCCACCTTAACATGGAGGATGTGGTTACTGCAGTGCTCTGAACTGACAGAAGGGCTTATACTGTTTGGGAAGTTGTTGGGTTTTTGTTTTGTTTTTGCACATTCCACGTTCCTCTCTTCCTCTCCGCTCTCCTCATACAACGTCATTCAAAGCACTTTTTTGTGGCAAAGAGTGGACAACAGATGAGCAGGAAAATGTCAGATTGCCCTGCTGGAAGCAGCAGGACACTTTTAAAAAGCAAGTCCACATGAGTTGGAAAGGAAAGAGTTTTATATTTTTAAGATTGCCTCACATGTACTGAACAGCCTTCTTTTGATTTAGCTGATAACACGTCAGTACTTTTTACTTAAATAGGGTTTTGAATGGAGGACTTTTACTTGAATAGGAGTATTTTTACGTGTTTCCATGTTTTTGTTGCATTGGTACTTTTACTTAAAGTACAAGTAAAGGATACCTTTAAAGTAAAGGATCTACATACTTCTTCTGCCACTGGTATTTTTATTTTTCCATGATAAAACAAAAGAAAATCCTACTAAGGCCAGAAATACAATCCAGTACAGACCAGTTCATGACTGTGTCCATGTGAAGGCAGTGTGATGCAGTGCCCAGTGCTCAGGTGGTGGCTGCCCCGATGAGACATGACTGTTGGCTGTTCTCAGTCCAACTGAACAACATCATCGACAGCCAATCACAGGGTCCTGTTCTGGGCCCTGAAGATCAAAACCACAGGGACCGGGAATGCCACTTTATCACGCTTATTTACACAAATGTAACAGATGCACAGAAATGTTTTTCTTTATGGGGAAAATGTTCCTATGGTTTGTTTGTTTGGAGGCAAATCTACTCCACCATCTAATGCTGCTTTGATATACAGCTGCAAAAAGAAATAAAGGAGGAAATAACAGTATCAAGTCTTCTTTTCTGAGGATGAGTATGTATTTTTTGTTTTTGAACAGATACAACTCATCCACATTAAGCCTGTATGAACCTTTGATCTCTACCTTTGAAGAGATAAATTGAGCAGTATTTGTTTTTATTATTCACATTGATAATCTGTAGGCTACTCATCATCAGCTTCACATACACAGACATTAGGGGTGTATTTTGGACTGAAAAGTGACTTTTGTTATAATGAAAAAAAACAGCAAACCAAAATGACATATAATTATAGATTTTTGGATTTTTACAAACAGCTTTGAATCCCACGGTGAAGGCGTATGCACACACAAACACCAACATATAAACAAAGAAACAAAACACACACACAAACAATTAAGCACATTGTTGGCATATTTTCCCTTTCAATTACACAGCTGTCTGAAAATTCAGTCTCAGCAGCTTCATCATGCACTTCACTGCCCCATACCTGCAGGATGTGTGTGTGTGTGGGATGTTTAAGTGAAGTGCTATAGAGGCAATGAGTCAGAAGGGTGTGTGTGCATGATGGTGTATGTTTAAAAGAATGAGAGAAACAAAAATTTGAAATAAACGACAAAGTGAGGAAGGGATGAGTGAAAGGGGTGGGCTACATGGCCGGTCTCTGCACCTCTTTCAACCTGCTCAGTGAGCCATGTGCTCTGCCTTGTAAACTGCAGTGCTACTTGATTACTTTGTCAGTCTTCTTAAGTGGCTTTTGCTATGTGGAGAAAATAGGGAGACGTGTCCAACAGAGGATGTCCAACAGAGAGAGCTGGAAGCGCAGGGAGGTGAATGGAGACGCTGCATAGAACTGAAGGGAAATTATATTCTACTGTCTTGTCTGTGATGGAGTATCATCAGCCTCTAGTTTTCTGACGTGCTGGAACTTCAAACTTAACAACCAGAAAATCCATCTCCTTAAGAGGACCGGCTCTCCCTCTGCTGTGTACATACAATAGTTAAAAATATGTGTCATCAACTGTGTCATCCCCACGTCTTCTTAAGGAGAGCTGAGGGACTAGAGTCAATTAATTTCTTGTACCAAATTCCCAGTTCAGGTCTTTGGATAAAATTCAAGTAATTAGGAAAGACATTTCAAACAAACTACTCCTGAGATACCTTTCAAGGAGAGGGAAAGAAGGATGAGGTTGGTTAAACTTCACTGTCAGGTTGGTAGGTGAATTATGATGATACCAGCAGATCATTTAAGCCCAGCACTTTAAAGGAAAACATATTGTCAAAAAGAATATTATTTTTCTCTGATTCTTTGATCTACACAGTGTTTAAAAACTGAAAACAAATGTGTTTTACAGTAATAAACTTTTGGGTCTTTTCTTCATCCCCCCCATGGTAAATACAGTTAGACAGTGCCATCCCATGGCAAAATTAGGTACTCAGTATTTCATACAATCCACCCCCATCTACCAAATGCTTGTCACATCATACTATTATAAATTAAGCATTGTGGTGCTACAGAGATGTCCTGTGTGAAGGAATTTAAGGGTACTATGCTGCAGGTTTCCAGAGGTCACAAGAGTTTCAATTGCTGAGCTAAAGTAAGCCTAAGGTGACAGCCAGTGACTCCAAAACAGAAGGTCAGACTCTGTCTCTCCTCTCTGCCTGCTTGTCGGCTGACTGACGCAGCTTTCTTGATAAATATGCACTGTTATACATCTGTTCAGTAACACAAGGCCGAGATTATCTTTATTTTAGTTCATTACAGACAGACTGACCGGCACAATGTTAGTGTTACATGTTGCTTGAAGGACACAGCAACATGTCTTTAGTTGAACCAATGTCCAATATACTTTTCATACATATACACACATAGGAGTGAACAATAACCTTATTCAGACACTTAATGAATATCTGTAGAGCTAGGAAGAATAAATATCCCCAGACAGGAAGTATCCTTCAGATTTGGTGTTGGCCTTTCATGTGTTTACATTTTGTATAAATATTGTCATCATTTTCCTTCCCAGACTTAATATGTTGAAGAAAACATAAGAAGTTTATTGATCCTGCATTACCCACTTGAATTTCTTCTGCTTTTCTCTGCTGGTGAATAAGACAACTGTAGACATCAACCTCTATGGGGTCTGTGATCAAAAAATGCTTTGTGCTGTCTGCGGTTCCTGGAAGAGATGACGTATTTCTGGTCCAAAGTTTTACAAGAGAACCATCTTCGCCAAACAACACTTGAAGAATCCACCCTCTTCAAAGATCATAAGAAGTGCATTAGGCAGTTGTCGTGTGGGTTTTAGTTCCAGCTGGGGTGTGAACACCTGTTGGTGTACTGTTTCAGGGATGCATGCTGATCCTGGATTTATTAATTGGGTGCAAAACATTATTTATCACATGGATTTTGAACTTTTCTCACAACTGTTGAACATTTGCATCAGCCAAAGATGGAATGTTTTGTTTATGGTTAGTCCAAACTGTTTTAGTGAAGATGACTCCATTTTCATTTGTTTGGGTCTACATTACTTTACCTAAAATGTGATATAAATAATTACATTATCTTTATTTTATGCCTAGCAGCAAAAGAGAGAATTTGAACATTATACATAAAGAAGATGTGCTTGTATTTCTGTGCAGGGTGGTGGAAATCCCATAGTCAGAGATGCTGCTGATTTTGACAGAAGAACATGATGAGCCCTGTCAGCTCTGCATCACTGGAGCAGGACGGAAGACAGAGGCCAGTGACAGGAGCTGAGCAGGCAATCAAATAAGACACATTACTGGCACAAGAAATAGTCATAATGTTGTTGCCCTTTCAAAACTCACTGTTGAGTTAGATATTGATTGAATAAGGAACTGCTGTTTCCATGAAAGCAAATGCAGATAATAATGACAGAACAGGGGTTTAGCAGAGCTTAAAAGGGCCTTTCTAAAGATGTAAATTAAGATTGGACAATTTTCATGTATGGTGCATGTTATGATCAAAAGCTCAAATTATCACCAAGGCTTAGTCATTGGTAGCTATGGAGGCCTCGTGTGTTCTGTTATATTTCCTAAGACATGTACTGCTAATGCAGGAACTGGTGACATTTTGTGGCAATGTTCTTAAAATTTATGTCAAACACTTGTAGCTCTGCAAACATTCTGTCTTCTAAATTTCTCCTATGTAACATTTTACACCCCAAATATGATGATCTGACAGGGTTGCTGAAAGTAGATGAACGTCAGATCAACCCCACCCTACCCTTTAAAGAGATGTAAGGTTTGGGGTCTAACTATTCAACAGCATAAGCTCAACAAAGAGAGGTCTGAAAATAGACTGCCGGTTAGGACTTACTGTAAATAGTAACAGAGACATTTTATGGGTCATCAGCAAGCGTTTGAAAACAGGAAGTCATGCTATTGCTGTGGTTCCAGAAGTTGATAACCTGCATGGTGACATGATGAATACACTGAAATTAGCTGTGCATGGGAGCAAAAGGAAGCTGGTATGTTTATAGTATCAGCTCCAAAAACACATCCAAAGACTTCCCACACTAACCTGATTGTACAGAAAGCCTAAAGCTATAGGCCTAAGTAAATCCCAGCTCAGGTTATATATTCACTTTTGAAACTCAGAGTCCAGGGTCCTTGTCCTTAGAACACTCAAAGCACACTGGTTACGCTGTGATCACATTGCAATAATTTGATTGAACAATGAACATCCTATTGCTTTACTCTAACTTAAGTTGAAATTAGTCATTTTAACTCTGATCTTCTTAGTGTAAAAGTCAGGGCTTAGCCCCACTCTGCAGAAGGGTTAAGCCCTGAGCTCGGGGACATCCCACATTTGAAGTCTTGAGTTTGAAAGGCCTGTAAGCTCATGGCTAACAGAGCTGTAAGCCCGGGGCTAATGCAGGTCTCAGGCAAAGGCTATATATAGAGTGAAAAGTCCTGATGATGTTGGGATGTCTTTATCCCATATAAGCTTGCAGGTACTGTTGCTAATTTAAATGCATGAAACACACAATATTTGATTCAACACAAGACACTAAGTTAATGTATGTAGGTAGGCCAAACATAAGAATATTTATTACAAAATAAATATGTTGTTCTGCCTTGTAAACTGCAGTGCTACTTGATTACTTTGTCAGTAAGTGACTTTTGCTATGTGGAGAAAATAGGAAGACGTGTCCAACAGAGGATGTATGATATATATATATATATATATATGTGTGTGTATATATATATATATAATATGGCACGCCGTTTAGAAAATAATATATATATGAAAGTCTGAACACTCCCCTGGTGCTCCGAGGCTAATCTGACCAGTGATTGCACAGCTAACTGAGCTAATAACAGCAGCTAGGTAGCTGTTAACTAACTTCAGCTACAAGTAAAGCTATCTGTCAATCAGGAAACTGAATCACAGAGTTGAGGCAAACAGCCAGGAGACATCAGAGAGAAAACTAGAATATATTTTCTCCATATTTCTAATATTTCTCCATCAAATATGATCCAGTTTCACCAAAATCAGTGAAATGTGTTTTTGTACAGTAATGAGTGGGGCACGGTCCAAGAAACACTATGCTTCAGCAGCTCATTTTGAGAAATGTTTTTATTAGGTGCAGAATGAGTCATCAACATTTTAAAATGCTTTTCCACATGACAAACTTTTAAATATCATTGAGAATACCTACAAAACACATTTTTGTCACTGATGGGCCAGATACTGCCATAGTGGTGACATAGTGCACAGCATATCATATAAAAACATTTAAAAAAAATTTTGATTTCATGGGAATGGAATATTTTGTATATTTCTCTAAAAATACACTGAGCAGACAACGCGTCATTGGTACTTCTCTTGTCTTCATTTGCTATTTGGCATTGAAGTAATCCAAAAGTAACTAAAAATAATCAGGTTACAGTACTTTGATTTTTTGGTACTTGGATTAGGCTGATTACATTTTTAACAAGTAATTAGTAATACTCCCAAATCTTTTTTCTGACTAGGCAAAGACAGTCTCTTATTTTGGTAACTAAGCGGGAAAAGAATGATGTCACTCTTGGTGGGCGGGACTACCTCTTGCCAGAGAAAGATGAAATATATTATTGTATGATAAAGTCCAGAAAGTCTGGAAAAATTATTGATGTTGTACAACAGAGTGTGGGTAGATGGAATAATACCAGGGAGTTGGAAGGAGGCTATAATAATTCCAATAAGGAAACCTGGAAAAGATGCCAGCAGACCTGGAAGCTATAGACCAATTGCCTTGACGTCTCATATCTGTAAGTTAATGGAACGTATGGTGAATAAGAGGTTAATATACTTCTTGGAGGAAAGAGAAATGGTGGCTTCATACCAAAGCAGTTTCAGGAAGGGAAGGAATACTATAGATCCAGTGCTGGGGCTAGAAGATGAAATAAGGAAAGCTCAAGTAAATAAATAGACAATGGTTGCAGTATTTTTCGACGTGGAAAAGGCATATGTTATGTTATGGAAGGAAGGATTGCTAATTAAACTGAATCTAATGGGTGTTGGAGGGAGAATGTTTAATTGGATTATGGAATTTTTAAATGAAAGAACTATTCAGGTGAAGATAGGAGCAGAATTATCTAGCCAATATACTGTAGAGAACGGGACACCTCAGGAGTGTAATAAGTCTAACTTTATTTTCCATTATGATAAATGATGTATTTGTAAAAATTCCTGCTGATATGGGGAGATCATTGTTTGCAGATAATGGAGCATTGTGGAAAAGAGGGAGAAATGTGGGATACGTAGCTAAGAAAATGCAAGATGGAATTAATCAAGTCAAAAAGTGGGGAACAAAATGGCGATTTAAGTTTTCAGTGGAAAAAACAAAAGTTATGTTCTTCACAAGAAAGAAAGTCAGGGAATGGTATTTGAAATTGTATAGAAATAAATTAGAAAGAGTTGAAAGTTTTCGTTTTTTGGGAGTATATTTTGATGTGAGATTAACATGGAGGGAGCATATTAGATATGTAGTTGATAAGCGTAAAAAAGTTATAAATGTCATGAAGTGTCTTGCAGGATTGGGGCGTGTAGCATCGCTGAAATACATATATATAGCCTTAATAAGATCAAGGTTAGACTATGGAAGTATTGTATATGGTTCGGCAGCCAAATCTGTGTTAGCAGACCTGGATGTTATACAAGCTCGGGCTTTAAGAGTGTGCATAGGAGCAGTTAGAACCTCCCCAGTATGTGCTCTCCAAGTAGAAGCAGGTGAAATGCCATTGTGGTTGAGGAGTAAGCAGCTGGGGGCTAATTATTGGGTCAATATAAGAGGGCATGGAGATAGCCATCCAGCACAAAGGGTGCTGCAGACATGCTGGGAGAAGGAGACAACACAAAAAACAAGTTTTGGGTGGACAGGGGAGCAAATGGCAAAGGATACAGGGGTATATGATAAAGAGTTTGGCGCAAATGTGGTGTAGCCTATCAGACCTGTCTGGGAATTTGAAATACCATGTGTAGATTTGGAACTACTTAAGATTAAACGCAATAATAAGAATGCTGATTTAACTAGTGTATATTATAGCTATAGGGAATGTAAGTATAAGGAAAGTATTCAGATTTCCACAGATGGGTCAAAGGACATGCAAACAGATGCAACAGGGTCTGCAGTTGTTGTTCCTAGGTATCAGGTGAACAAAAGAACATCTGATTGTCTGAGTGTGTTTGCAGTTGAACTGTTTGCCATATTGATGGCGTTAGAATGGACAGAAATATTAATATGTAGTGACTCTGTGTCAGCTCTTATAAGCATGAAGACATGCACAACTAGAAGTCACCTGGACTTGCTTTATGAAGTCTTATTTATGAACTCAAGAATAGCTAGGCAGGGGGAAAATGTCATATTTCTGTGGGTCCCTGCACACTCGGGAATTCAGGGAAATGAGAGAGCAGATAAGGTGGCAAAAGAAGCAGTTGAAAAAGGAGATGTTGAAGTCAACATTAAAGGAAATGGATATTTGGTTTTCTGAGGGCGACTGTATTACAGTAGATAGGCGGGTTTAGTATGAATGAAAGCAAAGGCTAAACATAGCCTGAAGGTGGCAGTAATGCAACTCAATGGATGCCAGCTGCCGTAAAAACCCAAAGAAGAAGAAGAAGAAGAAGAAGAAGAAGAAGAAGAAGAAGAAGAAGGACTACCTCTTTGTATTTCCACCAATAGCGTACCTGGTTTGTAAAGTATGAAAATGGCGGCTCTCTGTAGTGAGTTTGGGGATCTGGTACAAATCAAGAAACAGCTAATATCGATCATATCGCTTTGTAAAGAAAGAGGGCTTTTACAAAGCGGGAAGTGGTGAGATTGACTGAGACTACTGTGCCATTAACTGCCTGTCTTTCTGCTCCTCTGCCTTAGTAACCTAGCGTAACGGTTAGCTGTTCGCTAACCGTTACGGTGGGGTACTGCTGTTGACAAGTCTCATTATAACAATTTAGCTTATGCTGCTCACTGAATACAAGAAATATAGAACACTATTAACGTTATATTTCAGCGTCGTTAAATCATCAGTTGATTGTATTGTTCTAGAAAGTTTAAATGCACCCTAAGGACCAAAACACTGAGCTGAAATAATTTGTAACTTAGCTGCCACAGATGACAGTACTGGAAGGTGTATTAATGTTTGACTGGGCTCAACTTGTAGTTGTTGTTAATTCCTGTCAATTAGCGTGTGTATATATATATATATATATATATATATATATATATATATATATATATATAGTTGGATTAAATAGAAAGGTGAAAGGTGTGTAGTGGTGTTCATGTTTGCTGCAAAACCAAAACAGTTTTGATATCACCAAAAAAAAAACCTAACCCTAAAAATCACCTTGACTGCAATGACACTCTTATGTCATATGTTTCCTGTGTTTATATTTTAGGGCTTCTGAATTGGCATTTGCTTTGGACCCTCTGCCCAAGGATGAATTACCCCCATCACCTCCTTTTACTGAGGTCTGTACACTGCCATGGCTGAAGGCTTTTCTGGGTTTAATTAGTTTTCATATTCATTTCATATTTCATATGTGGGATCTCCTCAAAATAAACTACCGTGCCCATTTTCATCGTAATAAAGGAACATGTCACCCAGTGGAACAGTGTGAACATTAATTATTTTCTGTTTTTTTTCTTTTGGACAACAGGGAGACATTAATCTAGGGATAAAAATTTGGCTACTATGGCTAACTATACTTGTTAGTAGGGTCATTTTGTTATTCAGTTTTGGTCTTTTCACAGGGTTTGTTGACTGTATGAAGATAAAGAATATCACTAGATCTACCCTTTGACACATTAACTACAAGCAAAGGCATAACTTTGAGTATTAAAAAAGTTAGAGTCAACTGTCTTCCATAGGGAAGAAATATGAGGTGTTCAGAAGTGTCGTATACTGTGACTACTTTATGAAAGCCTTATTGTGTTTTTCAATTAGATTAATCTTTATTTATCAGTTATGTAGTTGACTTGGTAAAGATGATTAGGATGACTTTTCTTTTTCATTGTCTGTCACAAATACAGCAAGATGCACAAGACCTGGATGCACTTACACTGGCCAAATCCTACTTTGACCTGAAAGAGTATGACCGTGCTGCGTACTTTCTGAAAGGCTGCTGCAGTCAGAAGGCTTATTTCCTCTACATGTATTCACGCTATCTGGTAAGATTCTGATCATATCAGGCATGCCAGCATCCTTTGATCCTCAATTTCATTTGATGACAAGACTGCTTGGCTTTTGATTGTAATGCTTGGGAACCATTTCTGAAAGTTTCCGTCTGTGTCTTCAGTCGGGCGAGAAAAAGAAGGATGATGAAACTGTGGACAACCTGGGTGAGGACTTTTCTGTTTTGGACCTTTTTTAAAAGAGAACTGAAAGTCCTTTTGTTAATCTTTACCACGGAACTTTTCGTGTGTTTTTTTTTTCTGTGTGGTTTTAGGTCCTCTGGAGAAGGGTCAGGTGCGCAACGAAGCCTTGAGAGAGCTGAGGGTTGAGCTCAGTAAGAAGCATATTGCAGGAGAGTTGGACGGGTTCACCCTGTACTTGTAAGAACCTTTCCTCTAAAGTGTACACACTGCAGAGGAATACAGTGGACTGCTCATAAACTGTGTATATAAATATATGTATGTGGGAACACAGGTACGGGGTGGTGCTACGAAAGCTGGATCTGCTGAAGGAGGCGGTGGAGGTCTTTGTTGAGGCAATACATGCACTTCCTCTTCACTGGGGAGCCTGGCTGGAGCTTAGTAACCTTGTCACCAACATTGAAATGGTAACTGTCTTTGTGTTTACACATACACAAATTGTAGATCGCATTGTGTCCAAACCCAAAAGCAGTCCTCACAATACAGCCTCATGACTTTTAAACTATACTTTTATGTCTGAAGAACAAACCGAAAAACAAAACAAAAAACTTGCTCCTAACCAATCAGTGTAAAGAAATGCTCCATCTGAGGTCTTTATATGGGCTGATAAATGATTCCATCTACCTTGGTCTTTCTCCCCAGCTAAAGTCCCTGTCTCTGCCAGACTGTTGGATTAAAGACTTCTTTGTGGCCCACATGTACACAGAGCTGCAGATGATCAAAGAAGCGTTGCAGAAATACCAGAACCTCATTGATGCTGGCTTTTCTAAGAGCACCTACATCATCTCACAGATTGCAGTCGCCTACCACAACATCAGAAGTTTGTTTTCTACCTTTTTCAAAAACCTTTTGTCTGAAATTGAATGTTACGGGGACAGGTTACTTCTTACAGTTCTCCTGTCTTGATTCATTTCAGATATTGACCAAGCTTTGGCTCTGTTCAATGAGTTGAGGGAGCAGGATCCGTATCGCATCGACAACATGGACACGTTCTCCAACCTGCTCTACGTCAAAGTGTGATACCTTATTGATTAACATAGAAGTGTGTGTTGTCTTGTTTCACAGGGAGGTTAGAGGTCTAAATTATAGCAGCCAGTAGGGCAAAGTGCCTTGCACAAGAACAAGAAGCTTACTGGCAGGGGGCTGTGTTATATTATCTTAATTTTTTTATTGGACCTCTGAATTATGTCACAATGGGGGACCTAAATTAAAAACTTTGGTCTAGAACTGACTAATGTTCTTATAAAGACCTGTTTTTAGATGTTTTGTTGTATTGTTGATGCCGTTGAATGCTTCCACAGAGCATGAAGCCAGAGCTGAGCTACTTGGCCCACAACCTGGTGGAGATCGACAAGTACAGAGTGGAGACGTGCTGCGTTATCGGTAAGTGCCGATCCTTTTTGATCAACACTAGTGCCGCTACTTACAGAAATACAGAAGCAAGATTCTACAACACAATTTTGCAGTGATGGAACAGTTAGTTGACCAATACATACGGTAAGCATGAATTGACAACCTCACAGATGTACTGCTTGCTTTTTTCCATTTAATGTCCTATAAACATTGTAATTGATGTCTCATCCACAGGTAACTATTACAGTTTACGCTCTCAGCATGAGAAGGCAGCTCTGTACTTCCAGCGGGCCCTCAAGCTGAACCCTCGCTGCCTTGGCGCCTGGACCCTCATGGGCCATGAGTACATGGAAATGAAGAACACTTCAGCTGCCATCCAGGCCTACAGGTCAGGATGATGGAGTTTTTACTCATTGCCAGACCTTTCACAGCAGTGTGGAGGAATTATACCAGATTATATTGTCGTTACTATGTTTTTCCTTGTGTACAGGCATGCCATTGAAGTGAACAAGCGGGACTACCGTGCCTGGTATGGCCTGGGTCAGACATATGAGATCCTCAAGATGCCCTTTTACTGTTTGTACTATTATCGAAAGGCTCACCAGCTTAGGTATGGAAAAGGTGTTCATGCAGGTGTTACTAAGAATGAAGTATGCTCATAAACCAAATGGTCGTATTTGTTTTGACATACTGTGATGTCCTTTTGTAGGCCCAATGACTCGCGCATGTTGGTCGCCCTGGGTGAAAGCTACGAAAAACTGTCGCAGCAAGTGGAAGCCAAGAAGGTGCGCATGTTACCAACCTGTCAGTGATTCCTGGTTTGTGTAATAAATTCATTTTAGTTTTTTATTTGGACCATAACCTATTCTGTTTTCATCTAGTGTTACTGGAGGGCATACTCTGTTAGAGATGTAGAGAAAATGGCTCTACTCAAACTGGCAAAGTAAGTGCATCCTGAGGAAATGCATAAAAAATCAATAAAACAAAGTAGCTTACGCCACATGTTCTTTAACGCTTAAGCACAAAAGGAAGATCTGATGTGCAGCTTTTCTCTGATGTCAGATGTCATGTTATCTGCATGACCCAGAGATAATGGGTGCTAAATGTGAATTCTTATTCCTTTGGCAGACTCCATGAACAGCTGAATGAGTCTGAGGATGCTGCCCAGTGTTACATGCTTTACATCCAAGACATTTTCTCTTGTGGGGTAAGGATTTTAAATAATGTTAATTTTTGACACCTTGGTGACGTAGTCGTTTAAAAGAAATCATTTCTAATAAAATGTCATCATCAAAGGAACAACTGGAACATGCTGAGGTGAGCACAGCCCTGCGGTACCTGGGCCAGTACTACTTCAAGAACAAGCTCTACGATGAGGCGTCCTTCTATGCTCAGCGCTGTTGTGACTACAACGATGTAAGCGTGCCTGCATAATCAGAGCACTGCTCTCTAGTTGATGTAATAGTACTAATACACTAACTTGTGTCTGTGCTCACTCTGCTTGTAGGCTCGCGAAGAGGGAAAGGCTCTGTTGAGGCAGATCTCACAGGTCAGAGATCAAATTGAGACGCCATCCGCAGATCTGTTCGCTCCACTCTCAAACAGCAACACTCCCGTCAGGAGGGTGTCTCCACTCAACCTCATCTCCTTCACACCCTGACACCCACCCTCCCATTTGCTGGCTTTAAAATGGACAATATGTGTATCCTGTGATATGAAACTACTTAGGGGGGTTGACTTTGCCAAATGTCAGTGTTTTACAGGTCAGGATTTACTTATTGATGCGTAGAATTGTTAATTACATTAAACTACATTTGTAAAGTTTGCAATCCTGATCTCTTTTTTTTTTTTTTTTTTATCTAGGATCAAACAGGTTTTCAAACAGTCCAAGCTCTTGTAATAAATTTTAAGACTGTTCACTGCAATGTGTAAATCAAGCAAATACACAAGGTTTTGGTAATTTTAATGCTAGGTCAGTGTAAAAACAAATCCTTCCGAGCAGAAACTCAAGGGACACCATCAGTGCTATGTATATGTAAATAGTTTAAATAAAGCATATGTGCTCTGCAAAGTCTGTTAGTAAATGTAGTTACAATGGAGAGAAGGGTAAATTTTTATAATGTGAAAAAGATGCATGTTCTCATGGATTTTGTGTATTTTATTAACAGAATACAGTAGAGGCAGAAAAGGTTAACACACATGCACTATTTTTAGTCTGTGACTATTAGCCACTGAGCAGCTTTACTGCTTAAGAGCACCTCAACTTCCCTAGTAGTATACTGCAAGCCCCATTTAAAGCATGATGACAGTTAGTTTCACTGCAAACGTGAATATATACACAAAAAAAAAATACTATAAAGTTAACAGCAAATAACTGTTTTGGCATAATATATAAAAAAGATGCACTCTCCCACTAAAGCTCCAAAGAAGCGCTCAGTACTTCCCACGGAGACTACGAGGGGTCGGCACAGGGCTCCGAGGTGGAGACTGCTGGCGAGACCGCAAGATCCGTGAGTAGGGGGTATGGTTTTCATCTTCAACGGCCCGACTGTTGTATTTACGCGCTGGGGTACGTGTCGAGAACAGAGACTGGAAAAGGGGGCGTTTTTGCGGAGGCCGGTTCTCAGTGTCACTTGCTGCAGCGGCCCCACAACCCCTCTTCTTGCAGGAACCTGGTGTGGTGGACACAGCAAAACCTGAGGGGGGTAGCTGGGGCTGGGCAGCCTGTGTCTGGGCCAGGGTCTCTGCTTTCCGCCTCAAGTCAGCTCTTACAAGCATCAGGCCATTCTGAAGCTCCACCAGGATCTGGTCCTAAGAAGAAGTCAGTCAACAGGGTTAGACAAGACCACAGAGGAGGAGGAAGTGGAGGTAAAGGATGGAGGTGGAAGGTTGAATGAAACAAAGAGAAAAAGTGTTCATGCACAGTAATCACTTGGTGCAGATGTTAGAAACCTAGATTTAGTTTAAAAGCTGGCAGTGCATCAAGATTGTTAGTGAAAAGAGTAGAGGGAGAGAAAAAAATTTATTTTAAATTACACTTTAAACAGATGCTGCTTGAAAATACTTATAATCATAGCTTCTCTAAAGTTGAATCATCAATAAGCAGCTAAAGTGAGAAAAGATATTACTGTCTGCCTTAAAGTTGGGAAATTAATTTCAGAAGCAGTTTTTGTTCTTTGTGGAAATTCTCTTTACAAACTGACAGCAATCAATTAATTAAATGCTCAATCATTTAAAAAAAATGTAATAAGCCTGGCCGAATGAAATGGCTTTGGAGGGAAGCCTGAAGGGAGGAGGTGGTTTTTTGCCAGACGTTGCCTACTCCAGCTTTAACTGAAATTGCACATGCAGGTGCTTACAGGTAAGAGTAAGTTGGGGTCTCGATTTAGTTCAGTATTTTTTCAGCTGAGCTTCAGCTACTGTTGTCAGCAGTAGAGAGCAGAACTATTTTCACTTCCAATTGGAAACTGGTCTTATCCAATTAAAAACCATAATTGAAACTTATTACAGAAAAGCTCAGTTTATAAAATAATATAAATGACACTGTACATGGCTATGGTTTTACCTGTTTGGCCAGTGTCTCATCTGCAGTCGTTAAAGCCTGGCGCAGCCTTTCCCCTCCTGTGTTGCGACAGCAGGCTCGTTCACCAGACTGCAGGTCCACCCCGAGCCTCTGCAGAGCCAGGCGTAGCTGACGCAAGTTCTGTTAGAAAAGTCGGAATTTTAGTCTTTCTGAGGGTATAGACACTCGCACGCAGCAAAAACAATGGTGCATTTCATATGACACAGCGGTAACTAACCCGCTGACCCTCCTCCAGCTTGCGATCCGCAGCGTTGGTGAAGGTGCCGGTTGAACCTGAGACATCCAGCTGGATCTTCAGCTTTGTCAGCTCTGCACAGGCAAGCAGAACAAGAGACAGTCACCTACCATTAACAATACGCTAACATCAACACATAATCAGAGCAGGGTTTCAGTCACCTTGTGTCTTGGTGAGCAGCTCAGCGCGACACTGGTTGAGCTCAGCATGCAGTCTGCCAAGTTCTGTCTGAGTAGTGAGGCGCTGAGAACGTCGAGGCCCCTCAGAGTCTCCCTGCGGCCCTGACACGGGGACCGATTCAGCTGCCTTATTTTTTTCAAGAGCAGCGGACAAAGCTTCAATCTCCTCATCACGCTCCTAAAAGAAAACAGATTAGATTCAAGTATCTTAGTACAGACAGCAACAGCAATACAAATATAACCCAGTTAAATTGGTGGATGCTCCTTGCACTTGTAGAAAGATCTCCTTTTACTAAATTGTAGATTGTATAGATTATGCCTGTACTGAAACCACACCATGGGGACAGACACTGCCTGAGAGTAATGCACACTTAAGCCTGATGATTTAGCTCTCACCTTCAGCTCCTGGCTGTAGAATTTCTTCAAATGTTTTTGCATGTTGGCTATCTTGTCTTCACACCTCTCTTCGATTAGAGCCCTCTCTGCCTCCAAGGTCTCACTATAGGGCAAAAAAGACGTCACAACTCAGTATCTGCGTCAGACATTTCTTCTCATTTTAACTTCGAGGCCCTTTGGGTTTCACATCTAAAACATTGCTAGAAATGCTTTTACTACATGTCCTGTAGTAAATGCTGTCTGGTTAGTATTAGAAATATTTTGAGTTAAAGCACACACACACACACACACCTGAAACCATCTTGCATCCTAGAGATGACCTCCATCATCTCAGAGACCACCTGCTCTCTCACATTTGCCTCAAGAACCTCCTTCTCTTCCCGCTGACGCTGCACCACTCTCTTCAGGACATCAATGGCCTGCAGCAAAGGCTTCATAAAGGAAAGTCAGCTGTTAGGAACACTGGAGAAGTTTGAGACATCTGAAATGCTGGTTAAAATAAATGACTAACATAATTAAGTTTATCTAAAGGGCATCATCTAGAGGTTTATGTAAATATGCAAAACACTCCCTCAGAAAGCTTTAATAGCAACATTTTCTGATTGCCTTATACATGAACATGGAACATGTTACCTCAGTATTTAACATGGTGATATCTCCTTCTTCATCATCACTCTCATCCTCTTCCTCTTCCATCACCGTGTTTTCATTACCATCTGCTGCTGGCTCACGC
This sequence comes from Micropterus dolomieu, assembly GCF_021292245.1. Lineage (NCBI taxonomy): Eukaryota > Metazoa > Chordata > Actinopteri > Centrarchiformes > Centrarchidae > Micropterus > Micropterus dolomieu. The sequence continues at coordinate 23,240,112 of NC_060172.1, read as the reverse complement.
AATAGCGACAGGATGTATGCCACTCTGGTCTTTGTGGACGGGCCATGGACCAACTGAAATGATATGAAGGATCTTTTATTTCTCCTTTGGTTGAATCCCTCCATACAAAACTAAATCTGTCACTCTAAAAATCACAGAAATTGAATGTACAGTAAAAGAGCAGTGGTTTTTCTTTTTTTACTTGAGTAGCGATAGCTGAGAATTTGAGGGCTTGGAGGGTTTCGTCATAGATGGAGGCACATGGATTGATGTTGACCACCATGCTGGAGGTTCCTCGGCCACAGAAGTAACCCTGCAGAACCCGGGTCAGTTTACTATCCCTGAAGGGCACCACTTGAGGGGGTCGCGACCTGTGGATGTATTCAAAAAAATTTTTAGATTATAGGCTTTTCTTAAAACAGTTCAATCCAGTATCATAAAATAAAAAAATATACGTCTCGTCTGTGAAGCATTAGGTAAAACTGCCTATGAAATGTGATGAGGCCTTCCTCCCGTTAAATGCTACAAAGGATATTGTCGTTGATTTTAGAAGTAAATCATCCAAACACCCATCTCAGACCTTCATTAAAAGGAGTTGGTGTTGAATTGACTGAACAGAATATCTTGAAATAGTCATTGATAGTGACCTGAAATTTAATGCTAAATTTTTTATCTGTTCTTACCTATGATCGCATGGCATGGTAACCTGAAGGTAATAGACTACCCTGACTGCTGTCTTTGACTAGCAGGTTCTCTGCAAGGCCAGGTCTAGATTAGAGTGCACAAAACTCCCAATTCATTCTGGGTTTGTTCCCTGTGCAATAACCCCGCTTAATTGTCTCAGGTAACCTGGCATTTTAGAGACTATTTTGTGTTTTTAGTGTACTGTATGTACTGGTCACATTTTTTGTTGTGTTTATCTGATTTTTGTATGTTTATCTTGTGCCCTGACTGCAAGCCAAGTTTCCTATTTGGGATAATAAAATGAACTAAAGTATATTAATAAAATTGCTTCGATATGGAATAATACTATAATTATCGCAGACGTTAACATACTTTAGAGAGGAGCTGGGCATTAAAAGGTTATTCTTGACCTTAGAAACACAACTCAAAAGGCCTTACAAGTTTACTACAGGAGTTATGTACGAACATCACTACTTCCACATCAAACGTTTAAAAAGTGAACCAGTGGTGTGGCTTCATTCTAAGTTATGGTTTAACACGTACTTGTTGTTCTGGTTGTGCCTCAGAGCAGCAATACAGCGTCCCAGTGTTAAAAGGGAGGTGTTGATGTTGTTGGCCTCCTTCATCCTCTCACCATTACGCTGCTCTTTACAGCGTTCAGACCCAGCCAGATCACACACAGTCAGTCTAAAAAGAAGACAGCACAAGACACATCAATGTTTGATCACATTTACAAACTCAAAATATACCAAAATCAAAATTAACCAAAAGTTAAAGTTAACATAGGTAACAGAAGGTTAACTTACTCGCTGATGTGTGTGGCCTGGCCTGACTCTGCCTCTGGGTGGACGTGCAGGACACGGATGGAGAAGATGCTGTGGCTGTGTAGGTGATACATTTATGATCAGAGATGCAACAAGTGTAAATCAAAATAAATCCAAGGAAAACAAGCCAAACATTTAATGTGCTCCTACCTTCGGCTGGAGTTTTGGTTGAGGTGAGTGCTGGCAAAGCTCTGGTTACGACGTCCAGCCCTCAGAACCCTCCAAGCTTCCTCAGCACTGCGGACCTGGATCCACGTGAGGTCTGATGGAACACAAGGAAGTAGCAGAATAAATTAAAACTCTTGCAACCTACCACTGTACAGATTTTAAAGTAGTTCTAAAATAATTTTCATCATATATTGCACAGTGTTTCTTATAATGTGGTGTGGCACTTGCAACCAAATAGAACATCAAAAGATGGAAGGTAAAGTGCAGAAAGAAGTGGGGGGAATGAAAGAAACACCATTTCCTGCTTAATGAACTGTAACATATGTCAGATGAGAGAAGCTGGATACTGAGATTGATCTTCCGGAGGTTCAAACTCTAACTACTTAAACAGTTTAATGTTCTTGAAAGATTTTTCTGTGAATGAGTGAATGTTACCTTTCACATAGGGGTTGCCCTGCTTGTCGTCACTAAGCCGTAGTGTGCCCCTTTTTCTGGGCTGCGAGGAGGGCGAAGCATCCAGCAGATCATACAGGAACTCATTGTAGATCTCATAGAAGGAGACCCAGATAGAAAACTGTACACCTTCCTCCAGATCATCTCCTCCACTGTGTGAAAGGCTGTCAGGCTCCAGACAAACACTGTCAGTGTCTGCAGAGACAGAGAGTTCAATGGCAGCTCTGATATTAATGTAATGGAGACAGGGCTCAGTTTAATAAGTATTCAGGATGTATACTACAAATGTAATTTAATTTGGAATAGGCAGGACCATTTTCAATAAGTGTTTGACGGCCTTTGAAAGTTTTGGAATATACTGCTGTCCAACGCAACACATATACTGTCCTCCTCACCTTCAAGCTGGGTGGCAATGTTACTTGTAGAGGAGAGTCCTCCAACGCCGCTGTCCCAGATTGTAGTGGTACCACCGCGACGAGAAGTCAGATTCTCATCCTGCAACAGACAAAGAGTACACAAGAAGAATACACCAGCTCATATCTGTGTGCTAGAAGATAATCAAATTCTTGAGACATGTGGCTATTCAGATCAGCCTCAATAATAAAAAAATAAACCAAATATTTGCATGAAAGTTTACACAAAAGGTCCCATGAAATGGTCTTTGGTGACTGTAATTTTCTTCCACTGTTTGACGTATGACTTGTGCATGTAACAGGTCCTCTTTGAGTTCAGCTCATGATGAATGGGGGCAAAAACAAAAGTGTTGTGTTTATAATTTTGTTCAGTGTATGTATGTATGTATGTATGTATGTATGTATGTATGTATGTATGTATGTATGTATGTATGTATAAAAAGGATAATTAGCCATTCCAACTCACATAATTAGATAGACACATGACAGTCCTTCCCTTTACTCAGACATTAACATACAATCTTTGTACACTACTTCGGTTAGAGTTATTTGCATTTAAGAGAGGCACGTGGAGCTACTTTTTAGCTGAGATACCATTTTAAATATAAAAGCACCTACTTGGCAGCAATAGACACTGGGACACAGTGTAACAAGGAAATACATTCTTTTCATTTCATAAGACGTCTAAAAGCTGTTTACCTCTTTGAGCAGAGAGTTTCTGCGGATTTCCTCCACCCTGACCTCATCAGGGTCAAGCTGCCTCACATCCTGATACATAACAGGCTTCAGGTTCATGGCAACATAGAGACGACCCTGCAGTTTCCTGAACAGAGAGGCTAAAGTCCGGGGCAAGAGGCCTGCCTCCCGACCACTGCCTGCAGGTCAAAGTTTGAGATTTAAGTTGTGCATTGTTGGCATTTAACTGACCATGTGAGTGTTTAATGCCATATCAGTGCCTACAACACACACATTCACAGAGCTGCACACACACCAACGCCACAGTCAAACCTGTGCTTTAGACTGAAAAAAAACAAATAAACACCTTACCCTGAATAGTGTAGGTCTTTCCAGAATTGGTGACCCCATAAGTGTAGAGGAGTCTGTTTTCTCCTTGAAGCACGTCTTTCACCATTGTCTTCATTGTGCACTCATAAAACTGTTGCTGTGTGGTCTCTGGCCCAAAAATCTATGAAATATAGGTAAGGAAAAAACATCAGTATACAGCTTTTAAATTAGAAATATTCATAATGCAGCATCCTCCTTGTTTATTACTGACATCAGTTGCTATGCACATTCATTACCAGCAATACTTTTAACCATAGTAATAAACAACAAGTTAGGTGTGTTAAAGTGTGTCTCCTACCTTTGAGAAAGTGAACTTGTGCATGCTCTGGGTGATGCCCCTCTCTGCGGTCCTCATGTTCTGGGATTCTTTTGGAGCTTTGAGCAGCAGAGTCTCTTCATCTTGGATAGCCACACAACCCTAAAATAAGAGTGAAACTTCAGCAGTGTGCAGGTGCACTAAAAGCAATAAAAAATAAAATAAAACACACCTACAGAAGTGCTGATTAGAGCCTGACTGATAAACCAGCGTGCCGATATGAGGTAAATGCAGATAAATCAGTGTCAGTGTTTATAACAGCCGATAAATTACGAAATGACAAAAAATAAAGGGAGAGAGGGAGCCTTCATCATGAGTGTTGTCATTGCACAGTTTGTCCAACAGATGGCACTCTGAAACTCCCCTGTTGGCAATCCAACACAAAACACTGCAATCAGCTGACATAATAAACTGTACTTTTGCAAAAGTACCATTTAGAACTATTTAAAATGTTTCACATTATCTTGGCGAGGTCTCATAAGTACACATAAGAAATGATAGGGATAATCTTTGTTGATGTACAATATGTGTTTCTGAAAAGAAGAAAAATATCAGCCGATATATCGGATTTTAAAATCTGCTACTAATGGGTTCATAGTCTTACCTGTTCCTCTCCCATATCTCTCTCCGTCTTAATAAGTGGCCGGATGCGCAAAAAAACCTTCACCCTCTCTGTGTTCCCTTCATCTCGACTTTCTTGTCTCACCAAGGCAGGTTTTGCTGCTAGTTTCTGCTAGAGACCCAAATGAAAAACATCGTTAATGTACTGTTACTGACATAGAAGCCAGTAAATGGGAGGAAGAAAACAGCCAGTCAATTTTAATAAATGTTTTAAAGAGGTTGTTTGCAAATGTTTTATGGGGTAGGAAATGCATTCGTGCTGCATTCATGTTTCATTCCACCTTAGGGATGCACATGTTTTGGTGAGAAATGCTGAATGTTAATAAAACCTAATTTATTGTTTATAATGATTCTCCTGTCGACTCACTGGTTCTGTAATGGGTGGCGGCGTGGCCAGGCCAGGGGAAATGACAGAAATCTCAGGGAGACGTGGTCTGGCCAGGCCTCCGTGCTCTGCTGCCGTAGACTCAAACACAGGCATTTCCTCGTCCTCATCGTAGGGGCTTCCACACGGGGAGGACAAAGACAGCGCCATGCTTACCTGTTACAGGAAGATACATCTGCATGAGTATGAAGGAATTGCAACACATTTCAAAACTGGCTGTAAGCCAGGAAATTAATGAAAAGGTCACCTCGTAATGTCCCTTTCCATAAAGCCATAGGATCTATAAATATACATTTTAGAAATTAATACATAAGTGCTTTTTAGAGCTCAATGAGACCCATCTCAGATACTGTCACACACGTGTGCCGTCTTCAGGCAGCAGCTCACTGTCACGAAACGACTAGTTAAAATACGGGTGTGTTGTGGGACAACGTGACCTAGGTGAACGGGAAAATGTGTGAAACCTGCATTTCCCTTCAAAGCCAAACAATAGCTCCAAGAGAGTAGTCTAACAGGAAAACTATTCCCCGGGCTATAATCTGGCCTGACCAGTATTACTGCAGAAAAGTTCCATCAAAAATAAAATTCAAAACATGCTTCTGACAGCACTGGGCTTCTCTAGTGTTTAACCACGCCTTCATAAGCCAGTGGGATGAAAAAGATAATAGTTAATAGGGCTGAACTTCACTTTGAAATGCACCACTGACAGCCAAACAAAACTAGAGCAGTTAAGAGGAACTACACATACACAGTTTTCTTCCCCCACTGTACACATAATCACACAGATTCTTGTTGGCATATGAACAGGTGATTCAACCATAAGTCACTTCGGTCAGAGAGCAGTGGTCGCGTCACACACTACTTAGCCACGAGACCACGCCCCCTACAAACATTTTCCTCTGTTGCATTTTCAATGCAAGTTCTTATGCTAAGCTGAATATGAGGATGTATTTGCCATTTGGACAAACATACGTTAAGTTACTGAATAAATAAACTTTTGATGTATTTTCACAAATCATGACGAAGCCACATTATTTAGTCGAAATGTTTAACTTTAAGGTTGTTCTGTGTATCGTTGGCAGACATAACACTTTCAAGGGTGAATTCACAGAGGCTGTTACATTTGAATACATTTTTTTAATGAAACAAGACGTGAATGGCCTTAACGGTAACGTTCTTAGATATTATGTAGTATGTCAGGACATTGTTTTCAAGGTAACAATGGCAACTTGTAACTCTGTTAAGTTCAGGCTGTCCCTCAGTCCCCCAGGAACCTAACCTAATATGCTAACGTTAACTAGAGAATAACATTAACGTTACCCAACTAACGTTAACCTCATATGCTCTACGGTTTAGCGTAACGTTAACATAACGTTAGTTAACTCAATCTTCAACCAAGTCCAGTTGCCTTTAACTTTAACCTTCTTTGGATAGTTAACTCAACTTTACAAAGACGGCTCATTTTCATTAATATTAGCTAACCTGAATTTGAATTAAAACCCGTTTCAACACGAGTTGAGTGCGTGAATACATAAGTTAACGTTACTGTTATTAACTGAACGTGCTCACGAAGCTGTGTCCTTGTTTGGAAGTTTTGAAAATGACTTCCACCAAACAAAATCTCAAGAATGCACATGTTGTTGCTGTTGGTTATCTGGATAAAAACCTTTAACGTTATTAACGTCAGTTCAGGCAACACTTATAATTACAGCTGTAATGACTAACCGGTTTAACGTTTACGATACAATTATTTAACGTTAACGTTAGCATTGAATGATCCACCTTTAATCAAAGATAATTTAACTTACGTTGAAAGTGCGATGAACGCCCGGTTTCCAGGAGCTAACTTTAAATCTTCTTACGTGAGTAAAACACCAAAACCCAACCTAGAGGTAACGTTATTGGATTAATATCGTATCACATAGAGCTAACGTTACCTGAAAGGGACTAACACTTGCCTACCTCTGAACCCCAGCTCGGTTAATTTACCCGTTTCGTTTTTGAACAATGCGCTTTCTTGCAGAGCGAGTCACTGATTGGCTGAAGCTAGTGACGTTGCGCTTAACTGCAATACTAGTGTTTGACCAACAGATGTCGCCATTTTGACTTTATCGTATAAATCACATTTATTCTTTCAGGATAAAGCCCTTGAGATTAATCATCTATTTTTAAAGGTCTTAAAATGAAATGCTTCTAAACAGTGAACCGTTTTCTACACAGTCGCTTCATAGTGATTCAGCACTTCGGGATGCTTCGTTTCCTTCATCACAAGCTAAAGCGCCCATGGTGCGTAATGTGAACTGTGCCTCCTTTAAACAAACATTCCCGTCATGAGTTCCTATCACGTGTTGTTAATAAAGGTGACATTTTACCGATACATGTCTCACAGTGGATTTAAAGGGACTTGAAAGAAACAAAGAAAGAAAGAAGGGGACAACTTGGTAAAGAAAATAGGAGGACACGATTATTTTGAATGTAAAGTAGAAAGGAAAACAGGAGGCAGAAAATGGAAAGATGTTTATTTCACGTGCATATTACAAAAAATGTTGACAGAAAATTTTACATGCTAATAGAAAGTTATAATATAAAAACATTAAACACTGTTTAATAGCTGATTAAGCTACATCGGGAGTTGGGTGCAGTGGGAAAACTGTCACTGCCACAACATTGCCACTAGCAATATAATACATAGCCTATGTGAAAATATGAAACAGCTAAACTGCATAAAAGTGATGTAACTGTGAGTAAATATGACCATCTCACCTATTCAGAAAATGCAGGGAATGTGGACAAATGAATTACACATCGCAATATATGAGCTAAATGTTGTCTTTTGGCACTTGGACAAGGTCCTAACTATAAAAGAAGTACTTGAATATAATGGCACTTTACCATCGAACAACTCTATTCTTTATAAGATTCTTACACACCGCAACCTGTGATGTATCAGTGTCTATAAATGAAACAGTAAAATGGAAACACAATGTTGCATGAAGCCTGAATGTCAGTTTGATTTGTGTACACATGTGGTTCACTGCAGTTTTTATTTATTTATATATAAAATATATATTCTAAATAATGAAATATATTCACAAAAACATTTTTCTACAAAATAGAGGTCAGAGGTTGTGACTGAAATTCTGAAGTCATGAAAAAAACACTGTGACAAACAATAGGAGATACTGGCCAAATTTGCTTGGCTTGATGATTTGCCCACTAAATGTTTGTATCAGTAAATCAATCATGTCACATCATTTAAACATTCAAATCTTGTTCAGGTTCAAAGTTTTGCTCCATAGCGGTGGTGATGCTGTGAATCCTGACCTGGTTGTGTGAATTTCGAAGCCTTTGTTTCTGCACACTGTGCTGAACACCATAACAGAAGTAGATGATTAAACCTGTGTACAGAAAAGTGAGACCACATAATGGCCATGCTTGTTTATTTGATGTTAGTGCAACATTTAGTTTAAATATAAACGTGTATTTCATAGTGCCATTCTTCACACACCTACTGCCATCCACACTGCATAGCGGATCCATGTGTCTGATCCAAGTTGAACCATCAGATAGACATTGACAGAGGTGCTGAAAATAGGAAGCAACGGCACAAAAGGAACCTATGTATATAAAAAAGCAGTAACATTATGACAGGCAATATCAAAGACAAAAATACTCAGTTTTCCTGATTTGAACTTAACATTTGCAAGAAAAAAAGAATTGTTACTGGTTGGCTATTCTATTTATTCTATTAGGAGTGATTTCCTAGACTTAGCAATTCAAGTTTATAATTTCAGTAATGATGCTTCACTGGCTGAAATAAATATTAAATTGTATCATTACAAGTGCTCCCAGAAAACCAGCACTAGACGAGGCATACCATAAAAGCAGCTTTGGTTGTACTCTGTGGTTGTCTCCAGATGACCAGGGTAATGAGGACCAGCATCACCGCGACCACTGAGACACAAAGTAAACTCCACCACTCAAGGGCCTGCAGGGAGTCTACAGCCCCTGATATGACGATGCTGAGGATGATAGCTAAAAAGACTAAAGAGAACAATGTAAGTTCAAATGATTATTAACAATGGAATCAGCTTTATACAGTATACAATTCAAGAATGATGTTAAGACGATCACTTACTAATAAAAACTGTTAAAACAGACACATTTTTTGATGTCCGCGTGGTGGCTTGTGAAGGAGGACATAATACTTCAGTAACTGTAAAAGGCTCTGGTTTGCTGAAACTTGAATCCTCGTTGAGGTCTGCTTGGTACCTGTGGAAGTGAGGAATAATAAATAAATGCACCTAAGAATTGTGTTAGCATTTATTTCTATATGTGGATATAGCTGTAACTTAAACACGGAGGTTCAATGGGTTTTATTCTTTCTTAGTTTTTATCCTGGTTCACATCAGTTTTATCCCTGTATGTAATTCAGTGTGTGTACTATTAATTATCTTATATAACAATCTTTTGTCAGACACTGAACTTGCATTTTTAACGTAGAGACTGCACAGTGTCTGCCGGCTGTTATAATAGCAGTTGATCAAAGTGTACTATAAGCTCGTTGACCAATACATTTTGACAATAGCACATAGACAGTTTCAGTTTTGTTAATCTCTCCACCTTTAAATCACGTTCTTAATGTTCCTTTCGATAAAACTGCTCTTTACTTTCATAACACTCAGGTACATTTGGGATTATTATTATTTCCTTCAATTTAAAGCACTGTAAAGTGATTGTTGTTACCTGGTTTTCTGAGAATTTCACCAAACATACTGTAATCTAAGATTACAGCGATTGTTATTTTCCAACCCCGACTTTCAGACAAAGTCTAGGCATTAAGTTTCACATACAGGTGTTTCACCTACATGTGCTGTATAGCCCTGCCATGTTTTTCCCACCACAACACCAACACCACCCACAAAAATAAGCTTTCTCACAAACATAGTAACTACTAAGATTAGAGTAGTAATGTTTTCGTACTGATGAATCATACCTTAATATGAGGATACATATGGCAACGAGTGTGTAGGCAAAGAGGGTTCCAATTGACATCATGTCAACCAGTGCCTTCAGATCAAACAACAATGCCATGATAGCTGAAAAGATATGAATAATAATATTAAGAAGAATTTCTATAAACTTTAATAATTTGATTTTACACTAATTTCAAAAAATCATATTTCACCTGTGGTTGGTCAGCAATTTTTAATAAAAAATTTGACGCTCAAAATGTATGTAACATATGGTGATGAGCAATTCAGACATTGTTTTTGTAAATATCTTTTACTTTATGAACTCATTACTTTTCTTATCAGTAAAAGTCATCCAACTGTAACTTCCGGAGAACATATAAGCTTGCAGATTTGTTCTGGACAGGGCAAACATCTCATGACTGGGATCCCACAGAAAATGTCTTGACAGTTTGACACAGGTTGTGTGCTTGAACTCAGGAGCTCAGTCAACACTGCATATTTACTCAGCTCTGTACTGTACAGCTTGACAAGACCCACCTGAAACCTTTGCCAAATATTGGCAAAGCTATGAGCATGAGGGTGAACACCTAAGGTGGGAACAGGAGGGAATTTCTGTAATAAAAACTCTACTAAAAAAAAATAGAATAAAAATACAGAAAAAAAGACTATTATGAACTGAATTGGTCATTTTACCTGCAACAACTCCTGAAGCCAGGGTTGCTATGACAGGAATTTGTCTTTCATTCATTTTACTGAGGGGTCTGAAGAGAAGTCCGTCCCTGGCCATGGCAAAGAGAACACGGGGCATCGGGAACATTGATCCTAGTAGGCTGTGGGGGAAAAACTCAAATGACTCATCAATAACCATTTAGTTATTCGTGTTATTTGCTTCTGTTTTAATCTGTAATTGTGATTCCAGTGATCTTCATTTACAGGATGTGCTTCACTCTACATGCTAACTCTATAAATGAACTATCCTAGAAAATGAAAGGATTTGCAGAGTTTGTAAATGGCACACTGTATTTCATACCTTGTTGACAGTGCACAGAGTGATCCCACAGCCACTATATACTTTGCAGGGCCCCAACCAATGTATGTAAAGGCCACAGGCAACGGGCTGTGAACACTGAGCAAATAGTATGGCATCATAAGAGTCAGGGCAGCAGACACACCAAAATAAGCCAGGAAGCAGATGAGGAGGGACGCCACAATGCCGAGTGGGATCGACTTCTGAGGATTTTGAACCTCCTCTCCTGAAGAAAAACACATTTTATTTTATAGTAACTTATTGTCTTTTATATTGTGCTATGCCACTGCATCCTCTTTCAGTCTCGCAGTGTACTTTAATGTGTTAATGAATTTACCTGTTGTGGCTATGCAGTCAAATCCGACAAATGCATAAAAGCAAGTGGCCGCTCCTGCTAATGTTCCCTCAAAGCCAAAAGGGAAAAATCCTCCACTGCCATACCTGGTGGTTTCATTCAGTGACGTGCAGTTTCTGTAAAGAATAGACACGTTGATGTTTGGTCATTCAACAACAATCAACAAACTGATTGATAACTACGTATTTCAAACCCACATTTAGCTGCAAAGGTCACCTAAAATATGTGTTATTGACAGCAGCTGCCTGAAAAACACCATTTTTTTTTCTTAAAGGTACATTATATATAAAAAATGAGAACCCATACTCATATCCATCCTGGAGAGAATCTTCACCAATGTACCAGTTGTTGATGTCACCCTTAATGACTCCAGAGAGGACAACAAACAGCAATACCACGATGTTAACTGCTGTAAAAACCTTATTTACAATAGCTGACTCTTTAACACCAAATGCAAGAATCCCTAGAAAGGAAACACAAAAAAAATATAAAATTGATTATGACTATGAACACAACAGAACCTTGTTTATAAAAAGATATTCAATATGCATAAGTAAAACATAAAAAAGTGTCTTGGTATGAAGTCTCAGGGGTTTAACTAATGAAACTTGCCTGCCAAGAGCATTATGAGGCCGGCTGCAAAGAAGTCTGGGAAGGGAGCTAATCCAGATAAATTCATAGCAGCCTGTTTGCCCAGAGAGTTGGCAATTACATTTCCAATGAGATCATCAAAGGTGCCACTCCATGCTCTGGCAACACTTGATGTCCCTTAAAATCAGAAAACAAGGAGATAGAACACAACCATCTTTTCCAACCCAACTTTATATTTGAGGCTCATAATATCAAGACAAGGTTTAAGAGCACAGAAGTATTCACCGAAGAGACTTTTCCAACATGACAATTACACACCTATCACATACAGGAAATGTATTCAGAGCGGAACTATCTTTACCTATGACATAAGACAGCAACAAGTTCCAGCCGGTGATAAAAGCCCATATCTCTCCCACAGTCACATAGCTGTAGAGATAGGCAGAGCCAGTCTTGGGAACCCGAGCTCCAAATTCAGCATAGCAAAGCCCGGCAAAGATGGAGGCCACTGCTGCTATCAGGAAGGCGATTATGATACTGGGCCCGGCTACGGCTCTGGCCACCTCTCCTGACAGCACATACACACCAGCCCCTAGTGTGCTGCCGACCCCCAGAGCCACTAGGTCGAGGGTGGTCAGGCATCGCCGAAAGTTGGACTCTTCTCCGTCAGGTGCCAGAGGTTTCCTACGCGACAGGCTCTGCAGAAATAGCAGTATCTTTGCACCAGACATCCTATTAATCAAGACATTTTGTGGTAATTTGTTGATTCAAGACAAAGCAACACAACAATAGCAATAACACATACCTGCAGTGTAGATTTAAGACAGCTAATAGACAAGCCATGTGTGTGAATGTGTCTAGGTGAAGAGTATTTTTAACAACTGGACAGTTTGTGATTTTAAATAAACATTCAGCATACTGTTCCAAAAATAACATGCAACCACTCACATTTTCTTGTCAAAGGAGGGAAACATTTTCTCTTGAAAATGTAAAATGGAAGTACATTTTTAATTTAAAGGCTCCCATTCAAAATATGAGACACAAATAAACTGATCCATAATTTAAATGTTGTCCTAATGTGTAGCATTTTTCTCATTTTAGTCCATTTCATCTGCATTGCAGAAATCTTGAATCAGCTATTGAATAAATCAATGTTGCAATAGTTTGAAACTGTAAAATGATCTGTGTGTGAGCGACACACATGTTAAAGTAACCACATATTGATAAAATCACCAATGATTTCACTGTTTGTGCTGTAAAATTGATGCAAGGCAGGTGGTCTTTTAGCCTCGCAATCACTAAGAAATGAACACCTTGTACATCACTTTCAATAAGCTCTTGTTGAACTTTTAGAGTGTGCGTTCCACACTAAGTGGTTTTCACTTGCTCACACTGTCAAGATATGCGTTAAGTTATACTCATCCATGTCAGACAGAGATTATTGATGGTAATCAGTTCATATGTCATCGGAAATTAAACAAGAAAGATTCATTACAGTATTATTTTACTGTTTAAGTGATGTATGGATGATTCCTCACTGGCTAAATCGTCAGCTAATAACTTTTTATTTAAAAAATGATGCAGACTATCAAAACTATGTTAGCAAACAAACTGCGATCATATCCAGTAGATCATGTACGCATCGTTATAAGAGAGACTTCCTTACCTGTTCTGCTGAAGTTGCAGCGTGTGTGACTGTGTTTTGATCTGCACCAGACCACACTATTTGTGAGGATAAATCCATTCGCTCTTCACAACTCAACATTTTTGACACATAATGTTACATTTCAGACTTACGTGCCATTTTTGAAAAAGACAAGAGCAGAATGATTTCTTTGAGAACATTTCAGGCATGAAAAAACAGTAAGATACATTTTATAGAGGTGTTTCTTATGTGTGTAGATGATATGATGGAGGCCCAAATTCTGCTTTCATGCCTTTAAATTGTGGGTAATCTCTGACAGAAGACTCCTGTATGAATTTTCAAATTAGTCTCATTTATAATTCATAATTTCTATAAGAAAACACAAAAATAATATTTATATAATATATAATATGATATTATATATAATAATATAATATCATTGTAATAATTATAATACCATGATTGACATTTAAAATAAACCAAAAATTTCATTTGATATTTTATTTTTGAATTCAACCCAAATCTTTGCACAAAATGACCACATTAATAACATTTAATTTAAATACTCTGAACTGCTGAGAACAGTAAGTAAAGCTTTTGCTTGGCTTTCATTAATTAAACCAATTAAAATGATACCCTGTGTACCTGTATATACTACAGTGTGATTTATTTGGTGTGTTTTACACCAAATAAATCACAGGTTACACTCTAACTTGGCTTAATGCAAAAACATGTTTACTAACTCATTGCAACTAATTTCAAGTTAAAACAGTTTTGACATTTTCAGTTACCTTTTGTTTTAATTTATTCTATTCTGGGCTGAAAACAACCAAGTTATAATTTTCAGTTAATTGCACTTTCTTTGCAATAAACTGAAATTGCAAGATCTTCTAAAGTCCTCTTCCACCTTGTCCAACTTCTCCCTCTGTTAGTTTTTCTCAACTAAAAGAATATCCCTTTACTATATTTAGAGATTTCTCTAAATAAAGAGAAGTCTCATGATTTGTTTCAGTTAAAATTATAATAACTTTACAAAAAATGGCAATACCGCAGCTACAACATTTTACCGTAATTTAATACATAAAACAAATCCTTGTTCTAAATCTTGATTATATGTGTTTGATATTTGATCTCATCCCCCACATGAGGGTTGTGTTATCAGATCAGCAAATGCATGTTCTGAAAACATTTCAGGGTTTCTGAATCTCCTGATGCTGATCAAACAGCTCTACCATATTATGATCAATATGAGATTAAACGTAATTAAATTTTTAACTGATGGAGAGGGGGACAGCTTTCTTCCAGCTGTAAAGAAGTTGATTGAAACAATTTATAAATTATGAAGTAAATTTAGAATGCCGGCTTTTTATCCTCGACCTTTAAGATGGCCCATGTGCCTGATGTCTCGTGGACACGACGTTGGGTTGAGTCACAGATGAGTCAACATGTTGTAAACTGAAATTGTTTTCACTGGAGACATCTGCTCAGCAACAAAATTGAAGACTTGTTCATCAGAGCATAAGGAGACAAGTAATTGTTTGAGGAACACAGTGGTACGATCCATTGCTTCTAGGGGTTGCTGGTATCACCCTGCGGCTCTTCTGGCAAAATGCAATGAGAGATTAAAGCTGCCTGGAAAACTGATCACTGGTCACATGCAGACACGGGTGCCAAAGACAACAGCGCATATGACAGTGAGATTTTTATTTGTTGTGGGTAAATTGCACTCTAGCACTTCAGACTTAATCTGACATGTGTTTGTAGTATACCATAATAAAACGTGCATGAAAAATGTTTTTTTTTCATTTGTAGCAATACAGACACAAGCATCATGTTAAACACCTTGAAATACACATTAATTGGAGGCTGTAGACAAATACAACCTTAACAATATTATAGTTAGTAGTGTATGTAGCTAGTTTGCACCATTGCATTCCTGCAGTGTTGCTACAAATTAAAGTAACCTTCCCAACTCTTTCTCTGCCACTTTAGGTTGGGATGACTTTGGTTCAGAAGGAGTGAACAGTGAGTAGACTTTAGTTAGTAGACATTAGCTAAAGGAAATGGACTACCCCTCTCTCTGTTAATGATTGATCTGCAGAAAGAGGTTCAGGAGCTAACACCATTGTGAATTCATTCAGCACCCTGGATATTTTGAGGAAAAGGCCTTATAATTGGCGTATACCTGCAGATGAACTGTCTCAAGTTTATTTAAATCACTCTAAGGAGTTCAGTAAGTTTGATTCTGTGTTATTTGCATGTTTGAGTTTTAATTGTTTTTTTTCTTTGGGAGTTAAAAAGCACTAAAGAACTGTTTTATAGAATTCAGCCGTACAGCTTAACTTTTGATTACGGGCCATCAGTAATGAAAAACAGTTGATAACATTACTTTGCTGATTTACCTTACAGGAAATATATTATGTTTTCAATCAGACAGGTAGGGATTGTGTGAATTGTAATTTTGATGTTTTTTTAAGTGTTATTTCTCAAAAACAAGTCCTCAGGGACATTGGATACTAACATTGGACCCTAGATAATTATTTGATCATATTCTACAATATTGCAATATTTTGCTGGAAACTAATATTTTAAAGCAAAATTTGATTTCCATTCAAGTAATGGCAATAAGAAATTAAAATAGATATTATATGGTGCAGATCTTCTCTCAATAAGTGTTAGTCTAGCAAACACCAGCTTGTACAGCCGTTAGTTACTTCATTATCACAGCTCTGCCCCAGCATTTTTCCAGCAGTATTAGCCAGATGCAGCAAGCTTCTCTCCATGGTGACTGGGTTCACTGGCTGGAGCATGAGGCCGAGCATTTGCAGGAAGGAGGGTCATTAGAGTGTGACTTTAGTCTCAGCTAATTTAAATCCTATGTCTATTTCGGTTCAGGTAGATATTTCAAGCAACGTGACAACAATCTTACTGAGGTGTGAAATGTTAAAATGAATCTCCTCTTAGAAATATAACTACCGAGGTCAACCTGTTAAGAATCCCAAAACTCTTAAAAGGCTTAAGTAACTGCGTAGTCCTCCTGGACTAGGTATTAACAGCCTTAGGCCATGTTGGCCTCTAACACCTTTCTCGCCCTCTGTCACTGTTTATATGCGAAATGGAGCTCAGTGATTAGAGTTTGTTGGATGGAATCGCACACTGCTACAGCACAAGATTTATGTTAATATCTTGTTGAATTATCAGGAAAAGGGAACGCATTTCACTGCTGCTGATTATTTTTCACCAAAACAAGGTTTCCTTTTGTGGATGTATGTTTATTTTATAGACAACACAATTATATTAAACATATTATCTGATTGTAGCCAATGCTCTCAAACAAAAGCATAACATGTGTTTCCCTTTTTTCTACAGTCATACACTCTTATCAATGCAAACATGATAAACACAAAACAGCGCAGCAGGCAGCTTGACGGGAGAAGATAATATTGAATGTACCTTCACTCTGGGGAGTTGTAGAAATAAATCCTACCCATTACACAGACAGGAAAGATGAGACTGATTCTGTACTACATGATACTGCTGGGGTCTAGTTATGTCATTTCAACTTATGGGCCCCATCAAAGAGCACAGATGACTGGAGATATTTTACTCGGAGGACTTTTCCCCATACACTTTGGTGTTGCCTCCAAAGACCAAGACCTCGCAGCCCGGCCCGAATCCACAAAGTGTGTCAGGTAAAATTTGAGACTGGTTTTGAAGGCTAGCTCGAATCCATAAATGATTTGACTGATTAAATGAGCTCAACTCATCTAATTCCATACCGCGTTTGCTTTTACAGGTTCAATTTCCGTGGTTTCCGTTGGCTCCAGGCCATGATTTTTGCCATTGATGAGATAAACAACAGCAGTACTCTCCTGCCCAACATCACCCTGGGCTACAGGATCTTTGACACATGCAACACAGTGTCAAAAGCCCTGGAAGCTACTCTTAGTTTTGTGGCCCAAAATAAGATTGACTCCCTGAATTTAGATGAATTTTGTAACTGCACCGATCACATCCCTGCAACCATTGCAGTAGTTGGAGCAGCTGGTTCTGCAGTCTCCACAGCAGTTGCAAACCTACTGGGTCTTTTTTATATTCCTCAGGTGAGTGGCCACATCAGTACCACATCAATGCTCCACATTAGTAGTTGAAATAGTATTGTGTAGTAGATTTAAAATGAGCTTATAACACATGGCAACCGTGTATTCTGAAAAGTATGTTCACATACAATTCATTTGCAGTGGATAATAGCTTTTACAGGAAACAAAATGTCTCCTGGATGATGTGTATTGAAATATTTACTGTTTCAGATAAGCTATGCCTCCTCTAGTCGCTTACTGAGCAACAAGAATCAGTACAAGTCCTTCATGAGGACGATTCCTACAGACGAGTACCAGGCCACAGCCATGGCAGACGTCATTGAGTACTTCGAGTGGAACTGGGTCATTGCTGTGGCCTCCGATGACGACTATGGACGCCCGGGAATCGAAAAGTTTGAGAAGGAGATGGAAGAGCGAGACATCTGCATTCACCTAAATGAACTTATTTCTCAGTACTTTGAGGATCATGAAATCCAAGCTCTAGCTGACAGGATTGAGAACTCCACAGCTAAAGTGATTGTTGTGTTTGCCAGCGGCCCAGATGTTGAGCCTTTAATCAAAGAGATGGTGAGGAGAAACATCACAGATCGGATCTGGTTAGCCAGTGAAGCTTGGGCAAGCTCCTCCCTTATTGCTAAACCAGAGTATCTTGATGTTATGGCAGGCACAATTGGCTTTGCTCTAAAGGCAGGTTATATACCTGGCTTTAGGGAGTTCTTACAACAAGTCCAACCAAAGAAAGATAGTCACAACGAATTTGTCAGGGAGTTTTGGGAAGAAACCTTCAACTGTTATCTGGAAGACAGCCAGAGACGGCAAGAAAGTGAGAATGGCAGCACTAGTTTCAGGCCT
Organism: Micropterus dolomieu; assembly: GCF_021292245.1. Taxonomy (NCBI): domain Eukaryota; kingdom Metazoa; phylum Chordata; class Actinopteri; order Centrarchiformes; family Centrarchidae; genus Micropterus; species Micropterus dolomieu. The sequence goes on along the minus strand of NC_060172.1, from coordinate 23,221,658 downwards.
TTGTGTACTGGTGAGGAAGACATCACAAGTGTTGAGACCCCGTACGTGGACTACACACATCTTCGTATCTCCTATAATGTGTATGTTGCAGTTTATTCCATTGCACAGGCCCTGCAGGACATACTCACCTGCACACCTGGACATGGACTTTTTGCTAACAACTCCTGTGCTGATATAAAGAAAATGGAAGCATGGCAGGTAAAATGTAATTTATTTGAAACCAAAGAAATCAAATACCTAATCATTTATTTGCCAATCTGAATAATCCACTGCTTCACAGGTCCTGAAGCAGCTCCGACATTTGAACTACACCAACAGTATGGGGGAAAAGATGCACTTTGATGAGAACGCAGACCTGGCAGCAAACTACACCCTTATAAACTGGCACAGGTCTGCTGAAGATGGCTCTGTGGTGTTTCAGGAGGTCGGATACTACAATATGCATGTCAAGAGAGGAGCCAAGCTGTTCATTGACAAGACAAAGATTCTGTGGAATGGATACAGTTCTGAGGTCAGTCAAACTGTTTTATAGAGGATGTTCCTGTTAATTTGTTCTGAGTTTTCCCGTCATTTGGTGTGTTTTTCATTCTCCTGGCATGATCTACCAGGTAAGGAAGGAAACAAACAAACGCTGAAACTTGCTAATAAAAAGCTGTTCAGGCTATTGTAAGATGATTGTAGCCCTTGGAAATGATCTTTTTTTTGTCCACTTGGAAGTTCAATTAGCTGTAAATACAACATTGACATACTGTATTATTAGCATATAGAATTGCTGTGGCAAACACTTTATACAATATTTGCTTTTATACACATCCAGCAGACTCTTAGCAACATTAGTATTCATCTGGAGTCATGGTTGTCTCCACTTGATGAATGAAAGTTCACTTTTCACTCTCCGTTTAGCATCTTTAGATCTCAACCAACTGCAATTAATATCTGGTTCTTTAGCTGCTAAATGCTCACTTATGGTCATTAGCTAGTTGCTAATGTTGTCTGTCTGGGCAGGTAGCATAAAGTGGTTTCACCAGTGCTGAAAACAAGTTGTTAAGAGTGGTGAGAATGAACCAAGCCATAACACCAAAATAATGACATGAAAGATAATACAACACCTTGTAAAGCTGAGGGAGAGGCAGAGTTGGATAATAATTTTCTGTGGGTTTGTCACATTTGTGCTTACATATTACACACACATCAGTGTTGTAAATTATTAGTGCAGCTTAAAGTTATTTTTGGGAAATCGTGCCCGGGTTGTTTTATTTTGAACCAAAGTTGATTCACAGATTGTTAGATTCTGGAGATGAAATGCCCCAACTTTCCAAATTTGTGACTGAATTATTAACCACAATCATATGTGATTTCTGAGTTTTATCTGTAAATTTGAAATTTTGGAGAATATTTAAACTTTCCCCTCAGTATCTTTAGTTTTCACAGCTGAATTATAAACACAACGGAGGGGGGGGCTTTGTTTAAATGTCATACCCCATTTCTCTCTCTACTGTCTTCCTGCTTTTTCTCTGTTGTTGACTAGCAAAAGCATAAAATGCTTTAAAAGTTGTTTAATGCATATATGTCAAAACAATGTGCTTGACCACAACTATCTTTCTATATAAAAACCTACACCAACTACATTTGAACATATTCACATCCATTGTAAGCTGCTCTTTCTCATGCAACTTTTCTGACTGTTTATATCTTGTAGGTGCCATTTTCTAATTGTAGTGAGGACTGTGAACCTGGCACAAGAAAGGGGATCATAGAAAGCATGCCCACGTGTTGCTTTGAATGCACCGAATGCTCAGATGGAGAGTACAGTAATCATAAAGGTATTGCAATGTCAAACATTCATGATCTCATGTGTTACACAACTGGCTAATGTTGCAGTTCTAACACAGATGATTTTTTTTATTTACACAGATGCCAGCGTTTGCACCAAGTGCCCAAATAACTCTTGGTCCAATGGTAACCACACATTCTGCTTCCTGAAGGAAATTGAGTTTCTCTCCTGGACAGAACCGTTTGGGATAGCTTTGGCCATTTGTGCAGTACTGGGTGTTCTCTTGACAGCCTTTGTGATGGGAGTCTTCATCAGATTTCGCAACACTCCTATAGTGAAGGCCACAAACCGAGAACTGTCCTATGTCCTCCTGTTCTCACTTATCTGCTGCTTCTCCAGCTCTCTCATCTTCATTGGCGAGCCCCTGGATTGGACATGCCGTTTACGCCAACCTGCCTTTGGGATCAGTTTTGTTCTCTGCATCTCCTGCATCCTCGTGAAAACTAACAGAGTACTCTTGGTATTTGAAGCCAAGATCCCCACAAGTCTCCATCGTAAGTGGTGGGGATTAAACCTGCAATTTCTGTTGGTATTTCTGTGCACATTTGTCCAAGTTATGATTTGTGTGGTCTGGCTTTACAACGCCCCTCCTTCCAGCTACAGGAATCATGACATTGATGAGATCATTTTCATCACCTGCAATGAGGGCTCTGTGATGGCTCTGGGGTTTCTTATTGGCTATACGTGCCTCCTGGCAGCTATATGTTTCTTCTTTGCATTTAAATCACGGAAACTTCCTGAAAACTTTACAGAGGCCAAGTTCATCACTTTCAGCATGCTTATATTCTTCATTGTTTGGATCTCTTTTATCCCTGCATACTTTAGTACTTATGGCAAGTTTGTTTCAGCTGTGGAGGTCATTGCTATACTGGCATCCAGCTTTGGAATGCTGGCCTGTATCTTCTTCAACAAGGTCTATATCATCCTCTTCAAACCCTCCAGGAACACCATAGAGGAAGTCCGATGCAGCACCGCAGCCCACGCTTTCAAAGTGGCTGCCAAAGCTACACTAAAACATAATACGGCTGTGAGAAAAAAGTCCAGCAGCATTGGTGGATCTTCTGCGTCGACTCCGTCCTCATCCATCAGCCTCAAGACCAACGACAATGACTGTGGCCCGACTTCAGAAAAACATAAGCCAAGGGTGAGCTTTGGCAGTGGAACAGTTACTCTTTCCTTGAGCTTTGAGGAGTTGAGGAGGAGCTCTCTCATGTGATAGCAAACGTGTGGATGTGTCAAACTTCAGCTTCATCTATCCCCTTGATAGGGTGTATTTTGGACTTTATTTTGAAATGCATTTACACATAGATCTTTTCATCTTCCCATTTCCTTAACATTTCATCAGAAAGATCACATTTCACTTCAGGTTAACAATATCAGTCCAACTAATATAATGTACTATACCTGAATCCTGTGACTCCTATATAATTTTCATAACCATGATGTACACTGCTAAAATTAATAAAAGATTTTGTACAATTATAAACATTACATTGGATCCTTAAGTTCTTGTTTTTTATCTATCTATCTATCTATCTATCTATCTATCTATCTATCTATCTGTCTGTCTGTCTGTCTGTCTATCTATCTATCTATCTATCTATCTATCTATCTATCTATCTATCTATCTATCTAGCTATCTGTCTGTCTGTCTGTCTATCTATCTATCTATCTATCTATCTATCTATCTATCTATCTGTCTATCTGTCTATCTATCTGTCTGTCTGTCTATCTATCTATCTATCTATCTATCTATCTATCTATCTATCTATCTATCTATCTATCTGTCTGTCTATCTATCTATCTATCTATCTATCTATCTATCTGTCTGTCTATCTATCTATCTATCTATCTATCTATCTATCTATTTATCTATCTATCTATCTATCTATCTGTCTGTCTATCTATGTATCCAGAATAATGGAATTCAGAAACAATTAACACGAGTGACTTTTTTTTAGGTAAATTAGATTACTATTCAGGCGCAGTGCAGCAATTACATAAACAAAAATCAAGTGGGACAGACAACTCAGGTTCACAACATTTGACCATAGGACAGCCCAGGCTCTTCAACTGGATAAAAGAAACTAGAGGATGTACTCTAGGAGTCACACTGTAAATATACAATTACAGGGTGTTGACAAAACTTCCATGCTTAGTGATTACATTCTATAGTCAATCACAAGACAACAACAGAAATGTAATAAAGTGTAGTCCCTCAACATGATGTTGCCAAATCCATGCCGTCTTATTTGGGTTGTCTTTGGTCAGTTAATTTTAAGCAAAGTTTGAAACAGTATAGATGTAGAACTAGATGTAGTAATAAATGAGATTTAGTTGTTTGGCTTAATAAAGGATGCGCCACTGCTGTCATAATAGCCTCACAGACAAGTACTAAGTCATGACATCAAGCATGTTGCCTCCCCAATTTAGAAACCCTCTGATCTGAGTAATAGAAAAAACCCTGATTGAAAAATGATAAACAGTGAACATGGTGATAGAGCTCCACGGTATAGATCTTTCAGAGAACTTTCTCTGCTTGCAGCTGGCTTATCACACCTCTCTGACAACTGCAAATAGTGCAGGTCTATCTCACATGTTACTGTCATTCTCACAATTGGCCTTCACTACACAGTCATGTCCTCGCAGCATGGAGGTAGAGTGTAGAGAGGGAGGAGGAGCAGCTTGGGGAAGGCACTGTAATCCACTCAGAATTGCATCAGGTTTATAGCCAAGCAGGTTTTGACTGAGAGAATTTGAGAATTTGCCTTGGTATCCTGGTGCATAACAATAAACATTGTAGGCAGAAAATATAAAGATCTGTCTGATGGTAAAGAAACTAAGTTGTAACTATTTCTTTAACTATTTATTTGAGTACATTAATCATAAATTACTAATAGTACAATAAAATAATATACAACAGTATAAAAGTGCCATACATTAAGTATATTTTGCTAAAATACTTGAGATTAAATTTTGAATACAGGACTTGTACTTCTTTCATGTAATTACCAAGTAAAAAAAACTAATGAGAGTTGAGAACAGAAATACTTATTAACAGCAAACCAAAAGGAAACACATTCTGAGTGATACGAAAAGCAGAATTCATTACAATAGTAATTCAAGAAAAGATATTAATAAATAAGTTCAATAAAGAGTGATTTTATGTTGACATAGAAAAACAACAAGTAATAGTATGTTATATTGATCCCACTGTTTCTGTTAAACTATTACTTAAACATGGTTAGACCTTTCCCGAAGGGAATGTCTCAAGAAGGAAAAAAGTAGGTAAAAGGCATTTGAGGAGTACAGGACCTCCCACATTGCTCAACAGGAGGAAGACATGCTGAGACATCCAGTGTCATGGCTGACCTGCAGGCTGTGGAGCAGCTGGATAACCACCTTCTCTCTTAGCAGGAGGAAAAGGCCTTTATCCTCAGAGCCAGTGCAGCCCAGCAGAGAGACCAGCATGGTGTCTGATCTGCAGCACAATGAGAAAGATATTGGACACAATGACCAGGAAGCATTGCATGATGGGAATGTTTGTCAGAGCCGCTGCCCTGGTTGGGAAAGAGAAGAGGACACATCCATTTCCTACAAGGGCTCTGGCAAAGTCCTGCAATTACAAATGAAGAACCTGAGCACACTGACACAAGTGCACACACAAACACTTGTTTTCTTGTTTTCTAAAGGCTGCATTGTACATGTATTTTATACTGCTGTTTTCAAGGAATGATCAAATTGGATGGATTTGCATCAGGACCTTGAAATGATAAGATCCCATCCCAAAAGGTCACATTTTAGTCCAACATAGGCTAATCAATCCATATTCTGTAATTTACATATTGCTGAAGTCAAATATACTTGGCCTTATTACTACTAAACAGCTATGTTAAAATCTTATAGCAATGCAGTATATATATTTCGCCGTACTCAACCATACCAGTATGGTTTTCGGTAACATGATGCAAGTGTAGCCTATGTATAGGCATACACAAAGTATATATAACAAAGTATAATGTAGGGGAACAAGTTAAACTAATTATAAGACCTTTACAAGATCTCAACCCATTTTACACCTATGGAAGATTTTGGACCAACGTGTAAGACAATGCAATCTCTAGCGAAATGTCAAGGAAATCAATGTAAACTGTCATCAGGAGGGACATACAGTACATGGGGACGATCTACATTTCGAAAACCACATACCGGAAGTGTTTCAAGCCACCTCAACAAAGAACAACGACTTCCTGTTTGTTGATGTTGCCTTCAAAATTAAAGTTTTTCAGGTACTAGTGTGTGTTAATCTCACGGTTTTATTAACGCTAGAAGAATAAAATAGACACACAGACATCCTAAGGTATCTGCTGAGCCCAGAACACATTTTTGAAAATCTTTAGCAGACTTTTTTTGAGAGGACTAATGTTAATGATGTGTTACATATCATAGCTGGTAATTGTAAAAGAGGCTATCTTAAGTAATTTATTACCCTGACCTCTTTATATCACCGGATAGCTTATAAACAGACACTTGTGAGCTAATGGGAAGAAATTGTTTTTAGAGATGTGTTCCCAAATCCCGCTGTTCATTTAGTGTGAAATGCACCAGGCAGAAGTATTGTATATGAATGTTGACTTGACACACTATTGTCGTTTGCTCCTGGGTTTACAACATAGACTGTATACAAAAGGGTTTACAACCTGGAAGGAAGCTTTTGTTAATGGTAAGGTGCGCCAACCAAACCACTAACTGTTGAAATGACAGTGTTTCGTTGTTACTGAAGTAAGGTCTGTGTTTGGGCTCCACTGTGTGTGACTGTTATTGCTAATATTTAAGTGTTAACGGTAACGTTACAGCACTTTACCTCCGCATCCGCCAGCTAACGTTAGCAGCTAACTACGTTACATTTTATCTGGGCACAGCTAACGTTACTTTACAGCCAGTTCGCGGAACAAATTAGCTTTTACTGCCATAAAATGTGGACAGTAATCAGGAGGAGGAGAAGGAGCTGACAGCGAAATAAAAGGTGGTAACTGTTATCTTGCCTAGTCTTTTTCATGAGTAGCGTAACAGTAAGTTAACAGATATCACTGTGCTGCTCCGAGCTAGCTAACGTTAACGTTATCTTGTTAAGGTATCACTAAGCTAAATGGATACGCAAACGTTCGTTGTAATACAAACTGGCGTAACACAGCACATTGTCTGCATTCATATCCTTTTGATGATAAACGCTAATAATGTTAACCTCTTTTAAGTTGCATTTTTTTGGTTCTCTGATTTACAATCGGTTATTAGTTGTGGGTAACTTTTGACAAACCTAACGTTACTCAAGTTAAAGTATAAAAGTAGAAGTCCCTTTGTGTTTTTATATTGTTTAGTCTGTTTAGTCAGAGAAGTCATTTTATGCAAGGCCGTATCAATCTCAAGTCTCTCTTTGGACAAAAATGTGTTTCTGTGCAACATGGTTTCTAGGGAGTGCGCTTTTTCTAATTAGCTATTCTGTACAGTTGTTTAAGTTTTTTTTTTTATCTATATAAAGGTATCGATAAGATCACACCAGCTGACTAGAACGTGTGACCTAATATAATCTTGATATGGACGTGTAGCCAACCAAACCACATGCTTTCCTATGAAGAGCGCTATATATGATTTGCCTTCCCCAGTAGCTCGGGGACCCGATTAAAAGTGATTATTCCTAAAGCATCTATGATAATCATCTTAATAATGTGAAGAAAGGTTGTGACAATAACGAGGGAGTGACCCAGTACTGCATTAAGGCACGTAATGCCTAAAGCCCAAAAGGACTGACCACCCACATTTACTCTATCCCTTCTTAGAAAAACACAATTGTTCTATAAAAACAACTAGTAAGTAGCCTGCTGAATGAAAGCCAAGATCAGTTTCACATCAAGTAAAAAATGAAATAAATCCAGTAATCTGCCTTACAGACTAAATTCGCTTTATATACGCCATTAATGGAAGTGAAAGGGGGGTTGTAGCCAATTCTGTGGTCTGGTCGCTGCCACACAGACCACTGGTCACTACCACAGTCTCTAAGGGAAGGCTCCTTTCTGTTCCTTGTCACACAAACTGTGGCTGTATTAAAAAAGGTCAGTTTCAAGTTTTTATACAGTCTATGGTTCCAAAGTAGACCCAAAGTGACCTTAGATCATTTAAATTATCTCAACTGGCAGATGATACAATTTTTTTGTCTAATAGAGAGGAATGGATCAAAGCAATTTTCTACGGTATCAGGCTTAAGAATGAACTTGAACAAATCTATTTATTATTTACATTAAAAAGATAAACAGACTTAAATGAGCATACTTTCCTAATAAACTACCTTACGCCGCACCGCATGACTGACAGGATGGCTGCACTTCTCCACCATCAGCCACTATCGTGCTCACAGTGAACATGAAACTAGAATTAGACTCTGTATTGACTGCTGCTTATTTGTTTAGCATTATTGGCTTTTTGATGCATCCTCCATAAATTAAATATTATACCTATCATAAGTCTTATGATCTAGATATATTTGTTACTGTAGATAGGCTATAACCACACAAACCGTAATATCTAGTGCAACAATAAGAGTAGGCATAATCGATAACAGTATTTAACAAAGAATTATGATAAAGATGTATTACATAGTAGATACAACCAACTGCAACCAGTGGTCAGTGTGGCAGCGACCACTGTCTTCAGCGCCCCTAGTGGCAGCAACCACACCGACCGGTGTGGCAGCGACCACTGTCTTTAGTGCCCCTAGTGGCAGCAACCACACCGACCGGTGTGGCAGCGACCACTGTCTTTAGTGCCCCTAGTGGCAGCAACCACACCGACCGGTGTGGCAGCGACCACTGTCTTTAGCGCCCCTAGTGGCAGCAACCACACTGACCGGTGTGGCAGCGACCACTGTCTTTAGCGCCCCTAGTGGCAGCAACCACACCGACCGGTGTGGCAGCGACCACTGTCTTTAGCGCCCCTAGTGGCAGCGACCACAACAACCAGTCTGGCAGCAGTGGTCTGTGTGGCAGCAACCCAAGACTGTGGAGTCTCGTCTCATGCCCTCTCTCGCCAAATTAAAAGATTAAGTCTGGTTCGCAATGTCTTCTTCATACTTCATACGTGTTTTTGAATTGAATAACGGCAACCATGAGAATAAAGTACTATCTATTCATTTCCAGGCCATTTTATCAACTTAGTTAGCCTTTTAACTTTGGAAAGTATTTTTTAAGGTTTCAAAACTTAAAACCTCCAGACCTCAATTTTTTATGTTGCATAGGGTATCTTTCCCTAAATAATGACATTTGTTCCTCCAAATGAAATTAAATAAGATCTTATCTAATTCTTTGTAGATTTCAGTAGGCATTTCCAGTGATAAGGATACATAGATATGGATATTCTCTCAGTATTAGATAGTAGAACTCAGCACATGTTGAACCGTTTTCATTATTTGTTTAATCATAGGGCTGAAGTTTAGGTTATTGCAGAGTTTTTCATTCTTATCACACCCAGGTATGTAACTTGGTTCTTTACAGGGATACCATTAACTTCTGAAAGTTCACATTCCTTAAGTGGTAGCCTAATAAATAGATTTGTTCAAGATTATTCTTAAGCCTGATACAGTAGAAAATTCCTCAACACATCTAATTGCTTTGATCCATTCCTCTCTATTAGACAAAAAAATTGTATCATCTGCCAGTTGAGATAATTTAAATGATGATGGAAAAACTTGAAACTGACCTTTTTTAATACAGCCACAGTTTGTTTGACAAGGAACAGAAAGAAGCCTTCCCTTAGAGACTGTGGTAGCGACCAGTGGTCTGTGTGGCAGCCTGGCAGCAAGGCATCGACCAGTGGACTGTGTGGCAGCGACCACTATCTTTAGCGCCTCTAGTGGTAGCGACCAGTGGTCGGTGTGGCAGCGACCAGACCACATAATTGGCTACAACCCTTGCTGCCGTAATCTCCCACCCCGCTGGACCCGCAATGTTAATCGTCCAAAACATAGTCGGAGTGGCGATCAGTAGTATTAGTTAGCTGGCTATTTAGCTAAATCGGTGCTTTTAATTGAAACAAATTAAACTTTTCATAAAGCCGATGCTCTCGTTAGTGTCACTTTTTGTGAACAAATCAATCACAGCCTGGATGGAGCAGGATTTAAAAAAAAAAAAAAAGCTGCGACAAACTTTATAAATGTTGAACACAGTGTTCTGCATTAACAGTTCTGATAATTGACGAGTTAGTAGCCTGCCCAAAATCAAGGTTGGAGACTATCATGTAGCCTAGAGCATTTTTCTTACACAAAGTTGTTGAATAAAAAGCAACCCCAAACTGAAGCAGCTGTAATTTGAATTAATATTATACTAGTGGTAAGTTATATACTATTATATGAAATTATATTGAATATAGTAACATAATGAATATATTAATATCAAACTTACAGTTTACTATTAAATTAACAACATAATTTCAATTTAATGTTATAATATTATACTAATACAGTCATTTAGACTAGTTCCTCCTCCAGGTTGTGCCTGTGCGCCGCCGCCTACACTACTTACGTTATTCATCACTCAGTTTATTCTCTTCATCTTTGTTAACTCCTGGCCTATTTGAATTTTGTTGTATTGATCAAGTGGTCGATGAAAGTTATCACATATCGTTGCAGGCAAGCTCAAATTATCTAGTTTAAACCAACTTAAACACAAAATTACAGTGTGGTTCACATGATTTTCTGTAATGCTGCGTACATAAACATCATATCTTATGTAAGACAGTTGCTTTTCGAAGGAAATTTGACCAGTCCTTCACATAGTAAACTGTTGGCCCATACAGGCTGTTATAGGCAACTGAGAAAGTTGGTGAATGCCTCAATTTTTAGGTGGTGTTACAACCTGAAGACATATAGGCAATAAATATGTTATATGTATATGTTGTACACTTAAATTCCTTTTAAAACCTCAAAAATGTCCCTTTTAAAGGTGTATGGCTGATTTAATCTGTTACAGCTCAAAGTGGTGCAGCAGTCTTAAAATATGTTGAAAAAGTCTTGAAAAGGTCTTAAAAAGGTATTGAATTTTACTTCAGGACTCCTGTGTATATACCCTGGGCTTCCATTGACACAGTGTGTAGTTACTGGATTTGAGTTACATTAGTAGGAAAACCTTAGATTGAAAAAGTATTTGCGAAACAGCGGTGCAATATGATACTACACTTTGGCAAGGGACGGAAAAGGACTAGTGTGTACTTACTGGCTCTTTCAGTGTTGCTTAACAGACTAAATGGCCTTGAGCAAAATAAAGAAAAGAAATATGAGGAACTTGAAGTAAAGGCACTTAACCGGTATGTTTTCCCGCACCTTAGTTTGTTATCTTTATATAAAAGGAATGTTTTGTTGTCATATGAAAAGTATGGACATATCTCTTTAAAAATAGAAACTAGACACCTGCTCATACAAAGTAACACCCTGACAGAGCGTCAGGGTGTTACTTTGTATGAGCAGGTGTGGTAGTTTTAGAGTGATTTTCTTTGCAGTAACATCTTTTCTCTCTAAATCAATTTACAGTTGTTGGTGAACTCACCTTTTTGGCCTCACCTCCTGAAACTGGATTTGGAGGCTTCAGCGATGAATTTTCACCAATATGGTTTCCATACTTCACAGTGATCATATGATTGATTTACTGTATAGATCAGCATGTTTCATCACCATGGAATGAGTGGTTAATGAAACTGTGGCTGTCAGTATTTTTGCTGAAATGTCCTGCACGGAGGAGATATCTTAAACTACAACTTTGACTTCTACTTGTTCTGCTTCACGTCAACGGAGTCACACAGCCATGAGCTTCTGTTCACCTGTGTGCAAGATTTTGAGGAGGGGGAAGTATTTTTTACTGGTCCTGCTCTCTCTATCAGTGCTTGCATGGATCGCAACTTTTTCAAGCGAAACTGTGAAATCCTTTCACATGTCCTCCACCACAACACAAACTCTCAAACAACACAGCTTGAGGGATGAACTCACCTCTTTGACAGAGGCACCCATTCACTTAAATACTCCACCAAAAGTCGATTGCCCTGAGAAGTCACCATTGCTACGTAAGTATACTCCATAGTGCAGGTGCTATGTAATAAACCAAACAATGCTTTATGCCAACATTTAAAAGGTTATTGAGTATTAGGGAACTAGCAGACCTGTTCTTATGTAATGTAATGAATCTACAGTTGAAGGATCTCATTCCCAGTGTTTGTCAGCTTTATAATCTCAAAATACTTGTCTGTCTTGGATCGGTTCAACAAGGAAGCAAAGAAATAGTTTGAAATGACACAGTTGGAAAAATGTTTTATAATGTTTATTTAGCAAAGCCTAATTTAAATGTGATATTTTGCTTGTGACTTAATCTGTTTACTGTGTCATGAATCACATATAACAGAATGATCACCAGAATTTAAGAATGGGGATAAATAGGTGATGTGTACGTGTGTGAGCCATAGGCTGCGGTCGAATTATTGGTTGAATCTGTTAACTTCTACAGATGGAGCTGTGAAGCTGTCCTTTGAATCCTCTCTGAAACTGAAGGACGTGGAGACTAACAACAAAGGAGTGACTAACGGCGAGTATGAGCCCTCAGACTGTACAGCGAGGCAGAGCGTAGCGATCCTCATCCCTCATCGCAGCAGAGAGAGACACCTCCTCTATCTCCTGCACCACCTGCACCCCTTTCTGCAGAGACAGCAACTACATTACACAATTTATGTCATCCAGCAGGTAGTCCTTCACACACCATGCACAGTTTTATGTCACACAGTTTTCATATAAAGGGTGTTAAGGGTTCATGCATGTAAACCTAAGCACAGAGTAAGGAGCTCACTCTGTGGAAAAAATAATGCTAGTTTAAGTAAAGAATTATGTAAAATAAATGTGTGTCTTTATTGGATTTCTTTTGTAGTATTTTCTTCAAATGACAAAATGTCAAACAGGTAAAACATAAAACATGTGCAGCACAGATAGACTGTATTGAAAGACGGACACAGAGGGGTTGGGTTTATAGCATGTACTGCAGCCAGTCACTAGGGGGCAAGCAAGATGTTTGGGCTTCACTTTTGGGAAGCTGTCATGTCGTCCATCTTTATATACAGTCTAAGGCTGCGGTCGAAAAGTCTTTTTTGCTTGGGAAGGTTCGTAACTGAGTGAAGTGAACCGGAAGTATTTCAGTGGCAGCCATGATAAGAGCTGTTCGAATTCTCTAAAAACTAAAGAAGTATCCTCAATGCTTCCTTTCTTATCTTTTTTAGCATAGGGTACACTGGACCATCCTTTACGAAAGGAAAGGAGATAATGCCGTACCACAATTCCTTGCGGTAGCAACATTTAAAGCTGTGCACGTTGTCAAACTCAAACAATAAAATTCATTGACCACATTTAGCAAAATCCTTCCAATACTATGATCCTTGAATAAGACACTCACAATTTCCTTCTTTCTTTTGCTTTTGCTGTAATCTAATGCAGTTTCAACACCATTTTATGTTTCGGATTGTTGAAATATGCTATAAAGTGTTTTATTACAATTGTCTACAATATAAAAAAAAAAGAAATCACCGACCATAATGGATAAAGGATGTTGATCAAGTTACCATTGGCTATTAAGCCTTTTCTCTCTTATGCCATAACTCGCTAACTCGCATATGTCTTGAACTGTCAACAATAACTATGTTACTAGTCTTGTAAAATGCCTTCAGTAATTCTATACAACAATTTTACTTCAGTCACAGATGCTGACACCCTCACCTTATAAAGGCAATGATGAAGTTGTATGACCACTACAGTAAATGTAATGTATTATTTCAATGTCTCCCACACATTGATTTATTTGTGGCGACCTGCCACATTTCCAAAGCTGACCGCCACAGATTGTGCTTTATAGGTGAGATATTTATTAGTCCTTTCGGAAATTCATAGTGATATGATACATAGTCATACAGCAAACATCAGACCAACAACCAGCCAGCTGCTTTACAAACACAAACATCACCCGAGTGCTATACAAGTTATACTACAGGCTCGTGCAGACTACACGACTTTTAGTGTCGGCCAATGGCCGTGCCGTTCACACAACTTGACGTCATATGACTGCAGTCTTGAAGTCGTTGTGGTGTTCACACTACGTGACTGATTGGTGACAGGTACATACACACTACAGGAGCTGACAGCGACTGTGTCACCTGACGCTGCTCTCCAAACCATGTTTTGTCAAGAAAACCTGCGTGAAATGTGAAACGGGAAATGAGCGATCCTGCACACGAAACAGCTGTTGTTTGTTATTATAAAGATAACAATTATAAAGACAAAGAATCTGGGTGAAGGATGGATTAGCATACGCAGGTAGCAGGGATTGTCTGAGCTACAGAGCTGGAGGGGAGTTAATAGGTGCAGCTCCCCGACACCCAGTTAACTCCTGACTGTGAGGTTACAACTCACGGGCCAAAAAGGAGAACAACAAACGCACATGTACATTTTCAGCTGAAGACTGCGGCTTACTTTGATTGTTTAGTTGAAGGCTAGCCAATCATGATTTCAGCTAAATGCTAAAGTTGCTGTTACTGTTACCATGTCTGGACACTTTGGACTCTCTCTCCCTCCACTTTGCAAACAGCTCCATTATATGTCGTGTTCACAGCATAAGCGTGATGTACGACAGTAATAAATGTCCCTGCGAAACACTGTGCTGTAAAATTATATGGATTAAACGAAGCATCGATGTAAAGAATTTGTGTCAAAGCATTTTATTAATCGATGAATCGTTTCAGCCCTAGTCTAAAGTACCATCATGTGATGGATTTTAGAGTCGGACTGTGTCACCTAGACTTTTGTATTTGCAAAGTACAGAAGTCAAAGAGAAAGTTACTGTATAAGGACCATGGCCAGTGCTGTCCTGAAATGTCACTGCAAACAGCTGAGTGCAGGAGGTTCCCAATGTGCTGAAATGACGCAGACTTTCTCGGGCAATTTCAGTACAATAACCTTCGAATCATGGCAACCAATTCCTCTTCAACAGAGAGGCAAGACATTATGGTAAAACTACTGACTGCAGTCAGCCAAAAGTTTGTGGTTTCAGACACCCCGGCAAAGGGGGAAATGCACATATGAGTGTGTGTGTGTGTGTGTGTGTGTGTGTGTGTGTACCACTTCAACATCATGACTAGAGAACAGTTGAAGATGAACTGGGTGTTTACATTGATTGATGAGACTTGATGCATTTTTTTTACCGTGTAACTGACACAAGTCCAGCTCGTAACTCGGCGGGGCCTCTCCCGTCTTGTACAGTGTGGGCCCCAGTGCAGCTGCACTGTCTGAACTGTCAATACCTACGTCCCTGGTTATTGGTAAAATCGTATTTCATTACAGAGCTGCGCATAGCCTATACTATTCGCTTAGCACCTCCTCACGCTCGGGCACTCTCTCTCCCTCTCTCTCGCCACAGTTACGCTGTCATTCTGTGGCAAACACTGTGTTTACATACAATAATCAGCATTCATGTTGATAAATGGGCTATGGGTGGGCAGGAGGGTGAGTGTGAGCAAGCATTCTCAATGTGACAACCCTTTCCATTATTTTGTGACTCATACCTTATAGGCCTTTTTGCTATCTTGATTATTTAGTAATGAATTCCACCGTGTTGTCCACCTTTTTAGATGGCCTGCATTAAAACAACACAGGGCGCAGTGTCAAAGATGCACATTTTGTAGTCCAACTTCAGAAGATTGTAGTTTCATCACAGCAGGTCACGTCAGTAACATCCGCCGTTGCTTATTACGTTGCCTAGAAAAGAGCATTCGGATTCTCTGAGCCCCGCAGTCCTCTTTTCCTAGCAAGTAGCAAGAGCAAGTCCTTATGAATTCTCCTTCACATCTTTCATTGAATCTCATGATGTTTTTCATCAAATTCAAGGAAAGGTGGTTAGGAAAGGAGATTTTTTTTACCTTTCGACCGCAGCCTATGGCTCACACACGCACACGTCACCTATTTATCCTGATTAGTTCGTTTCCTTTCTGCCTTAATTGTACAAAATGCTTCACAATGTTTTGGTTATGTGGTCATCTGGTTCCCTACTGAGGTTTGTGTCTGGCTCCAATGGTGGATACTTATAGAAATCAACCAGAATAAAGCACCGACATTCCTTCACATTCACCGGCTGCTTTGTAATTTATGATAATAGCCTGAATATGATGACGCCAACAATTATAGTTAGTTAGTAACTGGCCCACACGAGTAGCAAAAAAAATTCTGTAGTTGACCCTGTACTCTGACCTTCCTACCTATTATAAATCATTGTTATTTTCAATGCATAAAACGGATGAAAGGGGGGTGATACAACAGAAGAACTCAGACATCTATGCTGAGCTTTAAACTGTAGTCCATAATGGACAATAGCAGATGGTGATTTTTTGTTACTGTGTTTCTGTTTTAAAAGGCTGGTGATGCAACTTTTAACCGTGCCAAGTTACTGAACGTCGGGTATTTGGAGGCACTGAAAGACTACAATTGGGAGTGCTTCATCTTCCATGATGTGGACCTGGTTCCTGAAAATGATCACAATTTATATGCCTGTGACAAGCATCCCAAACATTTGGTGGTTGGCCGGAACGTCACAGGATACAAGTAAGCATGTGACTCCGAGTAAATTCCTCAAAGCCATGAGTCAGCAGTTTTGGCTGATGTTCTCTTGAAAGCGCAGATAAAATCTTAAACAAAGAACTGTAATGTTTCTTCATATTCTTCTACTCTTAGGCTACGTTACAAAGGCTACTTTGGAGGAGTCACAGCAATGACCAAAGACCAGTTTCTCAAAGTGAATGGATTCTCAAATACTTACTGGGGTTGGGGTGGAGAGGATGATGACCTTCGCATCAGGTGAGACAGAAACAAGTGAATGGTATTTAAGATCATTAGTGTCTCTTTTTATCCCAGGAGGATATATGGTGTATGTTCATTCATTCATTCTTGTGCAGAGTTGGGCTGCAGAACATGAAAATTTTGCGGCCACCCCCTGATATAGCTCGCTATACCATGGTGTTTCACCAACGGGACAGTGGCAATGAAGTGAACAGAGACAGGTTAGTACATGTAGACTTGGGGATAATGTGTCGTGCTTGTTTCATTATTGGTCAGTTAAATGTATGCATCCTGATTCATGCTGCAAATTTAATCTCTTGAATTAATGTTTTTTTAATATATTTTTTTTGCTTCCCAGGATGAGGTTGTTGGGAAGAACACCACAGATATGGAGAAGGGATGGACTCAATAGCTGCTCATATAAGACTTTGTCAGTAGAGAGGCTGCCTCTTTATGTGAATGTTACTGTGGACATTGGTAAGCCACGGAGTTGAGATGTCAAACAGGAAACCCTGCTGTGGTCCCAACATATTGTGATATATTTTATACAGTATGTTTAGACCACAGACTGCAGAGAAGCTACTACTGTGTCCAAGATGTTAAGCACACAAAATACACATTGTTTTTGATTAGTTTACATATTAAAA
>NC_060172.1:23179574-23204181 GCF_021292245.1 Micropterus dolomieu | reverse complement strand
CTGACTGCAGTCAGCCAAAAGTTTGTGGTTTCAGACACCCCGGCAAAGGGGGAAATGCACATATGAGTGTGTGTGTGTGTGTGTGTGTGTGTGTGTGTGTACCACTTCAACATCATGACTAGAGAACAGTTGAAGATGAACTGGGTGTTTACATTGATTGATGAGACTTGATGCATTTTTTTTACCGTGTAACTGACACAAGTCCAGCTCGTAACTCGGCGGGGCCTCTCCCGTCTTGTACAGTGTGGGCCCCAGTGCAGCTGCACTGTCTGAACTGTCAATACCTACGTCCCTGGTTATTGGTAAAATCGTATTTCATTACAGAGCTGCGCATAGCCTATACTATTCGCTTAGCACCTCCTCACGCTCGGGCACTCTCTCTCCCTCTCTCTCGCCACAGTTACGCTGTCATTCTGTGGCAAACACTGTGTTTACATACAATAATCAGCATTCATGTTGATAAATGGGCTATGGGTGGGCAGGAGGGTGAGTGTGAGCAAGCATTCTCAATGTGACAACCCTTTCCATTATTTTGTGACTCATACCTTATAGGCCTTTTTGCTATCTTGATTATTTAGTAATGAATTCCACCGTGTTGTCCACCTTTTTAGATGGCCTGCATTAAAACAACACAGGGCGCAGTGTCAAAGATGCACATTTTGTAGTCCAACTTCAGAAGATTGTAGTTTCATCACAGCAGGTCACGTCAGTAACATCCGCCGTTGCTTATTACGTTGCCTAGAAAAGAGCATTCGGATTCTCTGAGCCCCGCAGTCCTCTTTTCCTAGCAAGTAGCAAGAGCAAGTCCTTATGAATTCTCCTTCACATCTTTCATTGAATCTCATGATGTTTTTCATCAAATTCAAGGAAAGGTGGTTAGGAAAGGAGATTTTTTTTACCTTTCGACCGCAGCCTATGGCTCACACACGCACACGTCACCTATTTATCCTGATTAGTTCGTTTCCTTTCTGCCTTAATTGTACAAAATGCTTCACAATGTTTTGGTTATGTGGTCATCTGGTTCCCTACTGAGGTTTGTGTCTGGCTCCAATGGTGGATACTTATAGAAATCAACCAGAATAAAGCACCGACATTCCTTCACATTCACCGGCTGCTTTGTAATTTATGATAATAGCCTGAATATGATGACGCCAACAATTATAGTTAGTTAGTAACTGGCCCACACGAGTAGCAAAAAAAATTCTGTAGTTGACCCTGTACTCTGACCTTCCTACCTATTATAAATCATTGTTATTTTCAATGCATAAAACGGATGAAAGGGGGGTGATACAACAGAAGAACTCAGACATCTATGCTGAGCTTTAAACTGTAGTCCATAATGGACAATAGCAGATGGTGATTTTTTGTTACTGTGTTTCTGTTTTAAAAGGCTGGTGATGCAACTTTTAACCGTGCCAAGTTACTGAACGTCGGGTATTTGGAGGCACTGAAAGACTACAATTGGGAGTGCTTCATCTTCCATGATGTGGACCTGGTTCCTGAAAATGATCACAATTTATATGCCTGTGACAAGCATCCCAAACATTTGGTGGTTGGCCGGAACGTCACAGGATACAAGTAAGCATGTGACTCCGAGTAAATTCCTCAAAGCCATGAGTCAGCAGTTTTGGCTGATGTTCTCTTGAAAGCGCAGATAAAATCTTAAACAAAGAACTGTAATGTTTCTTCATATTCTTCTACTCTTAGGCTACGTTACAAAGGCTACTTTGGAGGAGTCACAGCAATGACCAAAGACCAGTTTCTCAAAGTGAATGGATTCTCAAATACTTACTGGGGTTGGGGTGGAGAGGATGATGACCTTCGCATCAGGTGAGACAGAAACAAGTGAATGGTATTTAAGATCATTAGTGTCTCTTTTTATCCCAGGAGGATATATGGTGTATGTTCATTCATTCATTCTTGTGCAGAGTTGGGCTGCAGAACATGAAAATTTTGCGGCCACCCCCTGATATAGCTCGCTATACCATGGTGTTTCACCAACGGGACAGTGGCAATGAAGTGAACAGAGACAGGTTAGTACATGTAGACTTGGGGATAATGTGTCGTGCTTGTTTCATTATTGGTCAGTTAAATGTATGCATCCTGATTCATGCTGCAAATTTAATCTCTTGAATTAATGTTTTTTTAATATATTTTTTTTGCTTCCCAGGATGAGGTTGTTGGGAAGAACACCACAGATATGGAGAAGGGATGGACTCAATAGCTGCTCATATAAGACTTTGTCAGTAGAGAGGCTGCCTCTTTATGTGAATGTTACTGTGGACATTGGTAAGCCACGGAGTTGAGATGTCAAACAGGAAACCCTGCTGTGGTCCCAACATATTGTGATATATTTTATACAGTATGTTTAGACCACAGACTGCAGAGAAGCTACTACTGTGTCCAAGATGTTAAGCACACAAAATACACATTGTTTTTGATTAGTTTACATATTAAAACTAAGCTCAGCAGGCAACTACATCATTGGACTTTTTTTTTTGCCTATCATGATGCCTTAATTTTTTTATATTGTGACGAGCCTGCAAAAAAATAAAGGAAAAAAGAATTAAAACAATTTTATTTTCCTGTCAGTTAATGATTGGCTTTTTTCAAATAATATAAATATTCCTGGTATTGTTGTAAATGTATTGCTGAAACATACACCTGTCAGACTCTTTATTTATATGTATGTCTTAAGCATGATATATTACAGCATAAAACATGCTGATAGTTTATATATGTGTATTTTGTGTGCTTTATTCTGTGGATGCATTGACTTTTTCTAAAGCCTCTACAGATGCAGGTGTTGTTACATATTTTGCCTAATTAGACATTAGCTCAGGACTGTCTGGGAGGTACAGACTGACTGACTGACTGATAGAAATCTCTGTTAAGCTCATGTTACATTGCTTCTATTAGGGCAAAACTATTTGCACCTTTTAATACGAGTACATAGAATGTAGTGACCTCATGTTTCCCAGCATAGCTCTGCCCAACGTTAGACTGAGCAGAAGTCTAATTAGCCAGATAACAGAGATCACTGTTGTAGGTGTGCAGAGCCTGTAAGATCAAAGTTAATGTTTAGGTTTGAGTCTAGGCTGCTTGGAGATGTTTGATTGGTAGCGTAGGTGACAATGACATGTTACACACAACCGTAGACTATGTGTAATCTGATGTAAAGTGATCAGTTGATTAGAGTAATTATTTCATTAAAGCTGAATGAATTTTCCTGCTAAATGGCAGAAAGACAGAACATGCTAACATCAAACTAATGCCTAAAACAATTACAGTGCCTATAAAAAAGTAATTATCCCCCTAGAGTCACCATGTTTTACAGTGTTGAAGCACAGTTGGCTTTTTTAGACACAGATCAACAAAAATCTTTATTGCCTTAAAAAAAAATTAAAGAAAGAATTCCTCTAATTCAAGTGCAAATAAAGAACAATATAAAGGTAAAGACACATTCACACACTCTTTTAGGTTAAATGCATCTAGTGTACATGTACTGGATCTGGCAACAACTTTTAATAAGACAACCACAGACATAAAGTAGGAAATACAAATGAATGGCTGTTTCTGGTGTTTGCTGATAGAGGATATCATTAACATTAATCTCCTGACATTACTGCTGTGCATCATAAAGTGAAGGATTAAAAAATTTAAACATTAGTACTTTGGGTACAGAATAACTATAGTTTTGCATCAGCCCTACAGCAGACAACAGATGAACCTTGTGTGCAGAAGATGAAACACGGACCACTGTAAAGCAATAATAATATATAGAGGACTAATCATATTAAGTGATACTCAACTGAAATGTTATTTTGAAAATGGTGATAAGTTATATTTATATTGGTCAACTAAGGTATTGGTATTATATTTATATTGGTCAACGTTTGCTCAAATTTGAATCAGATAGTTTTGTTCTCTTTTTTTTTGTGTACAAAACATGGAATCTGATCTTTTCCAGTTCAAATTTGTGCCACTTTCATATGTAGTCCGTCAGATACAGATCAAATTTTTTTAAACCTCAGTGTGAACGGTCAGATTGGAATTCATGTGACTGACTCACTCCAGAGCAACAGTTGTCACAATTCTGCACTAGCGGAAATAAAGCGTAGAATAAATTGCTTCACAAAAGCCAGGATTAAATATTTGGCTCTCTGTCTCCTCATCCTCATTATCATTTGCTCACGAATTCCCTTTCTTCCATGTGGAGTCTACTTAAAAATAAAACTGCAAACGCTAACCTCTATGGCCACATTTTGAAAATAATGGGAAAAGTCAATAAAAACAACCTGATTTGAGCAATAAAGCCTGCTCTTTGGTAGGCTACTAAAGAACTAAACTAAATTATTATCATCTTTGGCTGCCCTGGGCCAACTGGCTTTATTTACAGATCTTGAGGACCTTGACCATCTTTGGATGAACTCTGTTTTAGTCTTAAAGTAATGTAAAGTTAAAAAAAAAAAGAAATGTGTGTGATTCACTCAAGTGTGATAAAGAAATAAATATTTCATTTTATTTTAATTAATGTACATATTGAACTGTTAGACTAGAACTTTATAATAACTACAGATTGCTCTAGCTTTCACACTGATTGACTGAACAACGCTTCATAAATCTGCAGTATTCGGTAGCCATTATAAAGATATACATTTAGAAAACTAGACCACTCCACTCCTGAATGAATGTTTTGGGGGGAGGGTTTCTACAGTGGGTTGAAAACTTTTACATGTAAAAATATATTGCAAGTGCAGAAGTTACACTACAAATTCTGAAAAAGATTTTGTTACATGATCCCCTCCTAGAAAATGTGTAGTAATAGTGTAGCATCAAAAACTTTTTATTTGAGTAATTTTTTTAATATGAATCATTGTATGAAATTCAAAGAGATGCCATTAGGGAATGTCATTTAGTATACTGATGTTTGGCTTGTATTAATTGGAGAACACTGATCATACATTTCACTTTTAATAGCATTATTTTTCTTTTTAGAGCAGTGGTATAATAAATGGTACTTTTTCTTATGAATGGGCTCATGGTGTTATGTGTTCCAGGGCAAAAATGCACAGTCTTGGCACCACAATTTTGATTTTACCCCATAAGATATGTACATGAATATTAAGGTGTTTGTTTTATTTTTGTCAGGAAAGGGTTCTAAATATCGACGATGGCTGCTTGATTGCAACAAATACTGTAATTGGGACAATTAAATCCTTATGCTGTTTAAGGGAATTAAGCTGCTTTTGTTGTGGAAATTTGATTTGAATTGAAAAATGTCTAATGTTGAGAATAATGTTGAGGATTTAAAACTATTATTTTAGTTTCTGATATTCCCGGTGTCATGACCAGATCCTGACCACTGCTCCTTGCTCCACTTGCCCTATCCCTTCCAGTGGATGGTTTCAGCATAAAACGCCCGACCCCCCTGCTTATTTTGTTACTGTGTGATGGTATTTAGTATTTTGACAGCAGACAACAGTCCCACCAAGATGGCAACAGCCTGCAGTGCATAATTATGGCCAGAAGAGGTCTTTGACAGCACAATATCAATTATTGGAAAAACATCTTGAGGGACGTCTTTTGGTCCTTGTTAATTACTGAATGTGTGCTTTTATTGCCAGGCAATTTGTGCAATAGTAGCCTTAATGAATCATGATGATATCTGGATTTTGTGAGACATGTGGGAAGATGTCACACATAGGACAAGTGTGGACCAAATACAGGAAAAACAACAAATGTGAGCTAAATAAAGACATTTTTGATAAAAATATATCACAAATCAGACCAGCCATTTCCTCAAGGAACAGTTTTTTGGCCTCAGGAAAAAAAAACCCAACAGATTTATGTAAACGAGTTGCTATGATATTTAATTCTCCAGGATTTGAGGGTGGTAGAGTTGCTAGTGGACTTTGATTAGGTTGAACACTGAACATTACATGGTGGATCAAATCAGCTCCTCACATTCCCTTTGAATGCAGTTTAGTGCCTCCATGACACTTTGTTGGTGAAAAGAGAGATACTGTGTGTGAATATAGACTATAGTATCCCCAACAGGAATTGGCCAGTACTACTCCCTAAAATCCACAGCTGACAGCAAGTGAAATCCTTTTTCGAATTAAATTTTAGCATGGTTTCGTGCCTTAATGATTCAGTTTTATTTATTTGGAGTATCACAGTAACCATATTATGTGTAGCGTCAGAATACACAAATTTCTCTCAAGATTTAGGCTGGCTGTTTCAGGCTTGTACATAAAACTTTATTGAGGTATTTAACATGTAACTTGAATTTAAAAATGTGTCGTCTCCACCTTCAAATCAACAACATTTCTTATATAAGGAGTACTTTGTCTGTTTCCCTCATTGCATCATTTCCACTCTGGCAGATGCAAATTTATATCCATTAAGACATTGCATCACTCTGAGGACATGAAGGACATGAAGTACTAAAAGTAAGGACAAGAATAACCCCTTATTATTCAGATACAATGAAATGTCTTCTTAGCTTAGACTTTTTTTTTTCCCTTTACCAGAGCACAGAAAGGGCGGGATGTCTGAAGCTTTGTATGGACAGAATGATGTCATCTCCTCTTCCTATGGTGCAGAAAGAAAGCTTTGTCTTGTGGAGGCCAGGCCTGGTCATCTAGCTCACATGTGACATTCACAAAACTTTTAACACAAAAATATCACCTCTGCAAGTCAGAACACTATGAGATACTCTACAAACTAGTCCATTCAGATATGGAAATAGAATGATGTGTAAAGTGTTGTTCCTGCCTTTAATCATAATAACCCTTGTATGACTGTAGAGTGTAAGAATTCATCAGGGGGAAGTTCATATCTTTATTTGCAATAGCACAGTTATGGAAAACAATGCCCAAGTCCTTTAGATTAAATATAAAATCCAGACATAATCTTTACAATGGACAGAAAAAGTCTACACACCCCTATTAAAATGCCAGGTTCTTATGATGTATAATGAGACAAAGATAAATCATGTCAGAAGTTTTTCCACCTTTAATGTGACCTATAATGTGAACAATTCAATTGAAAAACAAATTGAAATCTTTGAGGGGGAAAAATGAAAAATAAAACCCCTCATAACCTGGTTGCATAAGTGTGCACACCCTTAGACTAAAACTTTGTTAAAGCACCTTTTGATTTTATTACAGTAGTCAGTCTTTTTGGTATGAGTCTATTAGCTTGGCACATCTTGACGTGGCAATATTTGCCCATTCTTCTTTGCAAAAGCGCTCCAAATCTGTCAGATTGCGAGGACATCGACTGTGCACAGCTCTCTTCAGATCACCCCACAGATGTTCAATTGGATTCAGGTCTGGGCTCTGGCTGGGCCATTCCAAAACATTAATCTTCTTCTGGTGAAGCCATGCTTTTGTGGATTTGGATGCTTTGGGTCGTTGTTATGCTGAAAGGTGAACTTCCTCTTCATCTTTCTAACCGACACCTGAAGGTTTTGTGCCAAAATTGCCTCCACCCTGAGTAAGTCCCCGGTTCCAGCTGAAGACAAACAGCCCCAAAGCATGATGCTGCCACCACCATGCTTCACTATGGGTATGGTGTTCCTTGGGTGATGTGCAGTGTTTTTGCACCAAACATACCTTTTGGAATTATGGGCAAAAAGTTCTACCTTGGTTTCATCAGACCATAATACATTTTCCCACATGCATTTGGGGGACATGATGTTTGTTTTTGCAAACTTCAGCTGTGCTTGGATGTATTTCTTTGTAAGAAAAGGCTTCCGTCTTGCCACCCTACCCCATAGCCCAAGAATACGGGAGATAGTTGTCACATTTACCGCACAGCCAGTACTTGCCAGAAATTCCTGCAGTTCCTTTAATGTTGCTGTAGGCCTCTTGGAAGCCTCCCTGACCAGTTTTCTTTTCATCTTTTCATCAATTTTGGAGGGACGTCCAGTTCTTGGTAAAGTCACAGTTGTGCCATATTTTCTCCACTTGGTGATGACTGTCTTCACTGTGTTCCATGGTATATCTAATGCTTTGGAAATTCTTTTGTACCCGTCTCCTGACTTTCAACAATGAGATCTCTCTGATTCTTTGAAAGCTCTCTGCAGACCATGGCTTTTGCTCTGAGATGCAACTGAGAAAATATCAGGAAAATCCTACTAGAACAGCTGAACTTTATTTGTGATTAATCAGTCACTTGAAATGATGGCATGTGTGTAATGACTTCTAGTTAACCTGAGTTTGAATGTGATTGGTTAATCCTGAACACAGCCACATCCCCAGTTATAAGAGGGTGTGCACACATATGCAACCAGGTTATTGTAAGGTTTCTATTTTTCATTTTTCCCCCTCCCCCCTCGAAGATTTCAGTTTGTTTTTCTATTTAACTGTTCACATTATAGGTCACATTAAAGGTGGAAAAAGTTTTGACATGATTTATCTTTGTCTTATTATTTTACATCATAAGAACCTGGCATTTTAACAGGGGTGTGTAGACTTTTTCTGTCCACTGTATGTCCAAATATATTGGCTGGGTTCACACACGTTCTAAACTATTGGATGGAAAGTCAGCCGTTTTTTTATAATTGATTAAAATCATGTGACCATGTCAAATTATTTCACTGAAGTATTTCAGAGCAGCCCAGCAGCTCAGTGGTACCGTGGGTTTGTGCACGTTTCTTCTGGGTACTCCAGTTTTCTCCCACAGTTCAGTGTCATGCAGGTCAGGTGAAAATTCACATGTGAATATTTGTGTGTGTGTGTGTGTGTGTGTGTGTGTTTGTTTGTTTGTTTGTTATTAGTCACATTTCCTTTGAGCCATATGTATGCTGGGATAGGAATGAGCAGGTAGAGCAGATGGACGGATGAAGTCCTTAAATTTCAATTGGAAAACATTTTCTTCAATGAAAATATGCCAAAGAAAAAAAAAAAACTAGACTACTTAACTAACGTACTTAAAGCTGCTGTCATTAATATTTTTTATTTGAACAAAAGATCACATGACTGCTTGTATGTGAGAGGGGTAGCTTGTAGTGAAGAATCTACATAGAATTATCACACACCTCTGCAGTGTTTCTCAGCTCTACTGAGAGTTTTTGGTCTCATTTCTTTGGTTTTGCGACTTCACTGTTTTGAATTAGCAACTGAAGAGCCGCATACTTGTACCTACATAGTTGGTGGAAACCAAAAACAATGCTATAAGAGTGAATATTGCACTGGGCAACTGTTAGCAAAATGTTCATATATCAGTTTAAAAGGTTATAATTTGTCGGTGTTTTCACAACTTGTGTTCATTGCCCCCACGTGACCAAAAGAATCACTTGTTATTATAGGTTTAAGTACGCTAAGCTTTTAAGCTATGACGGTTGAAATAGGACTTGGAAACTATAACTGTTGCGCATCATTCGACTGTGCAAGTTTAACATTTCTTTATGATACTATGAAGGTCTGAGCTCAGAAGCATCAAAATAACTGGCACCTGCTTTTCACTTCTTCAGTGGTAACAAAATTATGGAGTACAATTAAGAGGTGAGTAAGACAATCAGTGTTTTTGTAAATACAATACATCAGCAAGTGTATGCCAGTAGCTGAATAACCAACCAGTATTATGTCACATTTTGTAAGTTGGAATCTGTTAGTGGTTTCTGTGGTTCCAGAGACTTTATGTCCGAAGTTTCCAGCAGACATGAGAAGCTAGTCTGACATTCTGTTTGATGCCTACATAGCGTAGCTTTTCTGTCTTGTGTCAAATCACTGTGGTTAGTGGTGGTTTGACAGTGGTCCAACAGGGGTATACAGTGCAAGTAGTGATTAGCTGTTAAAATATCCCCTCTGGGAAGGTGTAATATTTTACATCTGTAAAAGTCAATTTATGGAATTTAGGGTTTGGGATCTTTAATTTCCTACGTCAACTACAAATATGAGGAATACATCATAACTGCCCAGGAGTATTTCATGATCTTTCGCTGGAGAATGCAGGGATCTAATTTGATTACATTTTCTCAGGACAGGAAGTAGCAAAGATACTTATTAAGTATTGGGTGAAAACATTATTTGCTTAACAAGATTATCATCCATGCTATACGTTCATTGATTATGTCTTTGCAATTCATTTGCAGTCCAGTTTGAAAAAGAAAAACATGAAATGCATAGAAGTTAGTAATGAGAACCATGTGTGTTGTCCATCTCCTCACCCCAACCCCCCCCCCAGTCTCCCCCCATTTCCCATCTGTGCCCTTCAGGCCCTCACTTCAGTCACCTCCCACTTCCCTCTTCCTTCAGAACCCGTCTGTTTTTGTTTTTGAGCCCGGGCTCTTTGCACAGGAAATTGTATACATTGGGAGCATTCAGGAAGGCAGAGAGCAGCAGAGTTTGTGGACATGAAAAAAAAAACATTGAATAAAAGAGGTCAGTAATTCCTAAAGTAGGAGAGAAACAGAAGTCAGCTGTTCTCCTCCCCTCACTTCAATTCCCTCCCCTTTACACAGTCTCAACATTTCAGAAATCCCTGCCACACCACTGCCACGAGTCCATCTCTAAACAGAAAATTTGTACAGTCAGTGAAAATCAGATTAAAAATAAAAACTAATGTTCCTGAGGGGATTCGCCTCTTTTGATACATGTATGCTTCCTCAGCTACAGAGAAGCCAGTGAAAAGGGGAGACTGTGTGGAATGAAGAAAAAGAGGAGGAGATAAAAAAGGAGCACAGAGAGAGAGACTGGCTGGGGGTAAAAAAACAACAGGAAACCAGCCGATTCTTATGCTGTTTCTGCAAATCCTTAAGAGATAAAGCTGCTCTCTGCCACGTCCCAGCAAAGTGACAGTCACACCATGTCTTTTCTATAATCATCACTTGAAGTAATGACTATCTAAAGAACTTTAAAACTTCAAAATGTGACGTCACTTCTGCTCTCAGCCTCCGACAGTGTGGTTAGTCAGAATGTGAGCGGATGCAGACTTTTGTGAGCTGATTTCTGGGATTTCTATGTGGCTGCTTTTTTGACCTACAAACTCAACGTTTTTTGGGGTCATATGGATGGATCGATCGCTGTGCTTCCAAGGGTCTGTTTGTTTTAATCATCTGGACTACTAACTGGAGCCACATGAAGAATAAAGGGACTAAGCAGAAGTCCAAAAAGAAAGGAAGTGAAAATGCGTTCGGTTGTGACCTGATAGAACATCTCCAGAATTCAGGACAAGATGGTAAACTCTTTATTTAGCTTTCTTTGAAATCTAATACTCTTTTACAAGCAGCTTTAATCAAACTACAATACTATTTCTTTCACCAATTACTTGACTCATACATAGAGGAGAACTTTTATCCTGAGAATTGAGCTTTATTAGTCATTTCCTACATTATTATAACTTTTTACATACACATCATGTTATAAAATAAAGACAGAAAAGACAAAAAAGGTTCTTTATGTAACCAATATAGGCTTTGTTCAAAGTTGGTTACATAATAAATTGTAGGTATACATATGTATTACATTTAGTAAGAACATTCATTCAGCCATTGGCTGTATTAAATGGTCATTTGTGACTTTGGGTGTGGCTCTTACATTTTCTGTGTCAATTTCAACAGTGACTGTGGTTCCTATGAGTAGTTTTGCGTCTGAGAAAAGACTGGGCGGAGCTGCTGCCTATGGATGAGAGAAAATAATGAGGCAAGAAAAAAAAGAATAGAAGCAAAAGGTATCATCAAATATGTAGTCAGGTTTTTTTGAGAAAGTTTCATTCTTTAATCCCTTTATCCCTTTTGCTTCCACTGATCGTATGCCTTATTCTTTTCTAACAACCATCATTTGCGATTTTTTAGGGAGCACCATGACATGTCAAAAAAACAGAGCAAACAGAAATCTCCCACGTGTAGAGCCATATGAATAGCTGTGTTGAGGATAACTTTAAGGAAGACCTGTTAGAGTGGACCCTCTGTAAGGAGGAGCATTCAGCGCAGGAAGTGAGGGAGGACGTTTGGGTCAAACCCCTCCGTCGTGGATGCTCAGCAGACATATTGTGTTTTTTAGATTGTTAGTGCATCACATCTTCCCTGCATAGCAAGTGTTGCAATAGATCCCATTTTAGCATCCCTACTGCACACAAAATCCAGCATAATGTTATATTGAATTTCTCTGATGTATTTTTTTTACCCCACTTGCACAAATGACAACAGTACAAAGTTACACACTTATATACTCACAATCTTTTGGTATACTTGATCAAACTCTTTAAAGAGAGAAAATGCACTTCATCCTTCACATTTGTGAGCTTAAACATTGATAATTAGTAATTGAGAGTTATCTAGTGTTGGACATAAAAAGGTTGTGGAAGTCACACCTCTTGTCTCACAGAGACAAAAGTGATCAAGTTGATGTAGTTCTACCAGGTTGTTTGTGACATTTATGTCACATTGCAATTGTTAAACAATGATCATTTCAGAAAAGCAATTCTCAATATCGGCAGACAATCTGCACCTGAGCCTTAAAAGTCAACATACAACAATGTTACCTTAAAATACATTTATTAAACCTAACAAAAAGAGGTAGACTGCAGGGCTGTTACGGATTTTTGTAATGCCAACCACTGAGCAGCAGCTGCATCCTCAGCATCATGCATTGATTTCATTTCATGTGTTATCATAAAGTGTCTTTAAAAGTCAGTCCAAAATCAAACTGTATTTTGTTGCCAGTCTACAAGAAGCAGAAATATTCCCTCAGTGCAGACTGAGAGGCACTAAGTGAAGGCTCCAGAGTTGTTCATCATCCAGCATTTGACCACAGGCATGTCGCTGAAAGTACATTTAGGTCAAGTAAATGAGAATATAAATGGCAGATTCTTGGGTGTCCACAGTGATTACCGAGAAATGAACCCTTGCTGAAATAATTCTTTCGTTTTGTGGAGGATGATCAGTTTTGTACTCAGCACCAAGAAACAAATGGAAAAGCCTACAAAAGTAACTATCAATAGAATAACATATATTGAGATATCATGGAATAAAATAATGTTCCTTCATATATATAAAAGGTTTAGAAGTGTAAGGATGGAACTGTAACTCTCAAAAGATGTTAAAAATTATCGTTTTTCTTTTGGACTTTTTTATATGAAAGAAAATTGTATCATACTAACTATTGCTTTTCATGTGTGAAAATCACATATCTTCTTTAAACCTGCACCGACACATTAATTACCCATTACTACTTCATATCACGCTTAGAGGTTAAAAGTCGATTTGTTGGTGCATGTAAGATGCTATTAAAAGCTTTTGGATCAAATTGGAAGTCATTCTTTATCTTTGCTATTTAACTCTAGACATCTGATTAATTGTCTGTTAAAAAAGAAATTCCAATGCAATTAAAAATACATCCACTTATCAAATTTTTCCAAGTGCTTTGCAATCAATTGTTATTTTTAATATTAGCTAAAGGGATGTTGTGGTCAGACTGAATCAGTGTGATTTATCATGTGATTTAGCTGTAAAGCCGCAGTTTTTTAAGCGCAGCCAAACACTGTTGTGTACAGAAGGTGATGTACTGTAGGTCAGTGGTAACATTTCAAAAGACATTTTCTATTAGAGGAAATGTCGTAAGTAATACCAGCTACAAGGACTGGGTGTGTCAACCTTCCTCTGAAACAAACAAACCATTTTTAACTTCCTGTCAAAGTCCACCTACAATCAGCGGCCCTAAGGAATTGAAAACAGACCTAGTAGAACAAACCCTATACCATGATGTTAACCTTATGTGCATTCTTACTGCTAAAACATTAATTACCTTTACAGTTGTTTCCTTCTGCTTTTAAGTTTTAATGTAACCAACAAGTCCAGCGTGTATGTTAAGGAGCTGAAACAGGAGAAAATAAATAAGTTTCTCTAACACAGCATGACTGACTCAATTCCTTAACTTCAGTTCCTCAGGTTCTGAAGAAATGTGCAGAGTTTATTGAGGAGCATGGAATTGTGGACGGGATCTACAGACTGTCGGGGGTCACCTCAAATATCCAGCGCCTCAGGTACTCATGCAACACTTTGCCTGTATAGTAATGCTTTTAAGGCAAGCCATAGAAAATATTAGACATCAGGTGGTAAAAAACTATGATTTCAGTACAAAGCATTAAGTGTTTAAAATGTATCGCCTCCATTCACATTCTCTAAAATGACTGGAGCAGCTCCAATTATTCAGTAAAAATTGAAGCTATGCAAGATCAAATATTATTGTCTTAAATCATGAGTGTTAGTCCAGCTCATTTTCTATCCATTCGGGCAGAAAAAACAGACATTGTACTTAATTTAAATAATATTGTTTTCTCAGATTGAGCTTGTTTAGCATCTTTGTTGCTGTTTTTATAATTTATTTTTTTTGCCATAACAACGACTGAATAGACTTCAATCTGACATTCCCACATACTGCAACAGCAGATAGCATGGGTGTTAAACAATCAAAGCATTTAGTTAACTGTGTGTGTTTGTGTGCGCAGGCAGGAATTCAGCTCTGAGGCGTGCCCTGACCTTACAAAGGAAGTGTACCTCCAGGACATCCACTGTGTGGGTTCCTTATGTAAGCTGTACTTCAGGGAGCTTCCCAATCCTCTGCTCACATATGAGCTATACAGCAGATTCACTGTGAGTACATTCAGATCACATTCATAGTTTTGCTTAAGCTGAGAAAAATAAATAAAAGATTTATTCTATATTCATACTTTACAAACAGTAATCAGTACCAGACATGAATGGCAACACCAGACATCAATAAGCAGTATTTTTTCCACATGGCCCCTTGATATATCTGTGTCAGCACTGTAGAGACCTAATTTATTATCATCTTTTGTGAGTGTGACCTCATCTCTCTGGCTCAGTGTTAATCAGCTGTTTTCATCTCTTATCCATGGAGAATACAGTACTTTAGCAGATGTCAATTGAACTGTAAGCGAAGAACATAGGTTTTGCATAATACAAAAACATTAATTTTACCTCGGTATGATTAATTAATATTATCACTGTCATTACTAAAAGAAGTCGTGTTGCTGCCTCATAATCGAAACAAAAAGATGTCCCTGCATATACTATACCACAACATTGATTGTAAGAGACTGAATGTTTGTGATCTGTTTTATGTTCGGATTTATGTTTTTTGTGGGCTACCCTGTTACCCGGCCATTCTGGAAAATATCAATTTGTTCTGATGCTTGGTTCAAAGATGAAAACAATTTGTTTCTGGCCCTTATGGATCACGGAGGGGAGGGTTAAGGTTTGTAATCCAGCAAGAGTGAAAACATGTATAATGTATATAATGATAAGATCAATAAAATCAATTCAAAATTGAACTGGCAACCTGTGTGGCCAAAATTGGAGTGATACAATCTCTACATTTATTAAATATAATAATGAAAGAGACTTTAGAGAGGAGCGGGAGAGAAGGGAACAGGAATACCAAACTGATGTGGTTTGTGCTTTCTGTGTACCTTGACGGGCCATTTGCATACCTTGGCATTCATAAATCCTCGAGCCTGAAAACTCCAGCACTATAAAAAGTCAGTTCTGTACATGGTGTAATAGGAAAGAGAAACACAAAAACTCATTTTTGCTGTTCTTGACAAATTATCTTGGAAGGAATGACCTGTCTCAACAACATGAGCTTTGAGCAGGATATCCAAGGAGGGTTAAATCAAGGGCAGCCGGAGTTGATTGAAGATTTCTTTTCGGCTCTCATTCAAGAGTTCTGAACTTTCTGAAGTTCAGAACTAAAGAAGCCTCTTGGATGAGAGATGAAACATCTTCGCGCATCTACTCTCTCATCTACTCAAGTCCGGTTGCCATTGATTTGACACTCCTTGGATAACTATGACCCAGATGAATCGTCACAGACACTGAGCATTATCCGTACATCTTTATGTAGGCTGAGTGCTTGATTGTGTGTATTTTCAATTAAAACACTTATAAAATGTTATTTTGAAGTAAATCCTTGTGCCTCAGCAATTAGACATAATAGCACAAGAATGCGCTAGAGCACGTTTCAACAATGTACGTTGACGACCTCACACATGACTAACAAATGCAGTTAATATGCTCAGCTGTCTGGGCCATGAGTTTGACTGCACGCACTCCAGCATATCTGTTTACATTTGTTCAGCAAGGATAACTGGGTTAGGAAGCTAGATAGAGGCTTGCAGGGCCATGCAGTGGCCCTTCACTTCATCAACACATCAATCCTGAGAAAAACCAGATGTTAGATGTTCTGTTAGTTTAAGAGTATGCATATACAAATTAAAGATCATTATCAGACAGAATTTATAGAGAGCTGCAGAGACCATAAGTGTGAGGATTTAGTTCATACTTTGGGTTAAGTAGCCATTGGAGTCCAATTCAGAAATCAGATCATTTTCTGGACCGTAATCATAAACTGAAAATAAATAATTAATGCAATGCTGCTGAAGAACCGGGATCGAGCATCCAAATCTTTTTTTTTTTACCGACCCTATATGTGAATTATTTTAACATGGATATCTTTCTGTTTGACATGAAGGAAGTGGTCTCGGTCCAGGGGGATCATGAGAGACTTTTACACATTCAGAGGGTCATCAAAGAACTGCCGACCCCTCACTTCAGGTGAACTTCAGCCCTTTTCACTCTAAGCTGTAAAGACAATTGTACAAATGATACTCCTGTTTGCTAGCCTTTACAAATAATGTTGTAATAAATGTGACAAGAAGTGCTTGTCGACTCTCCTCAGGACTCTGGAGTACCTTACTAAGCACTTGGCCCACCTTGCCACCTTAAGCACAGAGACCAACATGCACACACGAAACCTCGCTCTGGTTTGGGCTCCAAATCTATTAAGGTGAGTTTAGACTCACAGATGTACTTGAAACACTTTTTTCAAGGTATTCAAACTGAAACCTCTTGTGAATTTCTGTAGACATTTTTGGAAAACATTGTTTTTTTCTGAAATTCAAAGGATGCCACACTTCTCATTTTCATCTCTTATTTTCTCAGATCTAAAGACATTGAGGCATCATGTAGTAATGGAGACATGGCTTTCCAGGAGGTGCGGATACAACAGTCAGTGGTTGAGTTTATTCTAAACCACACAGAGCAGATCTTCAGCAGTGATTCTGTGCAAATCAAACCCAAAGAAGGTGTGACGTTCAAAAAATACAAACTGATTGTTTTGTGGGAAATTTGTTGCGCTATGGGATTTTGCTAAAAACTGACTTGTAATACTTTTTCAGGACCGAGTTTGATGTGTGGGGAGAAGTATGCCACGCTCCCGATCAGTGGCCAGTGTGGGCCAATGAAACTGATGAGCCTGGAAGAAGCCCAGGCCCGCTCCTTGAGTCCAAACCATCCTGTACATAGAGAACGGCAGCGAGAAAACAGCCTGCCTGATACCAGCACTGCCACGCTCTACCACACCGTCATAGACATATCAGACAGCAAGTATGACAGATTTTGGTTTAGTCTATTGAGCCATCAGCAGTATAATTTGTAATAACAGTGTGTTTCGGAGTATTTACCATGAATTTAGTATTGTCAGAATAAGTCGAATTGTTCGTCATATGCTAGGCTTCATAATCCCTGTTTACCTCTTAGGAGAAAGTTTTCTGGGAAGTCGAAGAAGTGGAAGTCCATCTTCAACCTGGGTCGGTCTGTGGACTCAAAGGGGAAGCTGAGCCGGAATGGCAGTGTGTTTATAAGAGCACCGGGGATAACAGGTAGAGTGTCAAACAGGAAAGTTAACAATGCTCAATCATCAGATTTAAAGTAAAGGTAACTAAATGTTGTTCCTGCAGTCTAAGATAGTCCAATGTGAACAGCTCACTTCCCAAGTCAAACACAGATTGGCAACATCATCATGTACAAAGAGAAAGATTATCATTAAAGGACAACTAGGAATAGGAACTAGTAGAGCATGGTGCTGGAAGATTAATCTAAGCAGCGATGAGATCATTCCTGGTGTAGGAAACAAGAACAACCTAAATTCAGCCTCACAAAATTATATTTACTGTGAAATACTACATAGTGTCACGCCTATAAAAATGATTCAAGTGAAACAATCTGGGGAAAATTTAGTTTTTGGTTTAAAGTATTTTTTATTTGAGCTGTAACCTGATGTGCTTTTAAAATTTTTAAAGCTGCCGGATACTTTAAATGTTTTGTCAAAGTGTGATAATGTGTTTCTTCTACAGAAAAGGCAGGTCTTCGTCCATCCAGGAGCATGGAGTCTTTGTGCTCCTTACCAACAGGTGGGGCTAAAACCTACATGAAGTCATTTAAATACAGAGCAAAATGAATGTGATAGTGTCATTTAACAAACTACAAATTTTGTCTTTGCCCCATTTTACTGCGCAGATGATGACAGGACAGGAAAAAACAATCCAGCTGGTGGACCTGGCAGCATTTATGTTCCAGATGTAAAATCCAGAACGCTGGGGTCCGACTCGCTCTATGACCTGAGTGAACACGACCAAAACTGGGAGTTTAAAGGGAACAATGCTGGTGGGGCAACAGGTGGCTGGAGCTCCAACATCAACAAAAAGGGGTCACCAAGTGCCCCTGCACCCCCTCAAAAAACAGTGCCAGAGCAGCTGAAGGTGTTCAAAGGTGATGACCTCAGTGGCTACAAGCCCACCTCTCCAAAAAACAGGAGGATGTTGTACTCAGGCTCCTCCCACAACAGCTCTTCTCGTCCGTCCTTCCCAGGAAGCTTCTTCCCCCTGGAGTCCTCGCCGAGGCATCAGCGCAGAGCCGTGAACATATCTGAGCCTTTTGCTGTGTCTGTGCCCCTGCGAGTGTCTGCTGTTATCAGCTCTAACAGCACGCCATGCCGGGGGCACGCCAAAGACAAAGCAGCTACTCTGAAACCCTGCAAAGAGAGCTCAGAACAGAACAGCAACAGGGGAAAGAGCAACACTTTCCCCCAACTGGAACCCAAGAAGCAGGAAGGAACAGAGAATAAAAACACGGAGAAGCCGACCTCTAGAGTCCCACCAGAGGGTGAGGACATCTTCCTTTATCACATTTTAAAATGGCTTGGTACGTTACGTGTTAAAGTCATACATGTTTAAACGGATGCAATGAAAAAACATACTTTTTTTAATTCAGATACAAGCAGAGAAGTGTTGCAAGAAGGTCGAGGCGGGATGAATATTTCTGAACTGGAACCACCGTCCCTTACAAATGCAAGAGAGGGCACAGATGCAGCGCCATCTCCTGGGAAAGAACTGCACAGCCAGGCCATAGCTATGCAACTGGTAAACCATGTAGTTAGTTGTTCTTCCACTACATAATCTTTCATTGGGGCTGAAGTTTTGATTTCATCATCAAATTCAATTTGTCAAGATAAAGAGCTAAAAATGCAGTTTTTGAGTTGTAATCATATAATTACATAGTTTTCACATTAACACAGTTTTCTTTTTCCCAACTCTCCCATTATTGAAATTTCTAGAAAGGTAATGTGAGAGGTGAACATATGACCACATGTCTTCGGCTCGATGAATAGTGGAATAATTTTGGATCTATTTAATCCTTTCGGTTTTTGTTTGTCACTTTTTCAGGACAAGAGATCTTCTACTGGGAAACAGCTGTGGCCTGACTTCCACCAAGAACTGAA
Source organism: Micropterus dolomieu (assembly GCF_021292245.1). Taxonomy (NCBI): domain Eukaryota; kingdom Metazoa; phylum Chordata; class Actinopteri; order Centrarchiformes; family Centrarchidae; genus Micropterus; species Micropterus dolomieu. Next base: position 23,184,589 of record NC_060172.1, on the reverse strand, counting down.
GATAACTGAACCTGAAGTTGACCTTCTGGATGAGACTTTTAAACCTTTTTTCAGCTCCAGGAGTACATCTGAGGTCATGAAGTTAACGATGGACGTCAAATCAAAACGAAGCCGCAGCTCTCCGTCTCTGTCTTTGTTATTTAGGGAGCCGTCTTCAAATACCTCTCTGAGAGATCATGTAGTCACCACTGGATCAGACTCCGCGAAGAAACAGCCCTCAGAGTCAGACATCTTATTTACTCGCCACAATACGTTTGACGTGATTGTTGATGGAAACACAGAAAATGCTGCTGACATCGTGGATAAAAAAGAAAAGAAGCTGCATCAAAAAATCACACCCTCAAACAAAGACGAGCCAGCTTCCACCAAACAGTGCCACCGTCCTTTAAAGGAAACCTGCTTAGATAAAGTAAGTGATCCTTTGATGATTGAGGATCCTCCAAAAGCTGAAGGCTCCTCAGGAGCACATGAGACCAACAAAAAGTCAGAGAAATCTGAAATTCATCAAGGAGACAAAAATGTCTCCTGTGATGGCGCAAAGAGTGTGATTCCTGAGCTGGAGGTGATTCAGAGGATGTCGGTGTGTTTGGAGGAGAGACGTAAAACGCTGGAGCTGCCACACCTTGACGAAGGATGTGGAGGAAACTCAGAGGAGTTGGACTTGGTGGAGCCCTGGGAGGATCTTAGCTCCACCAAGCAGTGGGTTACCAGTCCTCTCCACTCACCCGACGTGGAGGAGTTTCTTAACCAGCTATCACCCTTCGGCTCTCGTGGGGAAACTGTGAGCTTAGAGAAGGGAAAAATTTCATCTCCTTCAGTTGATGATGATAAACAATCTCTCATTAAGAGAACTGAACGCCTCTCAGGAAACCTTCCTCAGACTATCAGCAGCAAAGCAGAAACTAAATGGACGGATTTGCCATCCCCGCCTACACGGGTCAGTGTGAACAGCAGTAACGCAACACAACCTCACACAGGAAAGAGCAGCACAACAAAACAGAAGAATACAGTGTCATCTCAGAGGTTTTACAGGCAGATGTCTTATGAGGCAGCTGCTTTGGAGAAAAAAGAGGAAAATGGCTTTTTTAAACACAGGCCATATTCTCTTAATTTAGACCTGGGGCATCGATGCATCAGAGACATTTCTAATCAGCAGAACCGTAATTCATCAGAGTTTTCCTCTTGTCAGAGAGAATTAACGGCCTTGTCTGGAACTGTAAACAACGGGCTGCCCTTGGAGCTGGAGCTTTTTCTGAGTGATCGGCAAGCGCCCCTACGCCGAAATTCAGCCCCGGTCAGCGTGTCATCGGTGCGAACAGCCTTCATGATAAAAACATGCCAGGCCAAAGCCGTGCCTGTCGTCCCTCCAAAGGTGCAGTACAGTCAGATACCTCATTTCAGACATGAGAATGATTTTGACACAGTGAAAGAACAAGAGAAGGAATATCCTAAAATGAGCGCAGAGAAAAGCAACGCTACACCTCCTCAGATGATGATGTCAGATCTAAAGGAGGAGCTGGAGAATAAAGAGCCTTCCCCCAAACACCAAAAACACCCAAATGTTGAGAAATGTGCCGAGTCTGTGAAGACCACGTCTACTCCAGAGCTGCAAGTCATAACAAGGAGACACGCACCCAGTTTGGAAGTGTTTGTAGACTGTCCCAGACCTAACAGAGGGAACGTCTTACAAAGGCCATCCTTTAGGAACAGGCAGAGACCTCAGAGTCTCATCCTGCTCAGCCCTCCATTTCCCATCATGGACTACCCGCCCTCAGGAGACGACGGCAGGCTCCTTTCATCCATCAGGAGCCTGAACGACACGTCAGCAGTGAATGTCTTCTCTAAAGAGATGGCCGAGAATTTCAGGACGCCAGAGGGGATCCCTCTTCAAAACAAAATGACTATACCAAAAAGTGGACAGAGACTGGAAACGTCAACCAGCTGTTTCTACCAGCCACAGAGGAGATCGATGATATTTGACAGCAGGAGCCACAGGCAGATTGAGTGACTGGAGGTGCAGTCACTCAATCTGTATATAAGTATACCAGGAAACTTACAGTGGAAACTGAAAGGAGGATGATATAAAAACCTAATGAATATCTTAGCATTTTGTTTCTTGAGGGATTTGTTGAAATTTGGATTCTGAAGTATTTGAGAAGCAATTGAGGACGCCATGATGTATTTGATTAAGCTTGACTGAGATCTAGGGCTGCAGCTAATGATTTTCTAAATTATCCATTAATCTGCTGATTGTTTTCTCGAGTAGTCGATTATTTGTTTGGTCTATAAAATATCAGAAAATAGTTTCAAAAGTCTCATCACAGTTTCCCAGTGGCTGGTTTTGTCAAAACAGATAATAAAGTAGAAAAAAACCCAGCAAATATTCACATTTTAGAAGTTGGAACCAGTGGCATTTTTGCTTAAAAACATAATTATTTAAATAACCCATGATCACAATAGTTGGCCATGAATTTGCTGTCAATAGACGAACGTTTTAATCGACTAATCATTTCAGCTCTACTGAGATCAAAGTAGGAAATGTTTTTAAAAGTGCCTTAAGAATGACAGCCATTTTGTTTTATGTCATGTTACAGTAGATCTGAGAAACAGCAATCAAGTCTACCCTCACGAACACAGCATGTGTGGTGCTACACAGTCAGTGTATCACTGCCATAAAAGATCTAAAGCACACTCTCTACAAACACAGAGCTTTGGACTGTTCAAAATAACACCCATTTGCTAATAAATTAGTTGCTGTGAAGTATTGGTAGGAAAAAGTAGCTTAACAAAAGAAAAATTCTGAACTCAAGGTCCTCTTACTAGCTTTTTTCCAGAGGTTTAAACCACATCTCAGTCTTCCTCAGAGGATGGAGTTTATTCAGTTGTCATGAAGCTCCATGCACTGAGGAAGACTACACAAAAAGCTAGTATGTGGACCTTAAGTTTTCTTTGTCTAATTCATAGGGATTCATTGTTTTAAATATTTACATGTGTTCCTTTTTCATCCGCCTCCTCTAAAATAACTTTGTTCCAGGTTTCAGTGGAGACAGGTCTCCAGGTTTCTAGTGAATCACTGGAAATTTACACAAAATACTTTTTTGTGTTCAAGGGCTTCATATTTTTTGTCTCTACAATATTTCGATATACTGGATTCTGCTGCAACACACTCAGTTCCATTAAAATAATGTTAAAGTAAAACCCCATGTGTGTCAAGGACGTTATGACATACAGTACAGCTGGATTATTTGAATTTAATGGACCTATAACAGCAGGAGTTCATACTGTACCAGATTGTGACTTCTTCACATAGTGAATACTGACAATTAAACTGTTACACAGTTTGACAGCCATGAATTTGATCGTGTAGATGAAGATGTGTTTATTTATTCCTTTATTCGCATACACATGATATGAAGTAAACTTGATACTTATTAAATATACTGTATGTTGCTATTGGCTCTGTGATAAGCTGATGTCAATGTGATTTTTTTAACAAATATTTAACAGGAAATTCCTTTTTTTCCACGATATATATATATATATATATATATATATCACAAATGTGATTAATAGTATTTACCCACATGTGTATCTTTATTTTCTGGAATTGCTTTGTATTTTATGGCATTTTTTAAATTTGTTGTTTGGTTTTTGACAATAATGAGAACCAGGAAGAGTATCGGATGTTATGAAAAGTAAACTGGAGGCTGAGTGTGTGCACACTGACTGTATTCCATGTGTTTGGGTTTAGATGGTGCTTTGGGTCAAAGTCAGATGATGGTATCTACAGGTTTTTCTCTCATTTCTGTGCATTTTACAAACACAGGATCTGATTTATTCTACTTTTGTGCTATTTGTGGTCGAGCGCCAATGAGCGTAACATAGTTTGGATGTTAAAGGAGGTCACAGTGTTTGTTTTTTTAAGATGTAGATGTTTTTGAGGTCACAGTGTTTTTATGCTTTAGTTTGGATGGACTGGATGAATGATTGTAGTGTTTTAATTCAAAGTGTTTTTTAAAATATGTTTTGTCACTTTTGTGTACTTGTTGATACTGAAAATGATTGACTGAACCGTTGTGATTATACGAAAAACAACTGACTGCAGGATTTGGAGATGAGAGTTTTGCCTTAATTATCTGATGACGGCACCTCAAGTAATGTACATAAGACACGTGATGAGTTTTGTTATAAAAGAAAGTAATGAGAATAAAAGTTGTGAAAATCATATCAGTCAATGGTTCTCTTGTTAAATGTTACTTGATATATCCAAATGTGTGATGTTTGGCAGTTTCTTTAACCACCCTGTGTATTTACCACCCAGAGGTTAAATATCACAACAATTATTACAATGACAAGATAGCAGGTGATATTTCACACTCTGAATGACCTGGTAGTCAGGATGAAAGATTACTCAGAGTGATGAGAAAACTACTGAGTCTTCACCAACTGTGGAATGCAAGCTTTGTAAATCACTGCAGTGTTTTTGCAAAGTGAAACAGGTTTTATACTGTACAATAGAAAGAACTAAGGTTATTAATTTTCCTCTGGACATGTGTCTGTTCTTTTTCTTTTTGCTTTGCACTTCTTTTAGATGTTGAGCTTTGCTTCTCTCTCCCTTATTTCAGCTAAAACATTTGGAAACATTGTCACACTTGGTATACATTTTCAAAGATGTGTTTTACTTTACAACTACTACTACTTGATGTTGTTCCTCCTGAGATTTTCAGAAGTTTCATGCAGTCCTTCAGAAAGCAGCTAACTGAAAGCGACAATATAAAGAGTCTGTGGTACGGCTGTGTCAATGAGGAGTATTCAAGGGGCCCCAGGAGACTGATGGGGCCCTTTGGAGATCAGATGTGATTCTGCACCCAGTTATGTGGTGTGATGACATCATGCCTGTTATTTGTTGCTATCTGGGGTGTTTCACTCTACAGGCTGCAGTGAAAATGTTTTGGTTAACTATTAATGAAGCAGGGTTTTTTTTGGGGGGGGGGGGGGGGGGGGGGGGGGGGGGG